>NC_045622.1:70982400-71344900 GCF_009829155.1 Mustela erminea | reverse complement strand
GTGGAAGAGAGAGCCTGTGGTATTTCCTTCCCTTCTGTTAATTAGCCAGATAGAAATTGAAGTTGTAATTATATTTTTATTTTGAACAGTGGGTGTTGAATTGAGAGGAAGGAAGGAGGTTTTCGTCTTTGAACAAGATTATCTCCTAAAGAGTAAGCTAAAATCTTTCCAGATGGATATCAGGAAAGCTCTGCTGGGAAAATTATTTAATATATTGGAGTATCAAAGCTACAACTTAGAAGAGATGTAGAGAAAAGCTATTAGAAGAGCTGTGAAGACATCCTATAGAGAGGAAGCCTGTTTGGAGGTCTGGGAATGCTTGATTCCAGAAGAGACTTTGTACCTTTGCCTCCTAGGCTTGTGATTAAGTCTCCATAGGAGACTCCTTTTAGGATTGTGCCATACTTGGTGTTAGTGCTCTTATTCACCATGGGGACTTAAACCTAGTTTGAGAGCTATACAGTTGAAGATAATTGCTACTTTAATAGTAAGACCGTTTTTGAGTACTGAAAAGCATTATGACTGAGAATAGATAGATTTTATTATTTAACTCAAACTTAATTCAAAAGTGACTTTATATAGCTACAAGCATATATATATTGAG
The DNA here is from genome assembly GCF_009829155.1 of Mustela erminea. Classification (NCBI taxonomy): domain Eukaryota; kingdom Metazoa; phylum Chordata; class Mammalia; order Carnivora; family Mustelidae; genus Mustela; species Mustela erminea. Next base: position 71,344,296 of record NC_045622.1, on the reverse strand, counting down.
CTACTTTGACAAATAATTTTGCCTGAATGAATAGATTCTGAAGTATTTTTTCTTTTTCTTATGAAAATCTGTTTTGTGTGCATGTTGCTTGCAGTTTTTTTTGGCAAGCAGTGTATTTTAATGTTTTCATCCATAGGTTTCACAACCTTTTCTGTTTCATGGAACATAAAAGTTGATGTGCTTGCATTTATAAGTTAGGAACTATAACTTTAGATATATATAATATTATTGAAATTATAAGGAGTTAGTTGTATATTAAACATCTGATCATCTGATTCTTTGTTTCTCTCTTCTGCCATGAATGGTTCTTAAATTTTCACTTGAACATTGTTGCATCAGTTCCATGTCCAGGAAGCTTTTTTTTTTTTTTTTTAATTTTGTTTATTTGACAGACAGAGATCACAAGTAGCAGAAAGACAGGTACAGAGAGAGAGGGAAGCAGGGATGCTGAGCAGAGAGCCCAATGCAGGGATCAATCCCAGGACCCTGAGATCATGCCCTGAGCCGAAGGCAGAGGCTTAACCCACTGAGCCACCCAGGCGCCCCCATGCCCAAGAATCCTTCTGTAATCTAGCACAATGTTTTTGCATTTGTAAGCACATTCAGTAAGTGAACTTATACCTGTGAGGGTGTTGAATTTCCCAAGAGTTCAGAGTTCTTATCAGAGCATCAGACCAGACTTTTCAGAGCAGCAGTGCAAAACATTTTTTTTAAATGCTTTATAACTTCTTACTTTGATAACATAACTTACCCATTTTATTATATTTCTCATGTTTCTTTTTTTTTACTTTTTTTTCAAAGATTTTTTGTATTTATTTGACAGAGAGTACAAGTAAGCAGAACGGCAGGCAGAGGCACAAGGAGAGGGAGAAGCAGGCTTTCCACAGGCTTCCTCATTGCAGGCTTTGCAATGAGCAGGAAGCCCATTGCAGGACTTGATCCCAGGACCCTAGGATCATGACTTGAGCTGAAGGCAGCTGCTTAACCGAGCCACCCAGACACCCCTAATTCTCATGTTTCAGGAATAAATCAAGGCAGGTAAATGATAAAGCAAATGTTTTAGTGCTGTGCATTTACATAGTACATGATCTGATTTGTTGTACCTGAGTAGGGCAAAAAATTAACCCTCTGAAAGATTTTGCTATCAGAGGGCCTGCAAGGATGCCTGGCACTGTAGTGGTTTGAGGGATAGAAAAAATGAGACACACAGATTATGACAGTATGGTTATAAGGGCATCAGTAGATCCAAAGTACTGAAAAGGATGGGATCACGTAAGCTGGAAAAGGGGAATGAGTTCATATGAGGAAGATGATACTCAATTTGAGCATGATACTCAAGATGATACTCAATTTGTCTTAAAGGACAAATTTCTTCTGTTAATGAGATAAGGGTGATCAACTTCTGGGGTGCTGTGGGAAGAAGGTGATGAGATTTCTGGGACAGAGTTGTTTCAATGCACAGGGAACAACTTGGGGGGAAACTTAGATAAGAGAAAGTAAAAATACAGATTTAAGGAAGGATCTGTGAGTTCTGTTTGAAAAAATAAAGACAGGACAGAGGTGAAGTAAGAGATGAGAATAAGTAGACCTCTGCAATAAAAAACTCAAGAGGCCAGTGGTCCGAACTTTTATATTATTTGCGTGATTCAGGAAATCTTAGCACAGGTTGTGAATTTGTGGCTTGATTAGCATGGAGGACATGGTTAAGAGAACTGAAGAAGTTGGAGGCTCTAAGCAGCAGAGTAGTGTTAGTTCCTGTTGTGAAATGAGTAGGGGTTTGATAAGGAATTTGATTATGAGAAGAGAAAAGAATAGGCAGTGTTAGGAATATTGGCTAAAAAAATTTGCACTATGGGAAATTTTAATTGAAATAGGCTGTTTTTTTTTTTTAAGTATTTTCTTATAAAAACAGAACTTGGTGGTTTATATTCAGAAAATATCAGTGGAGGCAGGGAGACCTTAAATATTAAAGTTCTTTTACGGGGACTGGCTGGGATCTTGGTGTGAGTTTGAGCCCCATTTTGGGTGTGGAGCCTGCTTAAAAAAAAAAAAAAAGTAATGAAGTTCTGTGAAATGAGAAGGAAAAGCAAAGACAAAAAGGAAAATGAGAGGAGACAATAAAAGGGAAATCAGGGGCCCCTGGGTGGCTCAGTGAGTTAAGCCTCTGCCTTCTGCTCAGGTCATGATCTCAGGGTCCTGGGATCCAGCCCCACATTTGGCTCTCTGCTCCCTGCCTCCCCCATGCCTGTCTGCCTACTTGTGATCAAATAAATAAAATATATTTTTTTCTTTTTTCTAAAGGGAAATCAGTGCAGGTACTTTGCCTTCTGGTGGGAAAAGAATGTGGATGTTGGAGTGATAGACACAGAAAAAATACCTAATTAGGAAACAGGAAAACATCTTTTCAGATGTTTTATTTGCAGTTTAGAGAATTATGTGGAACATGTATTTTCCCCCAAGTTAAGCTCTGAAGGAGATCCAGTTATACCTATAAACAAAACCATAGTGCTGTTGAGTATCCATAACCAAGTTATTTAAGTTCCTTTATATGTGTTTATAATGTGATTTATAACTATATTTCTAGTTCAGTGTGTACGTATCTTTTAGACTACAGTGCTGAGTTGGGAAAAGGTGGTCTTTGGCTCCAGGGAATGTAGCTTGGATTGGATAATGACATTTATCAGACTGGAATTCTGCCTGTATTGAAATGTATGACATGACCCTGTATGTATGTAGAGTTTTTTTTTTTTAATCAGATTTATTGAGATATAATTTACTTATAATAAAATTCATTTGTTTTAGGTATTAGCTCTAGAAGTTGAAGAGATAGTGACAGCCTTTAATTGCCACCACCACATTTAAGATACAGAATATTTCTGTCACTCCAGAAGTATCCTTACTCTCCTTTGTAATCAGTCTCTTTCACTTACCTCCAGGCAGCTGATTTTTATTCCTATAGTTTTACCCTCCCAGAATGTCGTATAAGTTGGTATCATAGGATGTATTCAGACTTTTTTTTTAAACAAATGGTCATCTCAACTCAGAGGAAGTCATCCTTCTCCATTTTTTATTTTTTAAGGTGTTTTTGTTTCAGTAATATACACTAAACATGGGGCTTGAACTCACAACCCTAAGATCAAGAGTCACATGCTTTTCTGACTGAGCCAGCCAGGTGCCCTAGCCTTTGAGTCTGATTTCTTTCACTTGGCGGAATGCTTTTGAGATTCAATAAGACACCACATATTGTATATCTATTTTTTTTAATGGGCAGTTGGGCTCCTGCTACCTTTTAGCTATTGTTAAGTACTACTGTGAGCATTAGTGTACAGTTAACTCTGTTTTAATGCTTTTGGGTGTATATATCTAGGAGTGGAATTGCTGGGTCATATGGAAATTCTATGTTTAATTTATTGAGGAAACACCAAAGTGTTTTCCAAAGTGGCTGCACCTTATCAACACTTACTTTCCATTTTAAAAATTTTAGCCATTCTAGTAGATATGAAGTAGTATCTCATTGTGGTTTTGGTTTGCATTTCCTTAATGATTAATGATACTGAACATCTTTCCATGTGATTATTGGTGATAAGCTGCTTTTTTAAAAGATTTATTTATTTTATTTGTTTTTTTTTTTTAAAGATTCTGTTTATTTGAGAGAGTGTGAAAAAGCACGAGCAATGAGGAAGGGGGAGAGGGAGAGGGAGAAGCAGACTCCCCCCTGAGCAGGGAGCACGATATGGAGCTGGATTCCAGGACCCTGGGATCATGACCTGAGCCAAAGGTAGATGCTTAACTGACTGAGCTACCCAGGCACCTCAAGACTGATTTATTTTAGAGAGAGAGTGAGCATAAGAGGGAGAGAATCTCAAAGGCTCCACAGTGAGCCTGGAGCCCAGTGCAAGGGAAGTGGGTCTCCATCTCAACAACCTTGAGATCACAACTTGAGCTGAAACCAGTCACTCAACTAACTGCACCACTCAGGTACCCCAGTAAGCTACCTTTTGTTAGTGGTATGAATACACTGATGATTGTTCCAATAATTGGAAAGATGTAATACATATATGTATTATTAGATATGTTATAAACGAGTCATATATATGTTATTTAAGCCTGACGACACAGATATAATCTTTTACAGATGAGAAAACAAGACAAAGGGAGATTAAGTAACTTGCTTAAGGTTATACAGTTACTAAGAGATCTGCTATTTGAGCCTCAAGTCTTGCTACTGCATCATTTTCTCTTCTTTGTTATCACTGTTCTGTAAAACTACCAGTTTAATGTAGTTGTGTTATTTGAAAACAACTAAAGATTTTGTTAGCCATAGAAATTATGGAGTTTGGGGGGAAATTCCAGAAATAATTAGTGTCAGTTTTTCATTCCCTTTTTGGGGTTTCTCAGTTGTAACTCAGTTTTATGTTTTCCTGTCTTAAGCTATGTTGGAAATGGAGGCATATACCATAGCACAAAAGCTTACTGTTATTTGTCATGTTGGAATTGGGGTAATGTCAGAGTATATTTAATGATTCATGTTAAATGAATGGACAATAAAGTAGTTCAGAGTTCAGTAATTATCTTCACAAAGCAGTACTACTGTTGCGTTTTTGAGTTAGATTGAAAACTGCTTTGTCAGTAAAATGTCTTTTCAAGAGGAATCTCTTGTAACTGTATTCTCCTTGCCCCCCAACCCCCTGTCATGTTCCCCTCCCAGACAGTGACACATATATGCAGTTACAGAATGCATTCTTGATGAATGCCCCATTGTGAATCTTTTATGTGTAGAATGTTGCTCCTAAGAGCTGAAGGTAGTAGAATGACTGTCAGGGAGAATCAAGCCCCTTATTAATTGCATGTAGTACTTGAACAAAGTGTACTTATAAAGTGTGGTATGGAGGTTAAAGATTGTGGGAGCTGGCTAGGCTTATCCATCTTTAAACTAGTGAAGCTTAGGAAGGCTCTTGACTTTTCCCATGACTTACCCCTTATGTCCAAGTTATCACTCTAATTTTATCTTTACCCTGACCATACCATTAAAAATAGTATCCCCCTCCCCACAAGTAAATCATTCTTTATCACATCACTGTTTTCCCCCCTCATTTCATTTACTGTCTAGATTTAACGTTTTTGTTTGCTTGTTTAAAGAAACCCATTCTTTCCTTGCTGCCAATCTAGTTCAAGGCATTACTAGTTCTTTTCTAGATTATTTCAGTTATTTATTAATTGGTCTCACGGTTTCCATTTTAGTTATTATGTTTTTTTTTCCACAAAGCAAATAAAAATCTTTGAACGTTGTGAAGCTCACATTTCTAGAGAGATACTCCTTTTTTTCTCTCATAGTTTGGATATTTCCTGTTGATTTGTCTTCAAGTTTACCAGTCTTTTCTAATGCTTTTTAGTCCATCTAATTAATTCTTCATTTCTGATTTATTTTTCTAGTATTTACTTTCCTGTCACACCTAATAATTGAATATACTAGTGTTTTTCCCCTTGGAAATAGATATTCAATCATAGAAAGTTCATACTGATGTAGATTTTGGAATTTTTTTGAGAGAATATTTTTGATTTGTGCTAGTTGAGTTTGGTGATTTAGCTTATTAAATTTTAAAAGATTTTTTTTTTTACTGATTTATTTGAGAGGGAAAAAGAGTGAGCAAGAGAGAGGGGGAGAGTGAGAGGGAGTGAAGGAAAAGCAGACTCCCTCCTGAGCAGGGAACCTGATGTGGGTCTTGATCCCAGGATCCCAAGATCATGACCTGAACTGAAGGCAGACACTTAGCTCTCTGAGCCACCCAGGTGCCCTGCTTGTTATTTTTATCAGAAAACATTCCCACCAAAAAAAAGTTTCACTAAAAATCCAGAGTAAAATTAGGTTTAATTTTTAATGAATTTTTAAAATTATGTTCAGTTAGCCAACATATAATTCATTAGTTTTTGATGTAGTGTTCAACAAAGCATTAGTTGTGTATGACACCCAGTGCTCACCACAACATGTGCCCTCCTTAATACCCTAAAATCAGGTCTAAATTAAGAGTTTGATTGTGTCATACCCTAAACTAGAAATATAGCTGTATATCAAACATATCTAAATTTGGAGAAAAGGTTTAAATTCTTTAAGTCATCATGGAAACCTGCCAGGTTTCTTTAGGACTAGGCTCTGTATATGAGATTCATTTGACCTTAACTTCACAAATATTAAGAACCGAAACCACTTTTTTCCAAGTAGTTGTTTACATTACTCTGTGATCCCATGAAGTTCATTCTCTAGTATATTTTTATCCTGCTTGGGCTTCTAAACTACTTCTTCTTCTCTCTCTTTTTTTTTTTTTTAAGATATTATTTATTTATTTGACAGATCACAAGTAGGCTGGGGGGTGGGGAGCAGGCTCCCTGCTGAGCAGAGAGCCCCATGTGGGGCTCATGGGGCTTGATTCCAGGACCCTGAGATCATGACCTGAGCCGAAGGCAGAGGCTTAACCCACTGAGCCTACCCAGGCGCCCACGGGCTTCTAAACTTCTTAGATTTTTTGTGTTGGTGTCTTTCTTCTCTTGCAGAAAGTTCTTGGCCATTTTCTTTTCAAATATTTCTTCTGTTTTATTCTTTTCTGTCCTCTCCTGGGACTCCAGTTATAAATGTTGGGTCATTTGAAATTGTCCAACAGGCATGCCTGTTTATTTTTCTCCTTTTTTTCTCTCATAGTTTGGATATTTCCTGTTGATTTGTCGTCAAGTTTACCAGTCTTTTCTAATGCTTTTTAGTCCATCTAATTAATTCTTCATTTCTGATTTATTTTTCTAGTATTTGTTTGATTCTTTTTTGTAATTTGTATCATTCTGGTGAACCTGCCACCCCCCTTCCTTCATGCATCTCCTTCATTTTTTCTGCTAGATCATTTAGTATTTTCATCCTAATTAGTAATTTTACCCTAAGTTCCTGTTTGATAATTCCAGCGTTTGGGCCTTCCTTTTCTGTATCTGTTTATTTTGACTGTTTGACCATGGGTTACATTTTCTTTCTTTTTTAAAACGATTTTATTTATTTATTGGACAGAGCACAAGCAGGGGGAGTGGCAGGCAGAGGGAAGAGGGAGGAACAGGCTCCCCACTGAGCAGGAAGCCCGATATGGGGCTCCATTCCAGGACCCTGGGATCATGACCAGAGCTGAAGGCAGACCCTTAACTGACTGAGGCACTCAGGCACCTCAAGTCACATTTTCTTTATCTCAAAATCTTTGATTATATATTAGCACAACTTAAATGTACCTTATTCTGTCAAGCCACTAAACTGAGAAAGTCTGATTTATAAGTAAGATGGGTCTGTGTTTTGTTGCAACTTTAATTTGATTCAGTTCTGGGTTGAAGTACTTTGGGTGGCAGTGATAAGTTTCTCTTCAGAAAGATTTGGGATCTGAGCACTGACTTGATTCTAGAGATTTGTTTTGCAGCCTAGCTACTAGCTTTTTTTTTTTTTTTAAGTTGCTGGGAAGTCCCTTTGTTCTCTGCTTTCTTTGTTCTTGGTTTTCTGTGACTCAGATTTTTGCTTTGCTGTCCTTAAGCCCAGCCACTGGAGGGCATCTATCTTTTATAAAGGCCTAGGATGCTTTTGAGGGCTTTTTTGTCAGCTCTCCTGCCCCCATCCCCAGCCACTGGTAGCTAAAAGCTTGGAATGCCTCAGGTGGATTTCTCCCTGCTCACCTGCCCAGCCCTTGGAGGGTGGTTACCTTTTATTTCAGGGAGGCCCACATTCTTAAGGGGGATCTCTTTCAGCTCTTCTGCCTTATCCCCAGCTTTCAGTGTGGTTTCTGTGAAGACTTGAGGGAAAGATTTGGTGGGTGGGTGCAGACTTGTTCCATGCCTGGGGCTCCTTATAATTCTTAATCCAGGGCTTTAGACCACTCACACTCAGATTTACCTCCACCATGCCTCAGAATTCTGATCTGTCAGGGTAGCCTACCCACTACTGTTAAGAGTGTTCATCAGAAGTCTTACGGTTTTTTCCTTATCCCTGTCTGTAGTGCATTCTTCCTGCTCTTCTGTACCAGAGATGAGAATAACAATGGATCTGCCTCTCCTGTAAGAAGTTTATCACTTTTGGGAATTTAATTCATTAGGGTTTTTTTAAGATTTTATTTATGTGTTTGAGAGAGAGGGGGCACAAGTAGAGGAGAAGGGCAGAGGGAGAGGGAGAAGCCGGCTTCCCACTGAGCAGGGAGCATGACACAGGGCTTAAACTCAGGACCCTGGGATCCGATCTGAGCCAAAGGCAGATGCTTAACTGACTAGGCACCCCTAGTCAGTTAGGCACCCCTTCATTAGGGTTTTTAATGTGTGTCCTCTGCTCTCTGATGTCTCTTAAAAGTATTTTTTTAAAGCTTACTTAGCTTGTTTTTCATTGTTGAAGTGAGACAGTTTCTTGCCACTTTGTATATTCTAATAACAGGAAAATCCCTCTGTCAGTTTTTTTTTTTTTTTAAAGATTTTGTTTATTTGACAGAGAAAGAGATCACAAGTAGGTGGAGAGGCAGGCAGAGAGAGAGAGGAGGAAGCAGGCTCGCCACTGAGCAGAGAGCCTGATGTGGGGCTCGATTCCAGGACTCTGGGATCATGACCTTAGCCAAAGGCAGAGGCTTTAACCCACTGAGCCACCCAGGAGCCCCACTTTATCACATTTTTATTACCTTTTAAAATAATAAAGCTTACAAATGATGAAGTGTTTAAAACTCTACCAAACTTGAGATAGTGAAAATCTGCTTTCCACCATTGGCTCCCCTCAGTCCTCCATTTTTAGTTATTGACCTAGTAGTTCCTTACCTTTATCACCTCTGTTTTGCAAGATGTCTTCTCCTTTTCAAGAAAAGACCCTTCATCCATGCTTCTGATTCATATCCAACTGTACCCAATAATTAAGCTAGTGTGAATGTCAGGTTTTATGTATCTATTACTTTTTGTGCCCTGAATTCTTGTCTTCAATCTTCTCTATTGAAGGCCTTTTTAAACCATTTTAAACAGCCATTCCTGATAACCTCCTGTCTGAGTTCCTTTTACTGTCAATGAATTGAAAGAATAATATGTCTTTGCTACTTGTAATTCCTTACTTTTTTAGTTTTCTGCACTTCTCCAAATTGTTCTCTTTGGAAAAAAATCACTGCTGATGGTCTGTGGGATGGAGAAATGAGGAGGGACTGGTAATGGGTAAAGTGTTTCTTTTGGGATGATGAACATGTTCTGCAGTTTGGTAGTGGCGATGGTTGCACAGTTCTGAATATATGGAAACAACTGAATTGTATGCTTTAAATGGGTGAATTTTATGTTAATTGTATCTAATGAAATTATTATTAAAATAATCAGAAACAAGCTTAGATTTTGAGGGTTTTCTTTTTCTTTTCTTTTTCCTTTTTCAACCCTTATCCTGTGTCACCTCTTTGTAGTTTCTGACACTACTAATCACGTTCTTCTTAGGACACTGCATTCCCTTATTTCTCTTATACCATTTTTCATACCTATTATGTTTCTCTGACCTTTTGTTTCCTGCGTAAGTATTAGTGGCCCTTATGATTTCCTCCTTGTTTCTTTTATTCTCTTCACTTAACACATTCTCCCAGGGCAATTACAACTACTTTCATGACTTCAGGTCTTTAGTTTTATATAGGTAACACCTCAGGATTCATCTCTAGCAAAATTGCCCTGTTGCATCCAAGACTTCTATTTCTAATCAACAGGCAGGCGTGAACTCGATTTTCCACAAGTACTTCAAAATAGTTGTATGTTTTGATCTGACTGGGAAGGACCATGTGGCTCTGAAGAACAGTACTGAGAGTAACGCACATTATTTTATTCCCCCCAGAGAAAGAAATTAGTGGTTTATAATTTGGCACTTTTAAGATGACTTCAAAATACTTTAAATGAAAATGAATGCAACAAGAGTTAAAAATCTATGGTATCTCTTAGTTTAAAATACTCACTTTGAGTAAGATATTTCTGTGTAATTTTAAGTATCTTACAGAGCAACAGAGGCACTCTACAATGAAAAATTGCTTCCTAATCGGGAGCATATTAGATTAAATTTCATTTATTTGTTAACAAACATTTGAATATAAGCTTGCTTGTTCTAGGATTGTTCTAGGCGCTTGGTGTATAAGAGTGAGCCTAACAGATAAATCCTAGCTCCATGAAATTTATAGTCTAGAGGGGGAAAAACTAGACAGCAAAATACATAAGTAAAATCTAAGTATGCTGGGGGCGCCTGGGTGGCTCAGTGGGTTAAGCCTCTGCCTTCAGCTCAGGTCGTGATCTCAGAGCCCTGGGATAGAGCCTCACATCCGGCTCTCAGCTCAGCAGGAAGCCTGCTTCCCCTTCTCTCTCTGCCTGCCACTCTGCCTACTTGTGATCTCTCTCTCTCTCTGTGTCGAATAAATAAAATCTTAAAAAAAAAAAAATCTGTAGTATGCTGGATGGTACTAAATGCTAAGGAAAAAGCAAAGTGTATGAACAGTGGAGTTAGAGAAAGTTGCAGTTTTATCTTGATTATCAGGGAGGACTTAACTCAGATATCACCTCAGGGAACACTTGAAGGTGAGAGGGTATGCCATTCAGCTATCCAGGGGCGGAATAGTCTAGAGGGAACAGAAGAGCAAAGGTTCTGAGCGAGAAGTATAATGTATTTGAGGAATAACAAGGCAGTTAGTTTAATAGTAGCACAGAGGAGAATTACAGAAGTAATAGGGGGACCAGATATTAGAGTGCCTGGTAGGCTGTTGTAAGGATTTTACCTTTTTTTTTTTCTGAGTGAGATAAGAACTGTTGAACGGTCTGAATGGAAAGATCTAGTTTTTCAGTATCATTCTGGCTGCTGTTTTGAGAGTGATCTGAAGGTGGAGGGTGGAGGGTGGAGGGTTGGCAGAAACAGACTGGGTATTTATTCCAATAATCCAGGCAACAGATGATGGTCTAGGATGGTAGTAGGAATATATAGAAAAAATGCTCAGATTCAAGAAATAGTTGAAGGTGGAGGCTATAAGATTGTATGTACATATCAGTAACTTTCTGATAGAGTTACCATCAAACATTGCTGCGTTCCTGAGGAGCTATAATTAAATTAGGATTTTCTAATTCAATTCAAGTAAAATAAATTTGCTGGATATAACATAAAATGGTAAGAATGTGCAGTCATCTCTCTTGCTGATAGTATCTATTTTTAAATATTGTAGTTGTATTTTAAAATGCAGTGAAGTTTTGTTTTGTTTTTTTTTTAACATAAATCATGTTATGTGCAGTGCCTGTTAAGTAATTCACAGCTGGTGAAAATTGGGAAACGGTAATTTGTTTTGTTGTTTTCTTTTGCAGTCTTAATTACCCTTTCTTTGTATCCCTTAATAAATGAGAGTAGTGTCCTTAACTTAGCCTAAAGATTGGCAAATAAAAAGGGGTAATATTGCTCTTATTTATATTTTTTATGACATTAAAAAGTTGAGTGTCTTGTGTTCATATAATTTGCCACATGTGAATTTTAACCCCCCCACATACTATTAATTGTAGGTGGTTTAATTTTCACATACCATATATAATATATGAAAATATTTAAACTACTGAAATTTAAAATATATGGGGAGTAGATTATTTTATTATGAAATAATGCACAGAAAAGTACATAAAGCATATGATTATTTAACAAGTAATTGTAAAATAAACACCTGTATAACCAGTCAGTAGGTAACGAACTAGAACATTGCTTGTATTCCAGAAGTCCCTAATATACTTATCCTTGGTCATGAATCTTTGCCTCCCTCCATGAGTAACCACTATCCTAACTTTTGAGAGTCCTTTCCTTTTCTTCACAGTTTTACCATTATGTAAGCATTCTTTTTTTTTTTAAATGTAAGCATTCTTAAACAATATGGTTTTTCATGTTTTTGAAATTTATGTGACTGGAATCATTATATGTATTTTTTTTTAAAGATTTTATTTATTTACTTGACAGAGATCACAAGTAGGCAGAGAAGCAGGTAAAGAGAGAGGAGGAAGCAGGCTCCCTGCTGAGCAGAAAGACTGATGCTGGGCTCCATCCCAGGATCCTGGGAAGGCAAAGGCTTTAACCCACCGAGCCACCCAGGCACCCCTCATTGTATGTATTTTTGTGTGTCCATGTGTTTGTCATGTTTCTACATTTTACTCATTTTTTCTTGTAGCTGTAGTTCATTGGCATTACTATATAGAATTCCACTGAATGAACTGTGATATAATAAAAAAAAAATATTTGGTCTTTGTTCTGGTTCCTCTCATGGAACTCCTAACGCCTTGGAATTTCTAGAGTTTCTTTTTGTATGCTAATGAGGTTAATAGTGCCGGAGATCCCTAGATAGTTTCAGGATGGGGCTGGTCATCAGAGGCTGAGGCATGTTTAGAGGGTTGGAACTTTCAGTTTCATCCCCTGACTTCTGGAGATGAGAGAGGAACTGGAGACTGAGCTAATGACTAATTCCAGGTTCGTTTCTACTTTGGACTGTTGTGGGCAATGTTACTCGAAGGTTCTTAGGATTTTCTTTTTAATTTGTAGAAGTTAGTAATCTAGTATTTGAGTTCTTTGGTTATGTGTTAAAGATCTCTTCCTTTCTTGTGGCTTGTTTTTGTCATCCTCTTTGGTGTGTTTTGATAAATAAAAGTTGTGGATTATAGTCCAGGTTTTTTTTTTTCCTCTTATGTTTAGTGCTTTCTGTCTTGTTTAAGAAATTTTTCCCTTTTCTGATTCTAGTTTTTCCTTTCACATTTAGACGTTTGGTTTGCCTTAAGTTGATTTTGCTTAAGGAGGGAAGGAAGTAGGAATCTGTTTCATATCCCTTCATTTGTTCTAGCTTCATTTATTGAAAAGACAGTTCTTTCCCTGGGCTCTGATATGCCACTTGTCTTTAGTCAGGTGTCTGTGCAGGTGTGTTTCTGTTTTTGGCCTCTTAGCCTGTTCTTTATTAGATTTTTCTCTTCCTGCATAAATACCATATTATCTTTAATAAAATTGCTTTTATAATCTTTATTGGGTAGAGCAAATCTTTCCACCTTGTTCTTTTCCAAGAGGGTTTTGGCTCTTTTGGCCATTTTGGTTACTGAATAAATTTTAGAATTAACTTGTCAAATTTTATTTTAAAAGCTGTTGAATTTTGAGTGGGATTTCATCAAGTCTATATATCTATTTCAGGAGAAGTGGAATCTTCACAAAATTAAGTTTTCAAGCTTCTGAACATGGAAAACTATCCCTTACATTCAGATAATCCTAGTATTTGTCAGTAAAGTTTTATAATTTTCCCCTATAACTTGTTACATGTACTGCTAGTTAGTGGGTTCTGTGTGTGTTACTATAAATATAATTGTTTTGAAAATTGCCTTGTCTAACTATGATGAATATATAGAAATATAATTGATTTTTTATTTATTAGTATCATTTCCAATAATCTTGCTAAAATCTAGCATTGCTGTTACCTACATATTCTTTGGAATTTTTACTCTATCTCAGAATAATACTTTGTTTCTTCCTATTTGATCCTACATTTTCCTTTTCTGTGCTGTCTAGTAGTCTATAAAGTGTTGCATTGAAGTAGTGGTGGGCATCCTGGTTTTTGTTCATGGTCAAAGGGAAAGCTTTCAAGGTTTCATCATTAGATAAGATTTTTGTTGCTACTCATGGTCAAATAAGGAACTTCCCTTCTGTTCATAGTTGGCGAAGAATATCTATTGAGATGAACATATGCTTTTTCTGTTTTAATTCTTTATTGATGTGGTAAATTGCATTTTGTATTATAGCTAAGTTTGGTTTGCTGTTTTGTTTAGGACTTTTTGTATTTTGTATTTCATGAGTAAGATTGGTTTGTAATTGGGGCGCCTGGGTGGCTCAGTGGGTTGAAGCCTCTGCCTTCGGCTCAGGTCATGATCCCGGGATCCTGGGATCGAGCCCAGGCTCCCTACTCAGCAAGGAGCCTGCTTCTCCCTCTCCCCCTCTGCCTGCCGCTCGCCCTACTTGTGTTTTCACTCTTTCCCTCTCACTGTCAAATAAAGAAAGAAATCTTTTTTAAAAAAATGCTGTAAGGGGTGCCTGGGTGACTCAGTAGGTTAAAGCCTCTGCCTTTAGCTCAGGTCATGATCCCAGGGTTCTGGGATCAAACCCCGCATCAGTCTCTCTGCTCAGCAGGGAGCCTGCTTCCCCCTCTCTCCCTCTGCCTGCCTCTCTGCCTACTTGTGATCTCTCTCTGTCAAATAAATAAATAAAATCTTATAGGAAAATTTACAGCATTTTTTTTATCTCCTTACTGTATCTTACAAGGTTTAGTATGATGAATATTTTTTTATTTCTCTGTGCATGTGTTAATCAGTTTGGTATATTAGGTTTAGTATAACTTTTGTTTATTTTAAAGATTTTTTTTATTCCAGAGAGAGAGAGCATGAGTGGGGATTGTCAGAGGCATCCTGAGAAGCAAACTGTGGTGGGAGCCCTCTGTGGGCTCTGTCCCAGAAGCCTGCAATCATGACCTGAGGGAGCTGAAGGCAGACGCTTAACCTGCTGAGCCATCCAGGCTGCCCCATGTTTATTGTTTTTTCATTGATATTTTTAATAGTTAATTTTTTTTAAGTTTATTTATTTTAGTAATCTTTACACCCAGTCTGTCACTCCTGCCCTAGGACCATGAGATCAAGAGCTGTGTGCTCTTCTGACTTAGCCAGCCAGGCACCCCAATGGTTGTTGTTGTTTTTTTATTTTGCTTTCAGCATCTAGTATACACCCAATAATGAATATTTATTGAAGAAGTAAATAAATTATGTAGTGCTTATTTACCAAAAATAAGTTTTTTTAAAAAAATAAATACATATTTGAATATTCTCTTCCTGGCTTTAAATCATATTGGGATGGCCTTCTTTATACTGAGGTTAACTAGGAATTCCCTGGGTTAGTTTGGCTTTATGATTCTTTTTTTTTCCCCCTACACTTAAATAAGTTAAGTTTGTAATCCTGTTTGGTTGATTTTTCTATG
The DNA here is from genome assembly GCF_009829155.1 of Mustela erminea. Lineage (NCBI taxonomy): Eukaryota > Metazoa > Chordata > Mammalia > Carnivora > Mustelidae > Mustela > Mustela erminea. The sequence goes on along the minus strand of NC_045622.1, from coordinate 71,329,291 downwards.
AAATGAAATTTATCTATGAAATGTTAACAGTTTGTTAATTGTAGAACAATTAGAAATTGTATACTTTAAAAATACAAAACTTACTCATAATGGTTAAGACAGACCTTAGTTAAAAGGCTGTATGTTATTTAGGGAACTAAAATTTTTCTTCCCCTGAAAATTAACTAATAGACATTGGAGATACTTTATTGAGTTGAGGGAAGGGATGAATTCCCTTGGGAAAATAAATTTTTCCTTACTATCCAGAAATTAATGATGCTCGTTCACCCTGCTTTTTGTTCCTTTCCTTTTAAATTCTGTCCATAAGTTGTCTACTCGCCACCTTTTGAGCTTTTGAGCACTAGAAATATGGCGAGTCTAAGTTGAAATGTGTAAGTGTAAAATATATACCACGTTTTGAAGACTTAATATAAAAAAGAAGGTAAAATGTCCCATTCATATTTTTATATTGGTTACCTATTGAAATGACGTATTTTGAATATATTGTATTACATAAAATATTAATAATTTTGTCTGCTTCTTTCTGTTAATGTGGTTATAAAAATTTTTAAATTCAGTATCTGGCATGCATTCCATTCCCATTGAATAGTGCTAACCTAATCTCACCCAACAAACACCAGGACATTCATCCATTTAATCTTTTTGACAAAGTTGTATAATGCTTAATACCAAAGTACTTGATTACTTTTGTCAGTTGAATTTTTTTCCTCAATGAATCAGAGATAGTTCGAGAATGTTATCTTGTCTACTGGAGTTCTTCCTTTTAGAACAGATGATGCTTCTCTCCTATTTTTATTTTATTTAAGAGTTTTACTTTTTTAAGTAATCTCTGTACCCAACATGGGGCTCAAACTCACAATCCTGACTGAGATCAGGAGTCACACACTCCACTGACTAAGCCAGCCAGGCACCCCCTCCTCTCCTATTTTTAGTTTTCTGTTGCCGTCTCCCCTCCTAGTTTCCAAGATAATTTTTTTCTGCCACCACTTGTTTATTCTAAACTCAACCACATGATTTTTCACTTTTAGTTTTTTTGTTTTTTCAAGATTTTATTTATTTATTTGTCTGAGAACATGAGCAGGGGGAGCGTTAGGCAGAGAGCGAAGCAGGCTCCCAGCTGAATCCAGGACCCTGGGATCAAAACCTGGGCCGAAGGTAGACACTTAACTGAGCTACTCAGGTGTCCCAAATTTAGTTGACTCATTAATAAATAAACTCTTTTAGTCCGTTTTTTTTTTTTTCTTTGCTTGTTGCAGAATTTGAGCTGCTCTTTGATAAAAAGAACAGTGTCTTAAGTTCCTAGTCATGGAGGCATTCATTCAACAACTACAGTAGAGTAGAAGAGGATGAGTAAAATCCGAATTCATGCCCTCAAAGAAATGATAAATTTGCTAGTCATGTGATAATAAATTAACTAATAAATTGGCACATGTTATAACTAAATAGCATTAATTGCTTCATGATAGAATTAAACAATAAAATTTATTAATGCAGAATGAGGTAACTAGCCTTGAGGAAGAAAGTTGGTATTTATGAAGGATAAGGTATGTTTAGACACTTATTCTAGGTAACTGTGAACATAAAAATACAGTAAATTAGCAGTGCCTGGATTTGAGTTCTCTCACCACTTGCTAACTACTATGAACTTGGGCAGATTATATAATTTGTATGAAGTTTTTTTGTTTGTATACTGGAGATAATAGTAGCTACTTAGTTTATGAGGATTAAATTAGTTAATGCATTGCTTTAAGCAGTGTTTTTGGCACTTAGTGTTTATGTATCTATGCAAACAACGTACATTGGTGTATGTCTATAGATTTATGTATAGAGATATGTAGATATTTGCTACAGTTTTAAATATTTTCCATGGTTACTGTAGTGTTAGTTATTTCATTTATTTATTTATTTATTTTTTAAAGATGTTATTCATTTATTTGACAGAGAGGCAGAGATCACAAGCAGGCAGAGAGGCAGGCAGAGAGAGAGAGGGGAAAGCAGGCTCCCTGCCAAGCAGAGAACCCACTGTGAGTCTCGATCCCAGGACCCTGAGACATGACCTGAGCCGAAGGCAGAAGCTTTAACCCACTGAACCAACCAGGCACCCCAATAATTTTATTTTTAATGGTGGCATAGTATTCAGTTCCATAGGGGTGCCATTATTTGATTTTCTTTGAGATTCATTTTCACTTTATTTTTTTAATTTATTATTATTTAAGATTTATTTATTTGACTCAGAAAGAGCAAGAGAGCATGCACGCATGAGCACAAGCAGGGGTGAGCAGCAGGCAGAGGAAGAGGCAGAAGCACCCTGCTGAGCAGAGAGCTCAATGCAGGACTGGATCCCAGGACCCTGGGATCATGACCTGAGCAGAAGGCAGATACTTAATTGACTGAGCCACCCAGGCGCCCCTCATTTTCATTTTAGATGAGAAATATTTTCATTGTTGAACTCAAATGATTTTTTTCTCTATTTTTTTTACTTACCTTTAATTTCAAGATCACAAAGTATTTAGATGGGTAGCAGTACTGGCTTGTTTTATTTCTTATTTCTGAGATCTAAATTTAAATTTTAAATGAATGTCTACCAAAGAAGCCAAGAGCTTTTAAATTAATTCTTTTGGGTCTGCAAATGGTATCCCAAAGTTTAACTGAATAGTTTAATTGCCCTCTTTTGAAGAATTTAAAGTAGCTACAGCCTTGTGATTATCACTGGGTTACTCAGTGTTGGGAAATTTTGGCAGATGGTATACAGTCATCATTCAGAAACTAGTTATATTGTCTTTTCCAGCTTGAATTAGGAGAACATTAGCATTGAAGTTTGCATTTTGAATTAGCATGTGCAAAATTGTATCCTGCTAAATGTTTGTCATCAAATGACGTTTTGTTTAAAAAAATTAATGGAGCATGTTACTGTGGCAGCCTCAGAAAAAATAGCTGAAGCACTGGGTTACTTTTGGACAACCTTTTAAGTCCTTTATTACCTTTGGGTATACATGCATGATAATCTTTTGGAAAGCTAAAATATGGTAAGTCAGCCATTAATAGCTTACTTTTACTACTTAGAGTTGAATTTACTTTAGCAAATTCTGCTTGGGGTTAATACTGGGGATAGGGCAAGCAAATAAAGTGATGTGAAAAAAATGCCATATTCACTGTTAAAATATTTTTCACACTATTTTATACCTTTGTCAGTAAATAAAAGGTAACATTAATATGAAATAATTTAGAATAAGTGTGCTCTTTTGAGTAAACTATCTCAAGCTCACTTTAAAAAATCCTGATTCTCTCTTTCAGAACAATGTCCTATCATTACCAAATATGGTGGCCAGGAAAATGGTTAAATAAATTACCAATATGCCTGTGGAAGGTGAATTGCAGTTCAGTATTTGCTTCCCTTTGCAAAATGTTGTTTTGTTCTAATTCATCTGATTTTGTGAAAAATACACCATGTTGTGGTATTCAGTAACAGGCAGTTGAACTTTCTCTCATATATTCCAGTCATGTGCCATCTGAAATTTCTTCTTCAAAGCTGTCTGATAGCTCTTACTCCCTTCTTTAAAACACATATTCATTAGGGGTGCCTGGGTGCTCAGTGGGTTGGGCCTCTGTCTTCAGCTGGGGTCGTGATCTCAGGGTCCTGGGATCGAGCCCCACATCGGGCTCTCTGCTCAGCGTAGAGCCTGCTTCCCCCTCTCCCTCTGCCTGCCTCCCTGCCTACTTGTGAACTCTGTCAAATAAATAAATAAATAATCTTTAAAAAAAAAACCCACATGTTCATTAAATTAAGGCCCATATTTATTAAGCTGGGTGCTTTTAAATGTAGGGAAGAAAGAACAAAGTAGGTCTCTGCACTTAAGCTTATTCAATACTATCGGGTAGACATACAGGTTACAGATTCTGTGTAAAGAGATTTTTAGTTATTATGGGAGAAAGTAATTTTAAACCAGCTTAAGCAGAGGAATTTATTGGCTTACATAAATGAAAAGACTGGTCTTGGACATGGGTTGGATCCCGACACTTAATGTAATATCCAGAATCTATTCCATTTTATTTATCATAGCTTTGCTCTCTTCTGGTTTGAATCTGTTCTCGGGCAGCATTTCCTTCAGTGAGTAGTGGCAAAGATGGCCACAGCGATGCCAGACTTAAATCCCATAAATTTAGCAGCTTCAGTGATAGGCTTCCTTTCCAAATAGTTTCAGAAGTCTTGGGATTAACTCTAATTGGCCAGACAGGTCCTCTGATGTGGTTGTGGGTGGGAGGACTAAGGATGTTGGAGCCCTATTTGAACTAGATGTAACAAAACAGAGATGACAGTATTCCAAAAAGGAAGTTATAATTTCTACTATCAGAAGAAAGGATATTGATGAGGCAAAAACAGCATAAAGTCTATGAAAATTAAGATAGAAGTTTTATATGAGCTGAAAAGATAGTTTCTAAGAGGAGCTGCTTAAGAAAAGTTTCAGGTGTCTGTATTTGCACTGGGCCCTGAAGGACAATTATAATTTTTCCAAGGCAGAATGAGTAAAGAAAGGACTTTCTAGGTCACTCACTTGAGAATTTTGGCAGTGAAAAAAGAATATTAAAATGAAAGCTACTGGAGTCTAAAGAGGAATGTTAAGATTTTTTTCCACCTCAGTGTGTATAAAACTTGAGCATTTTTATGGCAGAGGAGCAGAAGCAAGTAAGAGAAAATAATGCAGAGGAGGCAATCACTGATAAGTAGGGGAATTCAGGGGGATTAAGGATATAAAAGGAAAGGATTTAGGAAGGAAAAGGGAACTGTTCATTCTCTAAGGATACTTGAAGGAAGGTGGTAGTGGTGGCTGTGAAAGTTAAGATGGAAATTTGCTGTTAAATTGGTAATTGGCTTTTGCTTTCTGAAAGTGAGAAGGAAAGATTGACCAGTTATCTGTTGCTATGTACTAAGCCATTCATTCCAAAATGATTTTGTGGGTTAGCAGTTTGGCTTGAACTCAGGGTAGGTGGTTTTTTCTGCTGTCTTGTCTTGGGTCAGTAATGTGGATGTGGGCATTTGGACTGTGGATGATAAGGTGGTGGCTTTGCTCGTATTTGCTGGTTGGTGATGACTGTTGACTGGACCTTTTTCTCCTAGTGCTCTCTCATCGTCTATGAGCCTTCCCATGGCAGTGGCTGCATGAAAAAAGTAAGAGATGAAGCAGTCAGGCTCTCATGAACTTGGAACTCCCACAGTGTCACTTCTTTTATATTGTATTGGACAAAGCAAGTCACACAGAGAACTAGACTTCCACCCTTTATGGGAGGAGAAGCGAAGTAACTTTATAAAGGGGAAGTGTGTGCTGAAGTGGGAGGAATTTGTACCTCTTCTTCCCCATCCAACATTTTGTGAAAATTTTCAGTCATGCGGCCAAGTTGAAAGGATTTCAAAGTGAATACCCATATGCTTACCAACTAGATTGTTCTATTAATATTTTCCTGTACTTGCTTTAGCACATGTTTATCCATCTATCCCTCTCTCAGCTAATTAACTTATATTACTTTTTGTTGAATTTCAGAGTAAATAGTAGATGTCAGTTTTTTTCTCTACGTAGTCTGTATATATTTAGTAAAAGTCAGTATCTTTACAGTTTTTCTTGAGATGAGATGCTTGCGTACAATGAAGTATACAAATTTAAGTGTGCCTTGTGAGTAGTTTTGCAGTCTACCACAGAAGGGAAAAATATGGAAAAGCTTTTCAGTGAAATGCCTCAGAAGTTCAACTATAGGGACGCCTGGGTGGCTCAGTTGGTTAAGCAGCTGCCTTCGGCTCAGGTCATGATCCCAGCATCCTGGGATCAAGTCCCACATCGGGCTCCTTGCTCCGCTGGGAGCCTGCTTCTCCCTCTGACTCTGCCTTTCACTCTGTCTGCCTGTGCTCGCTCTCGCTCTCCCTCTGAAAAATAAATAAATAAAATCTTAAAAAAAAAAAAAAGTTCAACTATAGTTGTATAAAAAGACTTGCAAAGGATGTCTTCCTTGAATATCTCTTTATGTCCTCATCACTAGTAATTTTTTCATTTAGTATTACCTCAGCACTTAGGATTTTCATTTGTTTTACATTAATCTGAAATCACTTTGAGTGTTTCCTTACCTCCTATCATTAAACTTATATTTTGTATATACTATAGACAAGCACTGTGCTAGAAAAAGGATGTAAGTAAGAGCTCCCTTGATTTCTTTTTTTTTTTTTTTTTAATATTTTATTTATTTGACAGGCAGAGATCACAAGTAGACAGAGAGGCAGGCAGAGAGGGGGGATGGGAAGCAGGCTCCCCGCCGAGCAGAGAGCCCGAAATGGGGCTCGATCCCAAGACCCTGGGATCATGACCTCAGCTGAAAGCAGAGGCTTTAACCCACTGAGCCACCAGGCGCCCGCTCCCTTGATTTCTAGGTGTTCAAACTAGGTGAATCTCAAATCAGTTTAGATTAATAATAGATGTGATTTATTTAATGCTTATGCTCAAGGTCAATAATAAGCACTTTTCAGTTGAATTGTTTCATTTAATCCTTCTAATTTAGGAGATAGATACTTTCTCATTTTAAAAGTTAGGAAACTGGGGCATTAAAGCCTTTGCCTTCGGCTCAGATCATGATCCCAGGGTCCTGGGATCAGCCCCGAAACGGGCTCTCTGCTCAGCGGGGAGCCTGCTTCCTCCCCTCTCTCTCTCTGCCTGCCTCTGCCTACTTGTGATCTCTGTCTGTGAAATAAATAAATAAAATATTGTTTTTAAAAAGTTAGGAAACTAAGGCATGTGGGAAAGTTTTCACTTCCCCAAGTTCTTACAGCTTCATAAATCAAGCTGATGTGACTCCAGACCCATAATTAATCCCTGATTCGTATTGATAAGAAAAGCAAGAAATGTGCCCTGTTACACAGTAGCTAACTAACCCTTTAACTGGTCATTTTGCTTCATACAGTAATTTTGATCTGAACTATGTTTATCTTAAGTAGAAGACTACAAATTTTTATGAACTAACTGATGAGATAGTTTAATAAACTATTTCTTATAGCTTATGAATAAATATTTTAGCAATTTAAAAAGGAAGAATTTTGGGGCGCCTGGTGGCTCAGTGGGTTAAGCCACTGCCTTCGGCTCAGGTCATGATCTCAGGGTCCTGGGATCGAGTCCCACATCGGGCTCTCTGCTCAGCAGGAGGCCTGCTTCCCTTCCTCTCTCTCTGCCTGCCTCTCTGCCTACTTGTGATCTCTCTCTGTCAAATAAATAAATAAAATCTTTAAAAAAAAAATAAATAAAAAGGAAGAATTTTAAGATTATAACTCTTTCCTAAACTCTGTGCCCAGTATGGGGCTTAGACTGATAACCCTGAGATCAAGAGTTGCATACTCCACCAGTTGAGCCAGCCAGATACCCCAGTATTACAACTAATGATTTAACTTCAGATAACCCAATAGAAGTGTGGTCAAAACTGACAAATTCAGCCATAATTTAACCTTTGAGAGGAGTATTGCAACTTCTTGTAGCTTTAATACTCTTTATTTTAATGATCTTTGTTACATTATACATTAATAGTTATAGAATACTATAACCCCTTAATCAGTTTTTCATATGTGTTTTGATAATAGTTCCTTGATTTTATTGATTAGATATTGAGTACTTTTATTGTTAATTGGCTTATGGGTAATTTAACAAATAGCAAAAGATTGAGACCATTTGAACTTGCTATTTGCATAACAGTAAGCCCTATTCAAACTCTTGGCAATATGTGACTAGCCCTTAAGTTGTTTTGTGCCAAGAGTCCTGCGGAAAGTGCCATTGGTTAACAGCTGCCACTGAGACACCTAAAATGAAAGGTTCTTAAGTTCATTTACAGTGCTAGCTTTCCTGTTAGGTCAGGGAATGAGGTAAAGTCATGTATGACTAACATATCCTTTAACCCAGCATTGTGTAGATATTTTTAAAATGTTCCTTCACCCAGATGTCCCACAACTGTTCATTTTATTTTATTTGGTTGTTTTTGTGTAAGTGGCTTTAAATCCTAAATCATATGAGGTAGGGTACAAACAAAATAAATCTATTTGTGTTTTTAAAAAATCTAATTGAGGTTTATGTTTATTTTTATGTATAGGTCTTGCCATCTTGGAAGCTACAAGAAAAAATATATTAGGGAAGGTTTGGTCTTTTAAGTGGACATGGCTCAGATATCCAGCAATAATGGATTTAAACAGTGTTCATCACATTTGGAACCAACAAGAACAAAAGAAGTGGACAAAGAAGAAGCATTACAGATGGAAGCAGAAGCTTTAGCAAAACTGCAAAAGGATAGACGAGTGACTGATCATCAGAGAGGCTTTGAGTTGTCAAGCAACACCAGACAAAAAGCACAAGTTTATAACAAACAGGATTATGATCTCATGGTGTTTCCTGAATCTGATACCCAAAAAAGAGCAGTAGATATTGATGTAGAAAAGCTTACCCAAGCTGAACTTGAGAAACTATTGCTGGATGACAGTTTCGAAACTAGGAAAACACCTGTCTTGCCAGTTACTCCTGTTCTGAGCCCTTCATTTTCAACACAGGTCTATCTTAGACCTACTATTCAGAGAGGACAGTGGCCACCTGGATTATCTGGGCCTTCCACTTACACTTTACCTTCTATTTATCAGTCAACTTATAGCAGTAAACAGACTGTATTCCAAAATGGCTTCAATCCAAGAATGCCTGCTTTTCCATCCACAGAACCTATATATTTAACTTTCCCAGGACAGTCTCCATATTTTTCATACCCTTTGACACCTGCCACGCCCTTTCATCCACAGGGAAGCTTACCTGTCTATCGTCCAGTAGTCAGTCCTGACATGGCAAAGCTGTTTGACAAAATAGCTAGTACATCAGAATTTTTAAAAAATGGAAAAGCAAGGACTGATTTGGAGATCACAGATCCAAAAGCAACAGTCAACAATCTACAGGTATCTCCAAAGTCTGAAGATATAAGTAAATTTGACTGGTTAGACTTGGATCCCCTAAGTAAACCTAAGGTGGACAATGTAGAGGTATTAGATCATGAAGAAGAGAAAAGTATTCCAGGTTTACTAGCAGAGGATCCTTGGGATGCTGTTCTTCTTGAAGAGCGATCACCAACAAGTGGTCACCTTGAAAGTAAGGTGAATGGAAAATCTCCTTCTGGGGCAACAGTAACAAGAAGCCAGTCTTTAAATATTCGAACAACTCAGTTTACAAAAGTCCAGGGCCAAGTATCTCAGGTATAGTCTTTTCTTACTAACTTCTCAAACTTAGTAGTATAACACAGAATTCATGTTAAGTATATAATTTATTAGGTAAAAGAACTGTTTCTCATTTTGAATCTAGTTTCTTTATTCTTAAATGTGCTGTGAATCTTAGATTGTGTGGGAAAGAATTAAATGTGTTTAGGTCAATTGAATAATTAGTTGCTATTAATATTTTTAATAGGATTATAAATTTAAAAACCTAGTCAAGGAACTGGCTGTCACTGATAAGCTCTTATTTAAGATAATTTTTATGTCTCTCCCTGTCCTCTCATTATACATGGTCCTACTTTCTCTTCCTTATCTCTTTAATTTTTCAGGGTAAACAAGGAATTTTGGGTTTTAACCCCATTATGGAAATTTTCCCATATATTATTTTGTTGATTTTAACTGTGAATGAATGAGTGAATGGAAGAGCAAGAGGAAGGGAAGTAAAAGCCAATGAAGTCTCTCTTTAAACACCTATATTGATAAAAGTCAAGAATGGAACTATAGCCTATGTGGTGTAGTTGCCGAGTTCATATCATCTTACTATCTGTAAAATTAGTTAAGGGTAGCTGGGAAAGGATGTCTTCCTTAGAAGAGAGGCAGCAGGGTTTAGACTTCTCCTTTCAAAATACAGTATATCATTACAGATTTCTATTTTGCTCCTATATCTATGGATCTTGGGAATATTTAAGCCTCATTCTCCCCTTAATGTGAATTATAGCATTTGGCTAATTATATCAGCCTTTAACTACTCTTTAGGTGCTGGTAACCAACTAGACTTTAGGGAAGGAGAAGTGAATTTTTTTTTTTTAAAGATTTTATTTATTTGCCAGAGAGAGAGCAAGCAAGCGGGCATCAGGTAGAGGGAGAAGCAGACTCCTGGCTGAGCAGGAATCTTGATGCGGGACTTAATCACAGGACCCAGGGATCATGACCCAAGTCAAAGGCAGACATTTAACTGACTGAGCCATCCACGCATCCTGCAAATTTTTTTTTTTTTTAATTCAGTTAGGGTTGCCTGAGTGGCTCAGTCAGTTGAGCATCTGCCTTCAACTGAGGTCATGATCCTGGGGTCCTGGGATGGAGCCCCTAGTCATGCTCCTTGCTTGGTGGGGAGCCTGCTCCTTCTTCCTCTGCCTGCCATTTCCCCTGCTTGTGCTTACTCTCTCTTTCTGTTGAATAAATGGATAAAATCTTAAAAAAAAAATTTTAAATTCAATTAGCCCACACATAGTACACCATTAGTTTCAGATGTCGTGTTCAATAATTTATCAGTTGCTCCTCACATCACGTGCCTTAATGCCCATTATCCAGTTACCCCATCCCTTCACCCACGAATAATCGAATTTTGCATGATTTTGGATGGGTGTATCTTGAATTGTGACTTTGAAAAGCCATTTTGGAGAAAGAAGCAGGTAGTAAGGAAGCTTAGGAAAAAAGATGAGGACATTATCAGAAGAAAGAGGAAAATCTTAATTTCCTCTTTTTTGCCAGATACAGTGTTTTATAAATGTATTTTGACTACAGCTCACACTAAGAATATGTTAAGCTCTTTTAAGTTTTTCAATATTTATAAATTCAGTCACATAATCTCTTAATACTTTAAAAAATCGCAAGTTAATTATACATTTTAAATTGGAATCCTAAATACAGTGTCAAATTATTTTCTTTTAATATCTCTGTCGTTTTGTTGTGGTTTTTGTTTTTACAAAATAGCAGTCATTTTCTAAAGTATTTAAAAGGAGAAGGGGAAACTTTAAGCCATGAGTCATCCAATAAAAAAAAAAAAGCGGGGGCGGAGGGGGAATATACCTAGAAGAGGAGTTGCTGGTAATTCTGTTTAGCTTTTTGAGGCATTACCAAACTTCTTTCCATAGTGGTTGCACCATTTTACATCCCACCAGCAATGTTTGAGAGTTCCGGTTTCTTCACATCCTTGCCAGTACTGTTATTTTCCATTTTTTAGATTACAGCCATCCTGATAGATAGGAAGCATACCATTGTGGTTTTGATTTACATTTCCTGATTAATGATGAGCATCTTTTCATGTGCTTAATTGGCCATTTGTATATCGTTTTTGGAGAAATGTCTGTTTAAATCATTTGCTCATTCTACAAATTGGATTGGTTTTAGCAACTTTATTCATAATAGTCCCAAATTGGAAATAACCCCAATTAACTGTTAAATGGGTAAACCAAAGTGTTATGTTCATACAGTGGAATATTGCCTACAAAAAAAGAGTGAAGTCCTAATATATATAATAGATGAACCATAAAAACATAAATGAAAGAAGCAAGATAGAAAAGACCATGTATTGTATGATTCATTTTATATCATATGTCCAGAGAAGGCAAATCCAGAGAGAAAGGAAGCAGACCAGTATTTTCCAGGGGTGTGGGAAGGTAGGAATGAAGATGATTGCTTAGTAGGTGCAGGGGTTTTGGGGGTGATGAAAATGTTCTAGAATTAGACCATTTCAGGGTGCCTGGGTGGCTCAGTGGGTTAAGCCTCTGCCTTCGGCTCAGGGCGTGATCCCAGAGCCCCCCATGGCATCAGGCTTCCTCCTCTCTCTCTGCCTGCCTCTCTTCATACTTGTGATCTCTCTATCAAATAAATAAATAAAATCTTAAAAAAAAAAAAAGGAATTAGACCATTTCAGTGTTCTTATCATAGTGGTGGTGACCACACAACATTGTGAATGTACTGAAAGCCAGTGAATTGTACATTTTTAAATGGTTAAAACAGCCTATCCTGCTCAGGTCTGGTCACTGCCGGATTCACATTTCAGTCAGTGTTCCAGCGGAGAGATCCCTCCCCAAGTGTGGGTCTTCTTTTTATGGGTGAAGCATGAGGGATTAGGGATTTCAGCTGTTTTCAGGAATTGTTTGGGAAGGGCAGCTGCCTAGAACTTACAGATCTCAGGAACTGTGGAAAGTTGCAGTGTCTGCTATCAGAGAAAAGGAAGCTGCTAGTCTTGTAGGGAGCTAAGTGTAGGCTTAGTCCTCCCACTGGTAGAAGACAGAAAGCCCTTGATTGTCCATGCAATTCTGAATGAGCATCCAGGTCACTTTGAAATAATCCTGCTCCTTGCATCACACCTTTGTATGTATTCACATCTCTATAATATATGCATTATGACCACAATACATAGATTATCTTGAATTTAATAAAATATTTATAAATGACTGGTTTATTTCATTATCTGTCTCAAATTCTAACTTTCTCAGGATTGGAAAGTCGTTTATCCTAAAGGAAACATTATTCCAGCTCGGCAAGAAGCCTGCTTCTCCCTGTCCTCCCTGCTTGTGCTTTCTGTTGCTTTCTCTGTTCCTATCTCTCAGATAAATAAATGAAATCTTCAAAAAAAAAGAATTAACTAGGCTTCTAAGCATCAGTTTTAACAGAAACCTGTTAGATTTTGCTTTAAGTATGGGGCGGGCACCTGGGTGGCTCAGTCAAGTTGAGTGTCTTACCCTTGATCTCAGCTCAGGTCTTGATCTCAGAGTCATGAGTTTGAGGCCCAAATTGGGCTCCATGCTGGGTGTGGAGCCTATGTTAAAAAAAAAAAAAGTTTCAGTATGGGGTGGGGGTTAAGGATCAAGGAGTAAGCAAACTGTATGAGAAACATGAGTGTGCTAATAAGCGAGGTAAGCAAAAGTAACATGACTTGAGCAGCTGAGCACTCAGATGGGAGCTTGATTTCTAGAATGTATGTATCAACAGCTTTACTAAATGGCACTATTTCTGTATAGAGGGGGCTTAGGCTACCTGCCCAGTCTTAAAGGAGTGTAACTGCAGCCTGGCTGAGGAATGCAGTTGTTAATCATTTCATTATTAAAATCCCATTTAGGGCGCCTGGGTGGCTCAGTGGGTTAAGCCGCTGCCTTTGGCTCAGGTCATGATCTCAGGGTCCTGGGATCGAGTCCTGCATCGGGCTCTCTGCTCAGCAGGGAGCCTGCTTCCTCCTCTCTCTCTGGCTGCCTCTCTGCCTACTTGTGATCTCTCTCTGTCAAATAAATAAAATCTTTAAAAAATTACTAAAATCCCATTTAATAATTTTGTCTGAGCACCACATTCAAAGAGGGACCACTGGCAAACTAGGGTATGTCTTGAAAAGAGACATCTGCAGTTTTCAGGAGCTAGAAGCTAAGTCCTTTAAGGAACCATTGAAAAGATTGGAAATGTTTTGCTTGAAGAAGATAATTTTTTTTTTTTTTTGAAGAGAATATTAATTGAAGATAAGTCACTTCGTGGATCTGAGTTTCTTCATCTGTGAAATAAAGATGGTTATGTTGCAGGATCGTTGAGTGTGACAAGAATTCTTGAGATGTTTGGTGCAGCTTGGTTTATTTAATTAGAATGGGGACAGGACCCCTGGGCAAAAAAGAGCTTAACTTGTATGAAACTGGTGGTTATATGCTTAGTGCTCAAGGGGGAGGGGATGTGCAGGGAGTATTAAATCATTAGATGTCTTTGAATTTCTACTCGTAAAACTACTTTCATAATATTTCTATGGTGCTTATCATTCAGTTTGATATTATTTATTGGTGAGATTTACATGAGACTCTTGAAGAATATAGCAACCTTTTTGAAACTGTGCAGGCTATCGGTAAGCCTTCTGGGCTAAAGGTGAACATTTTTTTGTTTCTGTCCCTTATCAGTTAAACTGGATGAGTTCTGGGATACATTTCCGGAGTAATACTTAAAGTTTGGAAAGTTCCCATGCAAGAGGAACTGGACTTTTTTCTTTCTCTGAAAGTTTTGTATTTTGAGGGCACCTGGGTTGCTCAGAGGGTTAAGCATCTGCCTTCAGCTCAGGTCGTGATCCCAGAGTCCTGTGATCAAGTCCCAAATTGGCCTCCTTGCTCATCAGGAAGTCTGCTGCTCTGTCTACTCTTCCCTCCTGCTTATGATCTCTCTTACTCTCTCTCTCAAATAAGTAAAATCTTTTTTTTTCTTTTTTAAGATTTTATTTATTTATTTTACAGAGAGAAAGATCACAAGCAGGCAGAGAGGCGGGCAGAGAGAGAGAGGAGGAAGCAGGCTCCCTGCTGAGCAGAGAGCCTGATGCAGGGCTCCATCCCAGAACCCTGAGATCATGACCTGAACCGAAGGCAGCGGCTTAACCCACTGAGCCACCCAGGTGCCCCTCAAATAAGTAAAATCTTAAAAAAAATAATAAAGTTTTGTAGTGTGGATATAGTTTCTCAAACCAATTCAGGAAGTAGGATAACTGAAAATCATGGTATTGTAAAAAAGATGAAATAGTGATATACTAAATTTCACAGTATATCAAGTATATTACCTTTGTGCTATAGTAAGTAGCATTTTTGTGCTAGATTTTAACAGACAAGTGGCAGCAGGTTCTGAAAGTTTTATAAAAAGGTTAAAATTAAGCAAATCCCATTTATATTTTTTGATGTGAATTGAGAAATTCAAGTTAGTAACTTAATTTTAAAGTCCATTGTTCCAGAAAATAGAACAAGGACCGATGAGGAAGAAAATTGAAGGAGGCAGATAATATAGTTAAATATTGACTTTAGAACTTATAAGTAGTCATTTAATAATGATGGTTTCTAGCAGGTTATTTTAAAACTTTTCCCTGATACTCATATTTTGGAGGGGATAGCAGTGCGTATTCTTTATAATTACTTTACATGCTGAAGTATTCATTTCCTCTAAGAATTTATGCTTTGTGGTAAAAGAGTATTTTTCTTACTCAGCAAGCTTACTTCCTGTTTCCTTTTAGTGTCTTTTGTTCATAATCTAAAGGCTTTGGTTCAAATTTTTGTGACCAATACCAGGAAAAGGCAGCATAGAATTTAAAATTTGTCTTATGGCAACTTAAGTTTAAATCAGACTTTCAGTTAATAGCTACAAATTTAGCTATTTTGAGCAGATTGCAAAGATTTTAGTAATCAAATTATTTTCATAGAACTGGCTTTGCAAAGTTCTATGGGTTTTAGTTCTTTCTAAAAGTTAACTGTATTAACATTATAAGCGTTTATATACCCCATTGGCAGAATCTCTATCATTAATTTTAAACAAGGAGAAATTTTTTTTTTAAGATTTTAGTTATTTCATAGGGTGGGGGGAGGGGTGCAGAGGGAGAGGAGAATCCCAAGCACACTCCACACTGAAGTTTGAAGCATGTTTGGGGCTTGATCTATAACCCTGAGATCATGACCTGAGCCAAAATCAAAAGTCACATGCTCAACTGACTGAACCACCCACGTGTCCCCAAGTAAGAGGGAATACTGAACAACATGATTTTCATTGTCTAGCTGATAGTAGTAAACTATTTCAATAGCTTAGTGAAGTATTTTTTTAAAACTATTTAAAAATTCATATAAAGAAGTGATTAACTTTGTTCCAAATAGTGACTGTTATAGACATATAATATTTACACACACATAACACTTAAAGTATATTTATTGAAAATTTAGGGGGCTCCTGAGTGGCTCAGTCATGAGCCTGCCTTTAGCTCTGGTCATCGCAGGGTCCTGGGATTGAGCCCGGCATCGGGCTCCCTGCTCAGCAGAAAGCCTGCTTCTCCCTCTCCTACTACCCCTGCTTGTGTTCCCTCTCTAAACCATGTCTCTCTGTCAAATAAAATCTTCTAAAAAAGAAAATTTGGTGTTGTGTTCAGTCTAATTTCTGGGACAATCTGGCATGAACCTTGCATCTGTGTAGGTGTAAAGCTTTCCCATTCTTAAAACTGTTTTTGAAAAGTATATACTGGTAGAGTTTTGTGCATTATTTCAAACCTTCATCACTTTCTTTAATCCACCCTTTCCACCTCCTCTGGTGGATGACCTTAACTACTTTTTTTTTTTTTTAACTAGTGAGGTTAGGACCATTTTTTGTATGCATTTGCCCACCTCAGATTTGCCTCATCTTTCTGGTTTGGTTGGGCGAGCTATTCTTTCACTTTTTCAAAACTTAATTCTTCCACCTCTTTTCTTATTTTTGTCTCCCCAGATTATTTTCTACCATTACTCTTTAAAGAAGATTTTGTAGTTACTGCCTTTACAGTCTCTCCTGTTTTCATTGTATTGCAGAAACTTGTTTCTGGTAATATGAATATTAATTGCCAATCTAGTGAGCAGAATCATTGTCCAACTCTTTTGCTTCATTTAAAACAGCTGACTGCATCCTTTCCTTGAAACTTCTTTTCTGTGCTCTAGTTAAATCTACTTCCTAGTTTCTTTCCTGTAGTCCTCCTTTTTCTTTGTCTAGCTTCTAAACATAGGCTTTTCTCCAAGGTTTTGCTCTTGTTGTCTTTAATATCTCTTACCTTTACTCTCTTGGTTGGTGCTTAATTTTGAGGCTCCAAATTAGGTTGAAAGCTACTGCTCTACATTCCTGCAGTGATATGACTCCTTGCTTCTCTGTGGTTGAGATGCTCTGATAGTTAATTTTATGTGTCCCTTTGATTGTGCTCAGACATTTGGTCAAACATTAATCTGGGGTTGTCTGAAGGGTGTTTCTGGATGAGATTAATATTTGAATCAATAGACTGAGTAAAGGCAGATTGCCCTCCCTATTGTGGGTGGACCTCATCCAACCAGTTCGATGCCTGAATAAAACAAAGCACCCTGACCCTACTTCTAATGAGGGGAAATTCCTCCAGCCTGACTGCCTTTGAGCTGGAACTTGGGTTTTTTTCCTGCCTTTGGACTCCCAACTGAAATATCAGCTCTTTCTGGGTCTTGAGCCTGCTGGACTAAGATGAAAACTATACCATTATCTCCGGGGTCTCCAGCTTGCCAACTGACAGACCTGTCAGTTTCTATAATTACAGGAGCCAATGCTTTATAGTAAATCTCTTTACATATTATATATGTGGGATATTGCTCTCTCATTGATCTTGGTGGATGCCTACAGCCATTAGCAGAGAGAAATTTCCCAGTAGAAAATAGCAGAAATTAAATGATCCTCAAATCTGTGCCTTTAGCTCTGGAATAGGATACTTCTAGATGGTAACCAACTACATGGATTCACAAACGTAAACTTTCTTACTAGAGAACTCCCTGTCTTCCCCCCCACAGACCTTTCTTTCTTCTGTATATTAGATAATAGCATTAGCAATTTTTTGTCTCTTTCATTTGTTGAAAAATATTTGAGGATACAGTGTGTGGGTTACAGATGAATCATTCACAGACCTAATCCTTAAAGAACTTGGTTTAGAAGGAGAGACACTGTATGTGCATATAACTGTAGTACAAAATAGAAAGCCTTGAATGCTACATAAAGATTTGCGCAAGATCAAGGGAGAAAAGAGGTTATTTGATGCCTAGGTTGATTGGAATTAAAGGGAGGGATTGGGGGCAAAAGTGAGGGAATAGTGTAAAATGTTAAAAAAAAATAAATTGTTCCAGGAAGAATGGAGAAAAACAAAAATCTTAAATGTTACTATATGAGATGACACATTAGCAGTTCAGCTGTTTTTCACTTGTAAGAACAAAATGAAAACAGAACATTTTGAGTTAACTTTTCAGGTGGTGTTTTTATCTTGATGTATGACTAGAGAGATAGTTGTAGTCTGTTTCTGTCACTGTCAATTGAAACTTATATAGAATATTGCAGAAATTAAATGATCTGTGTGATCTATGATCTATAATCTTGAAAGGAAAGACCTAATTCATGAAAGGTACTCTGAATAGTACAATTTTTTTGGGTTAAAAAAAAATCTATAAATGCCACTAAGGAGATTCAAAATCTGTTAATAAGTAAAACATGAAAAAGAATTAAAGAAGGAAAGATGATTATTGGGTCATGCAAAAGTATACGTTTTCTATATAGCATTGCTCCTGCAAAGGTCATAATATTGTTTTTCTCATTATGTTTTTAAGTTTTTTTTAGGGAGGCCTTTTTGAGAGGTGAGAATGGCAGAGTGATTAAGCATGTGATTCTGAAGCTAGGCTGCCTGGTTTGAAATCTTAACTCTGATTGTATTAGCTGTGTGACCTTGTGTTAATTAACTTTTCTGTGCCTCATTGTAAAATGGGGATTATACTACCCATCTACAAAAGCTTTGTAAGAAATAAATAAAACATATTTTAAAATTTCATATAGCAAGGCTTGACATGTAATAAATGCTCAGTAATTGCTAGATGGGGGGTGGTAAAATACACATAAGCAGTTACTGTCTTAACCATTTTTAATTGTATAGTTCACTGGTATTAAATACATTTCATACTGTTGTACAGCCATCACTACCATCCATCGCCATAAATTTTCATCATATAAAACAAATTATACTTACTAATAACTCTCTATTCTCCCTTTCCCAAATTGAACCAATGATTGGGTGTTTTCTGACCCGGAGATTTAAGTTCTACAAGAATATAACATTGAGTAAAATTAGATTATCTTCAGAGGGCTTTCACATTATAATAAATATAAAACAGAATGTGATGATACGGTGTTTGGTTCAGACTAAGTACTTAAAGGTGGCAGGAGGGGAGAACAGGATATGATTCAAACTAATTGGAACATAGAAATCATTTGGGAAGTTCTGGGAAATGTGACTGGATTAGATTATGGCAAATTTGATATGTGAGGCCAGAGAATTTTTAGGAATATCAAATCCCATTTTCAGGGTTGTATGGTTTATTTGCTATAGTGCTTGTTTCTGTAACACAAATTAACTCATATAATTGGTAAATATTGGCTTGATGTCAGTAAAATGGAGACGTGGCATTTGTTCAAACACAATTTTTCCAGCATGTAACATTTTAAAACAAAAAGAACAAACTTTCTTATAATTAAAAAGAAATCCTTAGTAATATGAGAAAATATTAAGGAAAACATTGGAAATTCTGCAGAAGTGTTGTCTTCTAGTGAAGATGGTGGTTGAATGAGTGGCGTCAAGAGTGATTCCATGTTCCACAGTGTTAAGCTCTCTGGTGAAGACCAGTAAGTGCAGACAAAGTTGTGAAGACCTTTCTCTTTGCTTTAAGAACTTTCATGAAGATGTACATCCTAGATTATATATTTTTTTCTAGATTGTAGTTTAACTTCATTGAAATTGGTCTTGAGTAGAAGCAGGAGTTCCAGGGTTTAAGGCTTCAGAGGATCGAAGACCATAATGCTAGCTAGGTGCAAATTCAAGTGGAGATTTAACTGTGCACATATTTTTATGAGGACTTACTATTTTAGTTGAGGCCTTGATTACAAAGTTAAGTGGATTTTGAATAGTTTGCCTTAACTCTGTTTTTCCCATGAGTTGTGTTATTTTTAGTTGTGATTTTTCTAGAACTCAAGGTTTGTTTTGTGTTTTTTCCCCCCTTAAATGTGCATATCCCATTCTAGGAGAAAGGGCTCTGATATGTTTTAAAAGAAGGAAATTCATAAAGGAGTTGTTGCTGTAATTTTTCTGACAAGGTTTTTGTGTGTGCCATGGTCATTGAACTCCATTAGAATTCTTGAAATATATGTACTGTATTCTCATTCACTTAGTTTTGAGTTGAGAATATTCCAATTTTAATTTAATTGAATTTCAAAGGAAATTTACATTTGAAATTTGTGTCAGACTAAGTATTTTTATATAGTAAATCAAAACACCTCTAAATGGGGGTGCCTTGGTGACCTGGTCCATTAAGCATCTTTTGGTTTCAGCTCAGGTTATGATCTCAAGGTCGTGGATTGTGGATCTAGCCCTGAGTTGGGCTCTGCATTCAACATGGAGTTGGTTTAACATTCTTTCCTTCTTCCTCTCCCTTCTCCTCTGCTCCCTCCCCCCACCTCACCACTCAGGCACTTGCACAAATAGGCACGCTTCCCTCTCAAATAAAATCCTTTTTTAAAAAGACAGTTCCAAATGGACTCTGCTCTTTGGCTCTGCTTGGGTAGTGAATTTATCTCTTTGAAGTATTGCACACAGAGTTTGATCAGACATAAACTTAACTTTTAAAGGACTGTCAGGATGTGTGCATAAGTTTATTAAGATGGAAAATGTCTGCTAACTCCTAAAACTCATTCTCTTACATAAAGAACCAGCTGCCTTTTTGGAGTTGGGCCAAAGTTGAAAAAATAGAATTTCTGGTTACTAGAGGAGTCCCAAATGGGCTTGATCTTTTCACTTTCTTAAAACAGTGTAGTCCTTTAATTTTATTCAGCCGTTAACTTTCTGAAGCATTTATTTTGGGAAGGTTTTGAATGGAAATATCTTCAGCATTCCATTCTTGTTGACCAGTACAAAGTACAACCTACTTCTACTTTTGAGCAAGTAAAACCAATGAACTTCAAGGCTTAGCTGGTATTACTTTTACAAAGATAGAAATCTATAATATAAAACTTTGCTATTGATATGATTTGTTTTTCCTCCATATCTTTGTATATACTTTTGTAAAAACGTGTTTGTGCTTTACTGCTGTTTAACATTTAGAGATCTTTTACTTTTAAAATAAAAACATTTTTTTGGTTACAGAAAGACCCAAATGGGACCAGTGGTTTGTCAACCGGAAGTTCTCTTGTACAAGAAATTGAAGTACAGAATGAGGAAGTGGCAGCTTTTTGTCAGTCCATTACAAAGTAAGGAATTTTTCTTATAAAGTTTTTTTTTATTAAATACTTTTAAAAAGTTAACTTGAAAACAAGGATAATTCTAAGATTTTTTAAATTTCAGTTATCTTCTCCCTGTGGCGAAAATTTCAAGACCATTAATTAACACATTAACAACAATTGTATCTAAACCTGTATCCTTCCTAACCTGTTTAGTTTGTGAATACTTAGAAGAAAAAATTGAGGTCAGACAGTTATTTCACTGTTAACCATTGAAAACGTGGCTTAAACATATAGAAGTTTTGGTGCACTTAAAAAATCTGTTTTTGTTTTAGGGAGACAATTTATTGTAAACTTTCTGACATTCAAAATACTGTCCATTAAGAGATGCTTGTACAACAGGAGTTTATAGGAGCAAATGTTAGAAAAATGCATTTCTGAAATATTCTTTTTATCTTAAATATGTCTAATACTTCTTATAGATGAGGAAACAGACTCAGAGAAGTTACCTACTAAAATTTACTCAGCTAGCCAGCAGCAGAGTCAGGTCTCCTTTGCTTTTGGTTCAGTTTGTTTTCTTTCCATTGTATCACTATATTAGTCGACTTCTGTTGTGAGTGCTAGAAACCCATCTTAAACTAGCTTAAGGAACAGTCATGTATTGATTCATAAACCCCTATAGCAGAAAGAGGAAGGATGGAACAGAGCTCAGTTACAGCAAGATCTTGGAATTTACATGCTTGAGTTGATCTCTCCTCCCTGTGATTCCCCTTTCCCATTTTCATCCTTTCTTTCTTCCTGCCCTTCCTCCCTGAATGTTGGCTTCATTTTCTACTACTGCAGGTGGGGTTTTGAAGGCAGGGAATATAGCCACTTGTAGCTTACTTAGATTTTATATTCTAATGGTCTTGCAGGAAGGGAGGAAAGGGAGTCCCCTCAGCCAACACCAGATAGAAAAATCCCACGGAAGGAAAGAGTGGAACAACAAACATTGTGGCCAAGGGGTTGAAATCTGTTATCGGAAGAAAGTATATCACCAGTGAGGGATTTATTCATTGAATTCAGTATTTTCCTCAGTGTGGTCTGCTGTAAGTGAAGCAGAGTGTGGGGTTCCCAAATCATTTTTGAGTATATACTTCATTTTAATGTTTAAGGAACTTAATAACTGGATTTTCTAGACAATTGGTAATATTTCATTAAAATTCTGTCTTTGTTACCTCTTGACCAACATTTCTTTTCTTCAGAATACCTTAGGGGAGAAAAAGAAGAAAAATATCAGTAGAGGCACTTTTTCTTCTCTGTGGAAAGGTTTTTAAGATAGAAGAGACATTTAGGTGACTTAATATTCAAATTACATGTATTATAAATTATCTGTGCCTTCATGTCATTATACCATATGTGTGTGTGTGGTTAATAATTTGGAAATACTCTTTTGCCTTAATTTTGGAAGTAATCTGTTATGTGTTTATCTAGTTCCTTCAGTTTTCTCTCCCTAAATAAGCCCTATATGCTTTCTGTTAGACTGTTTTGAGTGACTGTTGCATTTAAGCTTTGCAGGTTGGGAAATTAGCCTGTCTTGAGATCTACCTTTCTCCCCATTTGAATCGTATAGTTATTTACACAGACTCTGCCACTAAGCTAAAATGATTATTTTTATTTATACACGTGCACAGTGGTTTATGTAATCTGAAACCCCAGATGAAGTAAGGAGAGAATGACTTCTTTTTGTAATTTTATTTCCATTAGTAGAGAGTGATTCCAAAAAATATTTCAGAGAAGTAAGAAGCAGAGGTGTTTTTGGAGCCATCTTCTAGGCTTTTCACTTCTTCCCCTGCGACTTTGGAGATTGGGGTCAGGAGATATCCCTTGAAGAAATTAATAGCGCTATTTTTTTTCCCCAGTATGATCATTTCTGCACTGAAATTTTTAAACAAGTATTTATACTCTTAATCCTTAAACAACTGTTTATACTTTTACTCCTTAAACTCCTTACTTTTTGAAATCTCTTAAAATGATTAATCATTTTAACTCAGCTATGAAAGATTTGTCAAGATAACTTTTTACAATTAAGATTACTTGTATAACAGACTCTGATACATTGCTGGTTCTAAGACTTTTTTTTTCCTTGTGTGAAATTAGGGAGCTGGATTAGTGATCTCAAGAATCTTTTTTTAGTTTAAAGGACTGTAATGCTGTGATTCAGGACATTTCATTATTTACATTACATTTACATTACATTATTTACATCCTGCAATAGTGTCCTGATCCCTGTGATTCCTTATATGTTTTCAAGGACTTAACTTCTGCATTTAGGTAATTTTATTCTAAATAATACAGACTTTACTTCTGTGATTTTTATTTTTATCTTTTAAAAAGCCCTCATTTTTATCTTTTTTTCCTGTCCTTCTGATTTTGCATGATTTGGCCCTGTCTGTACCTAACTTCAGCTTGATTGAGCACACAGTAGGAAAATAAACCATAAAAGATTTAAATTTCCTGAACTGTAGAGCCACATTAAATAAGCAAACTAAGGGGCACTTGGGTGGCTCAGTTGGTTGAGCATCTGACTCTTGGTTTTGGCTGCAGTCATTATCTCATGCGTTTGGAGATTGAGCCCCAGTTAGGGCTCTGTGCTCAGCAGGGAGTCTGCCTGGGATTCTCTCCTCTGTTCCTCCCCTACTCATGCACTCTTTCTCAGTATCTCTAAAATAAATAAATCTGGGCGCCTGGTGGCTCAGTTGGTTGTCCGGCTGCCTTCGGCTCAAGTCATGATCCCAGACTTCCAGGATCGAGTCCCACATCCGGCTCCCTGCTCCTTGGGGAGTTGGCTTCTCCCTCTGACTTTCTCCTCTCTCATGCTCTCTCTCACTCATTCTCTCTCAAATGAATAAATAAATAAAATCTTTTTTAAAATAAATAAATAAATAAATAAATAAATAAATCTTTAAAAAATAATAAAAATAAGCCAGAAGGCTGTTTCTTTGGTGATGACAGAGAGGTGGAAATTTGAGAGAAAATGAAAATTAGAGTTTAAAAAGTAATCTGTATTGTTATAACTTAAGAATATCAAGCTCCAAAACACCTCTGATGGTTTATTTAAATAATTCAGCAGTTTAATTTGCTTTTGTGTGTTTAAAAATTTAGTTATAAACAAAACAAAAACCCCCCAACTTTAAAGAATCTGTTATCATTTTAGTTTTTCCCCAATTTGGATAAAGCAGACAAAACCATAAAAATAAAGAAATGTCAGTTTTGCAGAAACAAAATGACTTTTTTTTCTGGATTATCTTCTACGATGTCAAGCAGAGATAGAGCTCATTTAAAATTAAAAAATCCCAACATGGGGTTCCATTTCACTACCCTGAGCTCATGACCTGAGCCAAAGCCAAGGGTCAGGCACTCATCTGACAGCGCCACCCCTCATTTATAAAATTTTTTTATGGTGATAAAACATACATAGTGTGAAATTTGCTATTTTAACCAGTTTTACATGTGCAGGTATGTGATATTAAGTACATTCACGTTGCTGTGTAAAAAAGGGACTTGTTTTTTTGAAGTTTTTATTGAAATTCCAGTTAACATATAAGTGCAGTATTTCCATGTATCACCGGTGCTCATCCATAGTAAGTGTGCTCTGTAATTCCCATCACCTATTTAACCCCATCCCTTCACCCACCTCCTCTCTGGTGACCATCACTTTGTTCTTTGTAGTTAAGAGTCTGTTTCTTGGGAGCACCTGAGTGGCTCATTCAGTTAAGGAAGGGTCTGACTTGATCTAAGCTCAGGTGAGTTCAAGCTCCATGCTGGACTTCATACTCGGCATGGAACCTACATTTAAAAAAAAGAGAGAGAGAGAGAGAGAGTCTGTTTCTTGGTTTTTACCTTTCTCTCTTCCCCGACCCCAGTGGCTCATTTGCTTGTTTCTTAAATTCCACATATGAGTGAAATCATACGGTATTTGTCTTTTCCTGACTGACTTCTCTTAGCGTAATACTCTCCTCCAGCTCCATCCATGTCATTGCAAATGGCAAGCTTTCATTCTTTGTTATGGCTGAATAATACTCCATTATTCCAATATTCCTATCTCTTCATTATCCATTCATCATTCAGTGGACACTTGAGCTGTTTCCATAATTTGGCTATTATAAATAATATAGTATGCTGCTATAAAATTCATTGGGGTGCATGTATTCAAAAAAGGACTCACTTTAAGGAAAGGAATTGAAGGAACCTACCCTAGCAAATCAAGTTCATTGAATGTAACTTTGATCACTGGAAATTTAGTCTAATAAATTTCTGAGCTATTATCAGGAATGTCTGCTTGCCCTTTCATCATCTTTAAGGATTTCTGAAACTTGAAATCTTGCTTGGATATAGGCAGAATTCTCTGATACGTGATTTGCTGTAAGTATCTATTTTATAGTGTAGAAAACAAGAGAATACCTAGTAGATTAATAAGAAAAAAGAATCTTGGACAAGGTCCAACGAAGGTCTTGGCACTATGTCGTAGAGGGGTAAGTTTGAAACAGTTAAATATCTGAAGATGCTGTATCCATGTATAAAGGTGCATTTCCAATGTCAATATAAGTTTATTACTTATAGTAGTTTTTTTCTTAAGATTTTATTTATTTGAGAGAGAAAGTGAAAGAGAGAGAGAGAACACAAGCAATAGGGAGGGCCAGAGGGAGAGGGGGAAGCAGGCTCCCCACTGAGCAGGAAGCCCAATACCAGGCTTGATCCCAGAACCCTGAGGTCATGACATGAACTGAAGACAAACGTTCAACCAACTTAGCCACCCAAGCACCTCAACTTTTATTAGTTTTTTTTTTAAGATTTTATTTATTTATTTGACAGACAGAGATCACAAGTAGGCAGAGAGGCAGGCGGTGGGGCGGGGAGCAGGCTCCCCACGGAGCAGAGAGCCCAATGTGGGGCTCGATCCCAGAACTCTGAGATCATGACCTGAGCCAAAGGCAGAGGCTTTAACCCACTAAGCCACCCAGGCGCCCCATATTAATTTTTTTTAATTACTTTTCTTCTTCTTCTTTTTTTTTTGTTTGTTTTTTTTTAAAGATTTTATTTATTTATTTGACAGACAGAGATTACAAGTAGGCAAGAGAGGCAGGCAGGGAGAGAGAGGAGGAAGCAGGCTCTCTGCAGAGCCAAGAGCCTGATGTGGGGCTCGATCCCAGGACTCTGGGATCATGACCTGAGCCGAAGGCAGAGGCTTTAACCCACTGAGCCACCCAGGCGCCCCATCTTCTTCTTTTTTTTTTTAAAAGACATTATTTATTTATTTGACAGACAGAGATCCCAAGCAGGCAGAGAGGAAGGGAAGCAGGCTCCCCGCTGAGCAGAAAGCCCGATGCCGGGCTCCATCCCAGGACCTTGGCGTTATGACCTGAGCTGAAGGTAGAGGCTTTAACTCACTGAGCCACCAAGACACCCCTACTTTTCTTCTTTTTGATATTGGATCTTTTGTGGTACTTAAGACTACAGTGCAGAACTCAGATTTTTTCGTTTATTCATTTATTTGACAAGATGCCTGTAGCCCCTCTATTACTAGGCACTGCTCTGAGTGTGTTACAAACTTAGTTCACATAGGGGCACCTGGGTGGCTCATTTGTTAACTGTCTGCTTTCGGCTCAAGTCATGATCCCAAGGTCTTGGGATCAAGCCCCCCATTGGGCTCCCTGATTAGCAGGGAGTCTGCATTCCCTCTCCTACTCCCCCTGCTCATGTTCCTGCTCTCACTGTTTCTCTCTGTCAAATAAATAAATAAAATCTTTTAAAAAATTCTTAAAAAAACTTAGTTCACATAATTCTCACAATAACCTTATGAAGTTAGTGGTGGTGTCCTCAGTTTGTAGAAGAGGAAGCTGGAAGCAGATTCAGTAACTTGCCTGTGGTTACATGGCTGGTAAGTAGTAAAATCAGGATTTAAACTCAGGTTGTCTGGCTCTAGAGACCGTGTACAGTTATACTCACTGCCTCTCTTCTTTTTTTTAAGATTTTATTTTATTATTATTTTTAAAGACTTAATTTATTTGTAGATTTATTTATTTATTTGTCAGAGAGAGAGCATACAAGCAGGCAGAGAAGCAGGCTCCCCGCTGAGGGGAGTGCAGATGCCAGACTTTGTTCCAGGACCCTGAGATGATGACCAGAGCTGAAGGCAGATGCTTAACTGACTGAGCCACCCAGGTCCCAAGATTTTGTTTAGAGAAGAGTGCTCAAGCACACTTCAGTACGGAGCAGGTCGAGGGGCTCAGTCTTAGGACCCTGAGATCATGGCCTGAGCCAGAATCAAAGTCAGACACTTAACCAACTGAGCCCCCCAGGTGCTCCTCTCCTGATCCTTTTCTTTTTGTCTTCCCAAACTATTTTATTTTATTCCTATGACTTGATTATTTTAATCTCTACAGAGGGAAATACGTAATACTTCAAGCATTCATTCCATTTATATTCCTGTGAAAAGCACTCAGGAGAATTGGATCTTGTTTTCTAACCTCCAGAAAAAAGTCAGTTAAAGGCAGGCTACAAATTTTAAAAAGGCATCAAATTTTCCTTTGTTTTCTGGTAACAGAAAGTGATGTTGGGGAAGAGACATATATACTGTACTCATGCATTTCAATTTAAACTATGTTGTTCCTGTGAATACCTTCACAGGCAGTTCTTGCCATTCCCTGAGTTTTAGAAATCACTTTGAGAGAATAACGGCCTACAGCATGGTAAAAACTGATAATGGTTTTTTATTGTTGTCTAACAACCAACCCTCTGCCCCCAAAATGTAGGAGAAAAAGCCCCAAGAAAAACATTTTTAAAAGACAACAAACTTTTTATCCCTCTAGCAATTGCAGTTGAGGGTTACTTTGCTATATTCTCAGTAGATTCATTCAAAGTGTACATTTTGTTTAATTATACTGTATAGCCAAAAAATCTGAAGCAGAAAACCTCATTTAATGCCTTGTATCCAGTGTATGCCTGGTTAATGTTGCTAGTGTTACCACAGATCTCCTGGCTCTACTTAATAATCTCTTTTCTTGGATTCCTCTTATCTAAAAGGCAAATGCTGGTATTTGGAATTTAACTGGGGTCCATTCATTACAGTTCTTATGAGCTACTTTAGAATTGAACAAGACACAGAACTGAATGGTAGTAAGCATGCAAAGTTTTGTTTAGGGCTCTCAAATGCAGCTTTAAAAATATTTTTAACTTCTTCTTTCTTGTGAACAGATTGAAGACCAACTTTCCATATACCAATCACTGCACAAATCCGGGCTATTTGTTAAGTCCAGTTACAGTGCAAAGAAATATATGTGGAGAAAATGCCAGCGTGAAGGTCTCCATTGAAATTGAAGGATTTCAACTGCCAGTTACTTTTACATGTGATGGTAGGTTTGTGGTTTCCCAACCATCTTGCTTTGGGAGAAATGTTTAAAATGTTATTTTAATCATTCTTGACCCTGTTATCATTAGGTATCCTTTAAAAAAATTTTGTGTTGTGTGTGTGTGGTAAAATACTTAACATTCATTAGTTACCCTTTTCAAAAAAATGGCATTCATTTGGATAATTTTCTGGTTAGGACTAGTGGGAAAATAGTTTACCTTTATGACTGCATATTTCTGTGAAAAATACTGAGTAATTTTGATTAATTGGTGACATTTGGCCAAGGTCCCAAAGCATGGTATTAAAAGGCTATTTGTAGTCCCAATTTTTTTTTTTTTCATTTTATGGCAAGAAGAGTGTTTGTTTATAAATAGCTGTCAGTGAAATTGAAATTCCAGGTATCTTGCTAAGCTCTTCTAAGAAGTAGATAATCCTCCTTTAGTTCTAACTCTCTTCCAAATTTGGTGTGGATATCCTTTCTAGAAATGTATCCTTAAGTCTGTAGGAAATTTTTGTCATAGTTTGAGTCTCATGATGTATATTATTTTAATGGGATTCCAGCAGTAGAATAAGGGCTATATTTCTACAGTACTTTGACCTAAAATTGATGCCATTTTGGGGGCATGGTTTTGACTAGGAAAATGTCCATTATTTGGATACTTTCTTTGTAGCTTTGCACTTTTCAAGGCTCTTTGAAAAAAAATATGAATCTGAAACAAAAATGTTAGCCAACTATAATAATTATTCTTTTAGTTTCTAAAGGAAAAACTATTCTTATAACATACTTTGAATTTTGATCTGGGGATTATTTAAAATCCTTTTGTTTTAAGAATTACTACTAAAATTGAAAAAAGATCAATAGGCCCCTTGATAGAAATAGTAAACACTGATGACAAGTATTTCAGTTTGTATGGTTTTTACTTAATATGTCAAGATATCATTACTTTTTGAGGAAAAAAGTAATGACTTAAAGACAATATATCAAGACAATATAAAAAAGACAATAAATCAAGATACTGCTTTTTGAGAAAATATCTCAAATGCCTATCGTTTGGTTCTTCATAAACATGCACATTTACAGTGTACATCTCTGTTAAGAAATTTAACCACATTATGATATAAGTGTGTCCAAATGATAAGTATTACCATACAATTGGCTGTTCAGAAATGTACCCATTGCATTAGATATTTTATGGCCTTTTCTGCCAATCTGTTGATTTTCATGAAGTCTGAACTGAATAATTGTTTTCTAAATTGAACATAGGAACTCTCAGAAGTAAATTACTTTAAAGGGTTACTTTAATTTTTAGTGTCTTGTAATCTTAGTATCCAGCTATTGTCACGAACAATAATTGAACAATACTTCCTACTTGCTATATTTTTATTCTTTGGAAAATTTATGAGGAACATGTCAAACATTTAAAATGGTAATTATTTTTTCCTTATGATTTGGTTTAAATCATTGTTTGCTGTGTCCTGCTAAATGTTTACCTTTTTGGAGGAGTCTGTGGTAGGGAGGTGGCTTTCTTAGCTAAGATCTGCCCTATCTAATACAGTAATCACTAGCCCCATGCGGCTATTGAGTACTCAAAATGTGGCTAATATAGAGTGAGATGTGCTATATATGTAAAATACACAGTGGATTTCAAAGACCCAATTTGAAAAGAAATAAGCTGTGTCATTGGTAATTTTAAAATGCTGGTTATATGATGCAATGACATTTTGGATTTATTAAGTTAAATATGTTGAAATTAGCTTCACCTGTTTCTTTTTACTTTTCTCAATCTGGCTAGTAGAATATCTTAAATTCTGTATGTGGCCTACATTATATTTCTGTTGTATGGGCTCTCTTAAATGATAAGAATTACATTCTCAAGTGTATAGAGTGAAATGAGCAAAATGAAACTGATGCCTCTTTTACAGTGAGTTCTACTGTAGAAATCATTATAATGCAAGCCCTTTGCTGGGTACATGATGACTTGAATCAAGTAGATGTTGGCAGCTATGTTCTGAAAGTTTGTGGTCAAGAGGAAGTGCTGCAAAAGTAAGTATTCATTTAACTACTGAGCAACGTCTTTTGAAATTTAATTTTAAGGAGTTAAATTAGAAAAATTTCAAGTTAAATTTGTACTCCCAAGAATACATTGGGTCCTACTAAGTTAATTCATTGGATCAATAAGCTTATATTGAGATACACTTATATTGAGATGTGTTTAAGACAGTGGAGAGCTAACAGACATAATTAAAACGTGGTATTGCCCTTAAGCTTATAGTGTTAAATGGAAAGAATGGTGGGCAATTGGTTGATAAGTGAATTTAATGACTCTTTTCTTTGTGCTAAGAGTCGATAGTCACATCATTATAGACTCCCCATTTTCCTTTTGTAGCATGTACCATTATTTTTCACACAGTGGTCAGCTGTGACTTCCTTTTAGTTGCCTAAAATAATCATTATAATTTTTTTCTGAACCAGATAATTTATAGTATCTAGCTTTTAGTGCAGTTATTTTACAGATTTTAGTATTTTAGGTTATTCGAAATGCCCTACCCTTGTTTTTCTTTTCTTTTTTTCATCTTCATCTTCTTTCTTTTGTGCTGTGACTCTTCTCATGTAGAATTACTCTTTTATTTAAGTGTCCACACTTGGTTAAAAAACTGTCTCTACAGGGGCGCCGGGGTGGCTCAGTGGGTTAGGGCCTCTGCCTTCGGCTCCGGTCATGATCCCAGGTGGGATCGAGCCCCACATAGGGCTCTCTGCTCAGCGGGGAGCCTGCTTCCACCTCTCTCTCTCTGCCTGCCTCTCAGCCTGCTTGTGATCTCTGCTTATTCAGTCAAATAAATAAATAAAATCTATAAAAAAAAAAAAAAAGAAAACTGTCTCTACATTTTACCATTCTCTTCAATTTCTGATGCAGATACAAGTTATATCTTACTCTTACCTCTGTAATTTCTACTTTGAGAATAATATTGATGAAAATTAATATATTTTATTAGTAATCATTGCCTTGGAAGTCATGAATATATTCAGAACTGCCGAAAATGGGACACAGAGATTAAACTACAACTTTTGACCTTCAGCGCAATGTGTCAAAATCTGGCCCGAACAGTAAGTATGTACCTCATAACTGAATTGCATTTGGTTGAATCTGAGTAATTCTCCTAATTAGCCAATTTGCAATTTCTGCATTCTCCAAGATTTCTGAGTTGGACTGGTGAATGGATTGGAATGAGGAACTAATTCTACCCACAACAAGGGTTTTCAGCAGATGGGGGGAACTTTTCAATCATGGAGTCTTAGATAGCATACTACTGTGAGCTGGAGGCATATTTGAAAATCAGAGTGGAGGAAATAAAAGCTTGATTTGTAATGGTTTTACAAGAATGAAAACATTTGGGTTCTAAGAGAAATGAGGAAGGAGGAAAGATTTTGAATAGTAAATACGGTTTGGGGGAAGAAGAGATCCACGTTGACGTTTGCATCAAACTGAAAAATATACATTATTCTGCACTAAAGAAACCTATTTCTCTTCTTAAAATACAGTACTTTCTTTTGAAGTTAAAGCACATTAGAGTACAGGAGATTATGCTGTTTTATTACTGTATGAACACTTGATAAACTTTAATCTTTAAAGAGAATTATTCTTCACTTGGTAGAACTTTGGTGGAAAAATAGCAGTCATTTTTACTTTATTTTCTTATGTTTTACTCCTGTGTTTCATAAAATTTATTTCACTTGGGTGGAAACTATTTCATGAAATTCAGTATATTTTAGCAGTCTTCGGTGGCTTTTCTTCAGTTTCTTAAGAAATTATGTTTTTTAATATATTTACATACTAAAGACTTAGTATGGCAGAAGAGACTGGTACCTTGTTTGTTGAGGCTAAGGTTGGGAGCAATTTGATTATCATTAGAAAACTAATTCAGACATTCAGATGATTTCTTCCACATCTGATCCAATCCCACCATCATTTTCATTTGGTTGTCAGCCATCTTTAAAAGTGTTTGTTTTGGGACACCTGGGTGGCTTAGTCGATTAAGCAGCTGCCTTCATCTCAGGTCATGATCCCAGGGTCCTAGGATTGAGCCTCACATCAGGCTCCCTGCTCAGCAGGGAGTCTGCTTCTCCCTCTGCCTCTCCTCCAGCTTGTGCTCTTTCTCAGATAAATAAATAAAATCTTAAAAAAATAAATAAATAAAAATTGTTTTGTTTTTTAAAGCTCTCTATTCTTTCCTTATAGAACAGAAATAGTTGTTACTTTGGGAGCTACTTATATATCAGAAACTAGACCTAAGACATTTATGTTTTAATTTATAAAATTAATTTTTTAGAGTACTTTTTCCTCACTCAGTTATAAATAGCATTTAATTCTGATAATATTTTAGCCTCTGTTCTGAAAAATCACTTTAGTTTCAAGAATTTATCATACAACTTAACCATATTTAATTTGACAATAGGAAGATCAAAGAATGGATTTTATTTTTCTACTAAAAATGTATATATACACATTTTTTTTAGGCAGAAGATGATAAAACACCTGTGGATTTAAACAAACACCTGCATCAAATGGAAAAGCCTTACAAAGAAGTCATGACAAGGTGTGGCATCTAAAACATTAATTTCAGGTTTTCAGACTTTGCTTTTGGATGTGAATACCTTTATTTTGGTGAATAAAACAAAGTATTAGTATATAGGATCCTTCAGTCACAATAATGTTCTTTATTTCAGATATCCTGTTGAAGAACTTTTAGATTCTTACCACAACCAAGTGGAACTGGCTCTTCAAATTGAAGTAGGTCTTAATTCACATTTTGGCATGATGACTTAAGGATTCTTATCTTTGTTCTATCTTAAATATTAGTGTGGTGGTGGAGGAAATATTGTAGAAGGATGATTAAAACTATATTCTTGATGTTGACATTTGATGACTTGTTTTCTGAGCCATCTTGTTAACCAAAGTTCTGAATAT
Source organism: Mustela erminea (assembly GCF_009829155.1). NCBI lineage: Eukaryota > Metazoa > Chordata > Mammalia > Carnivora > Mustelidae > Mustela > Mustela erminea. The sequence goes on along the minus strand of NC_045622.1, from coordinate 71,296,170 downwards.
TGCATGAGTTAGCACTTCACCTCACTTCCGCTTTATTACTAAGAGGAGCCTTCAGTTCAATTCAGATAGCATTAACTGAATGTTCACTATGTGCTAGATGCTGGAGTTATGAAAATGAAAGCTCTAGTCCCCATTTACCAAGAACTTAAAACTAGTGATGGATTTAAACACAGTTTCATACAGTTTAGTAAATGTAGTATAGAGGTATACATTGTGTTCTTTGGGAGATCAAAGAAGGGCACTCTTCTAACTTGAGAGTTCATGGAAAGCCTCTAAGAAGGGAGTTTGCCTGAGCCAAGTCAACAGTACGGGTTAGCTAGAAGATAGGTGGGAAGGGCGTGTGAACAGCACACAGATTTGATACAGATGTGAAATACATGCGTTTCTGTAATAGAGTACAGAGTGTGACAGGAAGATTGGGAGAGGACACTGGAGATACCAGATATGTTACCACTTTATAATCCATGTTAACTTCTAATCTGTCTTCTAGGTTAGAGGGCCATATCCAGTCCATTTTCTGTTTTTGTAAATAAACAATTTTTGGAACACAGCCACACTCATTAGTTTACATATTTTCTGTGACTGCATTTGTGCTCTAATACTAGAGTTGAGTAGTTGGGACAGACACTGTTTATTCTACAAAGTCTAAACAACTTACTATTTGCTATTTTATGGAGAAGGTTTGCTGACCCCTGCTTTAGCCATTAAAGGTATTTTTAGCTGATGATAGGGGGTTGATTGGGGTGAGTGACTTGTTTAGTCCTAAGCTTTGAAATCCCTCTGGCCATACTGTGTAAGTTACATTGAGTTCTGGCAGGATTGGTTTCAGGGAGACTACTTAGGAAGGTGTTTTATAGTATTCCAAGTGAAAAATAATTAGTGTGGCCAAGGCAGGAAGGAGGGATCTGATTAACAATATTTAGGAGATACAATTGGCAGGATTTTGGTAAGTAATGAGATGTAAGAGAAGAAATAGTGAAGGATGACTCTTAAATTTCTAGCAACTAATACATTCTTGTCAGCATTTAAACATATTCATTTATTTGGTAAATGTTGAATATATCTCTTCATTGTGATGCTTGCTGTAGTTGCTGAGGATATGGCAGCAAACAAATGAAACTGTAATCCCAGCTCTTAATTTACACTCTAGTTGGATGAGACAGACAATAAAAGTAGCAAAACGTGCTGTATCAGGTGGTAAGCACTACAGAGAAAAATAAAGGAGGATAATGTTTCGGTTTCAACATTTGTATTCAGAGAAGGCCTTATTAAGAAGATGAAATTGAGCAAAGAACTAGAGAGAAAGAAACTATCTGGTTTTCTAGAGGGGGAGGAGGGTGCCTAGTATATATAAGGTCTGTCTGTCTAGCTAGAATAGAGTGAGGAAGAGGGGAGAGAATGGAAACAGATCAGTTAGGAAGATATTTTGTTAGCTGCAAAGGGTGGATGGGGGAAGAGGGGGTTGGGAGAGGGAGAAACCAGGAGAGGGGCAGATTTGGATGGAAGATATGGAACTTAATTTTGGACTTTATGTTTGTGATGACTTTTGTTCATCTTAATAGCAGTGTTAAGTAGGCAAAGCTGGATGCAGGGATCTCACAACCCTGAGATCATGACCTGAGCCGAAGTCAAGAGTCAGACACTTAACTGACTGAGCCGCCCAGATACCCCTTTGTTCCCTTTACTTTTAATGCTTTTCCTCCAGATATTTGCATGGCTTACCCATCAGTTTAAGGTCTCCACTCACTTATCACAGATGTCTTCATGACCATCTTATCTAAAATAGTGACTAAAAAATATTAATACCCACATTTTTATAGCTTTATTGTGGTATAACTTATATACCATAAAATGTACCCATTAGATATATATAATTCAATGATTTCTTTTAGTAAATGCATAGAATTGTATAATTATCCCCACAATCTAGTTCTTTAGAACATTTTCATGACCCCCAAATTTTCCATTTGCTACTTTACAGTCATTCCCCATTCCCAGACCCACCCACAGATAATGCCCAGTCTGGTTCCTGCTAGATAGATTTGCCTTTAATGGAGATTTCATGTAAATGGAATCATAGCCTATGGAATCTTTTATATCTGATTTTTTTTTTCACATATCCTACTGTTTTTAAGCCCTGCCCATGTTGTATTTAAGTTGTAGTGTGTATCCACAGTTGGCTGATTTTTTTTTTTTTATTGCTAAATACTTTCATTGTATGGATACACCATATTTTGTTTTTATCTGGCCACCAAATAATGGACATTTTGTCAGTTTACAGTTTCTAGTTATGAGTTCACATATAAATCTTTGTACATTTTAATTTAGCTTTTAGGGGAGATCAGGAAGTTCTAGAAGTTTTGATTCCTACAGGCCTTAATTTTCTAGAGATAAGGTATTAATTTATTTAAGTAAAGTGAAGTTAGGGTAGTGGCAAATGTTTTGAGCCAAGGAATAATGGTTTGGCTTCATATTCTAAGAAGAATGGTAAAGAGAACTGACCAAGAACGAGTAAAAGGAATGTTAAGTAGCATGCAAGTTCCTGCTGAAATTAGGGAATGTTGAATCTGTACAGTTCTGAGATCTTCTCTGAAAGTATTCAGCTACCTGGTAGAAGAAGCAGAGAATAGTATCTGAGCTCAAAGACTTCGTTTAGTCAGAGTGAATGTGTGAGAACAAAAGAGATTGTGATCAGAGTATGTATGATATTGCAGTTTAGATTCTGATAGAGTATAATTTGGGGGTTGAAGATGCTATGAGTTTTCCACATGGACATTTATATAACTGAGGCTTACAGGATATAGGGTAGAAAGTCAGGGGAATATCCTGAGCAAAACTAGGGTGTACAGTGGGGGAAATGACTACATGTCAATTGTCAGGCAGATCAGGCCATTAGAGGACAAGTTAGAAGATAGGAAATATAGTAGTAGAACAGGGAAAATTAGAGAGTCATTAATTAATAAAAAGTATTTAATTACTATAAAGAGTGAAAGAGGATTCTAAAGAAGGATTTGACATATTATGGCTTGTATGCTAAATCTGGCCTATTGCCTGTTTTGGTAAATAAAGTTTTATTGGAACACAGTATTAGTCCTGTATTATCAGTATCTGTTTTCACACCATAATAGCAGAGTTAAGTTGTGACAGAGCAGATGTGGCCCTCCAAGCCTAAAAGGTTTACTCTCTGGCCTTTAAAAAGTTTGCCAATCATGCTTTGAGGGGTCCAACAGTAATAATAGGTGCGAAAAAGCAGCTGTTAGCTCTAGGTTGAGGAACAATGGATAGTGAAGGAATTCTAAGGACTTAGGATAGAACCTTCCCTCCAACCTCAGGCTAAAATTCAGCCCTTTTTTGGAAATCCAGCCTCTTCCAAGAGGGTTTGGCTATCTCATGGACACATGGGTTGCCTGTAGCAAAGAACCTTAATAGAGTTGTCAGACTGAGAGACCATGACCTGGGGTGGGGGTCAGCAGGTAGCAGCTGGAGCTGGTCTTTGGATCTGATGCTGGTCTGGAGCTGGAGCTGGAGCTGGTCTGGGATCTGATGCTGACGTAAAAAACAGAGGACTAGACTGGGACGCCTGGGTGGCTCAGTTGGTTAAGCGGCTGCCTTCGGCTCAAGTCATAATCCCAGCGTCCTGGGATCAAGTCCCACATCAGGCTCCTTGCTCAGCCGGGAGCCTGCTTCTCTCTCTGTCTCTGCCTGCCACTCTGTCTGCGTGTGCTTGCTCTCGCTCTCTCTCTCTCTCTCTCTCTGACAAATAAATAAATTAAAAATATATATATTTTTAAAAAATAGAGGACTAGAACCCTGATGAGAAGTGTCTTCATGCTGTTGTGTGAGTGTCCCTTCAGTGCCCTCTATTGACAAAACCTAACATTGTGTCAGCTGGCAAAGGAAAAATGTTTATAGGTCTAGCTTCAGTATCACAAAGTAGAGCAAAGAAAGATGGATTTGAAATTGATAGACTATAAATTGATGACTGGCACATAAAAAATGATGGGGAGTAGTATAGGAGAATAACGTGGGCCTCAAAACTGGAAAGGTTTTTGCATGAAGGTATAGGAGTAGAAGCAGAAATAAAAGTTATCTAAGCCAAAATGGGGAGCTAGAAAACAGACTGTCAGGTCCTGAGGATTGGATGGTAATTGGGTGTTTGAGAGAATGAGGTGGTTTTATTTAAGCATGAAGGTACAGGGGGCATTTAGTTTATGGTTGCCAAGTCTCAAGGGTGGGAAAGTTTAAATTTTTACAGGATGGTACAGTACTAAGTTTCAGCCCATTCTAATAGTACTTGGCCTATAAGGTTGGCTTAAATGTTTGAGGAGTTCATTCATTATGTAAAAATGTTTCTTAATGAGATATATACTTTAAAATGAGGATGGAGGAATGGGGAGGGAGTTTTAAATATTCTTATCAGATGAATGATTTTATAATATATTTGTACATGTATACTTTTGGATCATGGTGAAATCAACAGTGGTTGAATACGCTGGAGGGATAGTCCTCAAGGAAGTTTTTTCATGAGACAAAACGTAAAAAATGATGGTTGTACAGATGTAAACAATGCTTAAAAGTTGATTTAATGTTTCATAACTGTGGCCCAATGTTATTAATATGTGGCCAGCCTCTGAAGAACTTGGTTTCTGATACCAAATTTTTCGCAGGTAGGATTGGTGTTTTTAATATAGAACTTAATCCCAAACGAGAATGAAAAATAACTCCAGTTTTTTTTTAATGACTTAACAATTTGTTAATAATTTATTATTCTGATGAAATTAATGGCATTTGCGTATGAATAATTATCTCGTGCAAAGTGAAAAATCAGACCCAGTTTTTCCTATTCAAAATAAAATAGATAATTGAAAAGATTATGTTGTATCTTTTTCATCACAAAGAGGAAAGGATATCTGTTCTTAAGCACATCTAAAATGTCTAGTTTCTGATGTTATCTTTTCTGAAACAGATCCTTTAAATTCTACATACTTACGGTTATTTTACTTTTTTATTTTTAAAGAACCAGCACCGAGCTGTAGATCAAGTAATTAAAGCTGTAAGAAAAATCTGTAGCGCTTTAGATGGTGTAGAGACTCTTGCCATTACAGAAGCAGTAAAGAAGCTAAAGAGAGCAGTTAATCTTCCGAGGAGTAAAAGTGCTGATGTGAGTATTCTTTTAGTAATTAGCCTTTTGTTAAATGCAAGTATGTATTTCAGTGAGTATCTGTCACTTAAACTGGGAGATTTTTGCTTCTTCTGGACAGTGTGTTACCATTTTAACCTTGGCTTTCACTTTTAAGTTGATTTGGTCACTTACTTGATAAAGTTGGGAATTCCTGAGAGGAGATGGGCTGCTTTGGAAGGGCTTTGTGAGGGTTGATATTGAATACATGGATGTCAAACTATGAACTTTTAATGTGTGAAGGAGGAATTGTGGCATAAATAAGTTGGTTAGAGAGTTCAAGGTGTATACTGAGCTTCAGAACCTGGGTGGTTATAGTTTCCATTTGTCCTTCTGGATGGAAACGTCCATGACTGCCCATGGGAGAAGTTCTACTTTGGCGATAACCTCTTCCTCTTGAAAATATCCAGAAACCTCACTAATAGTTACTTATTGCCTCAGAAACAACCAGCTTGGGAGTCCTTTCCTGATATCATACTGTTGCTTTTAGTAAAAGCTCTCCCTATGCTATTTCCATGGGGATTTAATTACCTCTGTTCATAGAGTTATTCATAGCTCTGATAAAAGGATGAGTGAAGGTGGATTCCAAGACACAATAAATTTAACAGAAGGAAAAGTTATATTGATGGTATGCCTTTCAGCATATCTAAGAGAAAGCTTTATCGATTTATTCTCACAGAGAGCCTATCTATAGGGTATATAGAAATTTGGGTCTCTTTTCTCTTCTCTCTCTCTCTCTCTCTTTTTTTTTTTTTTTTTTAAGAGAGGGAGAGAGAGGCAGGGGAGGGACAGAAGGAGAGGGAGAAAGAGTCCTAAGCAGACTCTGCAGTGAGTGCAGAGCCCGACACAGTGTGACCTGAAGATCATGACCTGAGCCAAAACTGAGTCAGACAATCAACCAGCTGTGCCACCCAGGCGTCCTATTTTAAGATTTTTATTTATTTATTTATTTATTTTCAATTTGACAGCACAAGCAGGGGGAGCGGCAGGGAGAGGGAGAAACAGTATCCCTGCTGAGCAGAGAGCCCGATGTGGGGCTCAGTCCCAGGACACTGGGATCATGACCAGAACCAAAGGCAAATGCTTAACCGACTGAGCTACCCAGGCACCACAAAGATATTCTTACTATACTAATAGTAAAGCAACTAATGGAATATAAAGCATCATATTAGTGTATTTATCACTTTTGGGTTTCAAATCTTAATTACTAGACTGATTGAATAAGGCAGATTTTGTTGAGTTTCTGTATCATGCACTAATTTTCAGTTACTCTGATTTTCTTGATAACTAAAAATAATTTGTTTATTTGGGGGTTTTCACCCCTTTTTGCATTTTTGCTTTGTTTTATTCTGCAGGAACTTTTGGGAGGTTTGGGAGGTTTCCTGATAGAGCCTGTAATTTAATTTTTACCTTTAATTTCAGTACATATGGGCAATTTTCTGACTAATTTATATGTGTGCATGCAGGTGACTTCACTGTCTGGAGAAGGAGATATTAGTAAGAGTTCATCTAGGGGTATGTCTTTAAGTTCTTTAAATTTTAGCAACAATTGTTGGTTTTTTTGGAAATTATATTAACAATTCCTTTAAATCTAGGATCACTGAATTCTGAAAACCCTGTTCAAGTAAGCATCGACCAGTTAACTGCAGCAATTTATGATCTTCTCAGACTCCATGCAAATTGTGGTAGGAGTCCTATAAACTGTGCCCAAAGTAACAGGAATGTCAAGGAGGCTTGGACAACAACAGAACAGCTTCAGTTTACAATTTTTGCTGCACATGGAATTTCGAGTAATTGGGTATCAAAGTAAGTAAGTGTTTAAAATGGAATATGTACAGCTTTACCCAGAAGCTGTTCTAATTCTATAAAATGTCAGCCATGAACTGTTCTCTTAATATTTAAGTGGATGATATAGGAATTACCAGATACCTTTGTGGTTTTCATAAAAATTACAGAGATGTTTGAAGCTGTTGCAATAAAAAATACCACTCACTACATGCATAAAAAGGCAGGAAAATACATGTGTAAGTTTATAAAGACAAATACTAATAAACTAGTCAATTTATGACTGTTATTTTTCAGCCTTTCCTTTAGAAAAGGCAATTTACTGATTGCTAGGCTTTGAAGTCTATAAGAGCATATGTCTTCTACTGAATTTTTTTTTTTAAGATTTTATTTATTTGACAGATCACAAGTAGGCAGAGAGGCAGGCATAGAGAGAGAGGAGGAAGCAGGCTCCCTGCTGAGCAAAGAGCAGATACAGGGCTCCATCCCAGGAGCCTGGGATCATGATCTGAGCCGAAGGCAGAGACTTTAACCCACTGAGCCACCCAAGCACCCCTCTTCTACTGAACTTTTAATATGGGCTTTTCCTTTTTTATTTTATTTTTTAAAAGATTTTATGTATTTATTTGACAGAGATCACAAGTAGGCAGAGAGGCAGACAGAGAGAGAGGAAGGGAAACAGGCTCTCTGCTGAGCAGAGAGCAGATACAGCGCTCCATCCCAGGAGCCTGGGATCATAACCTGAGCCAAAGGCAGAAGGTTTAACCCACTGAGCCACCCCAGCACCCTGTCTTTTTTATTTTTTTGTCAGTGCTACAAAGTTTGCCAGCTTCAGCTTATGAAATGACTAATATAAACTGAAAAGTCTGAATTGAATATTTTTAATGAAATAGTTCCATAATAACTTAATGCTATAAAGTAAAATAAAGACTAGTGAATAGATACTGAACATGCATTCTGCTTAAATTAGCTTTAGATTAATAAACTAGAATACATAATTACTTGAAAGTGATATAATAACATTCAGTAAATATTTACTGAATACCATCTTTGGGCAGTGTTCTTCATACTAGGGATTCAACAGTAAACAAGGCAACAGAAGAATCTCTGCCCTCTTGGGACTTGCCTTTATATGGATACTACTGCCATGTGAAGGTGTTTGATTCTTTTAAATGTTACAGGTGTAATACCTTCCACATCCTCCATACAGATTCTTATATACACACAAATTTGAGGATACTAATGAGGAAAATAGATACTTGGTAGAAGACAATACAGAAAACTGCAATGATAATTAAGATGGAAGGAAAGTAAAATGGTGAAGAAAAGAGTGAGGTTGAAAAAGGTAGTCACATAGTTAGCTAGAGGAGTTTTGTGAACCAGTGAGATCAGATTTAAAATATATTCCAAATGATTAATAGATTGTATATATGAACGAAATGGTTAATGTGTAAGCCTAGCAGTAAGTTAGAAATCTAGGAGAATACAGTTTTATTGAACCCAAGGCTCCTAGCCTGGAAGATTGCCTGACAGTATCCAACCAGCTCTGTATTTGTGGCAATTAGGGGCTAAATCATTGCTGTCTAATGAGAATACAATAGCATATATTCCATGGATGGAAGACTCCTAATAGATTAGAAGACTGGCTCAGTGCAAGTCAGGCCCATGCATTAGTATGCTTAACTGACTCTAGTTACTTAGCAAAGAAAATAGCACCTACAGAAGATAATGTTTCTACTTTCTCTTCTAAGAATTTACCTAGAAATAAATAATTATTCAGTGCCATTCAGCTAAAATCTAAAGCGAATAACTGATGACAAAGTTGTGAGGAGGTTTCTAGCGCAGCCGCCTTAGACTTGCACTTGGGCATACACGTTTCCTTCTGTATTCCAAATCCTCTGCTATACTTTTTCTTTATTTTTGTAGCATTTGCAGTAGTTGAATTTTAGATGTTTTCCAAAAATTCAGATGAATGGTGGCCAGATAATTTCAGATAATAATCACTTTTAGAGAAAAATGGCTAATGATATGCATTTGTATCAGTTAACAAATTTGTATTATCAAATTAAAAAATCTTTCTTTTCTCAGTTATGAAAAATACTACTTGATATGTTCCCTATCTCACAATGGAAAGGATCTTTTTAAGCCTATTCAGTCAAAGAAGGTTGGCACTTATAAGAATTTCTTCTATCTTATTAAATGGGATGAACTGTAAGTGAAAGTTTTGGCTTTTTATTTTTTCAGTATGCCCTCTTTTTTCCATGTATGCATCCTACTTTTCATTTTTATCACAATTTCCACTAAAGTCCACTAAATTCTTGTATCTTAAGGTCTCTCCTAGATGATATACTATAGAAGAGACAAATTTTCATTTAAAAATCTGAAATACTGTTCTGAAAAATGTGCATATTGTTAAATTACAGAACATGCCATTAATTGTTCTTAGACATTTGTCAAGCGAAAACTATAAAAAAATTTACATATAATTGTACACACGTACCATAGAAATACGGTTTTCATAACATTGCTTAGTTTAGTATTTATTCTGTAATATTGTATATATGAAGCCTAGTTCTTGTTAACATTAGAAAACTAAATCCATGTACAAGATACTTTGCACTGTTAATATTTTTAAAATACTGTTTTTAAACTAAGGGGATGCTTTCACCATTTAGGGAGGTATGTAATTGCAGAACTTTTTATTCTGCATTTATTAAGTGTTTTCCTATTTTTACTTTTTTAAATTACAAAAATAACGCATCTTTGAAAATAATAATACAAAAATATGTATGGGTAAAAACGGTATCATTTTATTTCCAACACTTAACCATCTTATGACTCCTCAGAGTGACCACTTTTGACCCAATGTATCCTTTCAGACTTAAAAAATTTACAAAGGTAAACATACATGTCTGCCCTTGTTGTTTGTGTGTGTGTGTATATATCTATATCAATGTGTAAAATACATTTTATATATATGTATATCTGAATCAGAAATACTCAATCATCTAGTTTTTCCTAAAGGCAATAAAAATGACTATTATTTTCCCTAGAAGTTGACAGTATCAAGTCTTGAGAAAATGCACTAAGAAATTTTTTAAGAACTATTACATATTTGAAATTTTAATGAAATTTATTTAAGACTTTTATAGTAGATATTGGCCAAACTTGCTGCTTAAGTAAAAGTTACGCAGGATTAAAGATTTTTTGATAAGTCAAATGAAATGCCTAAAATTGTCAGTCTCATTAAATGGTTAAATTTCATATTTGATCTAATTTGTCTTTTCTATTAATACATTTTTCCCCCCTTAGAATCATTTTTCCCATCCAGATATCACAATTGCCATTAGAATCACTTCTTCACCTTACTCTTTTTGGAATTTTAAATCAGAGCAGTGGAAGTTCCCCTGATTCTAATAAGCAGAGAAAGGGGCCAGAAGCTTTGGGCAAAGTTTCTTTACCTCTTTTTGATTTTAAACGGTAAGTTTTACTGAGTTATGATGGTGAGTTACTATGGACACATCTGCAACATCAGAATTGTCTAGAGAGGGGCGCCTGGGTGGCTCAGTGGGTTAAGCCCCTGCCTTCGGCTCTGGTCATGATCCCAGAGTCCTGGGATCGAGTCCTGCATCGGGCTCTCTGCTCAGCAGGGAGCCTGCTTCCCCCCCTCTCTCTCTTTCTGCCTGCCTCTCTGTCTCCTTGTGATCTCTGTCTGTCAAATTAACAAATAAAATCTTGAAAGAAAAAAAAAGAATTGGCTAGAGAATAGTGTGGGGAACAATGACATATATGAGATAATGAGCTATCTCAGTTTTTGCAGTATGAATAAAAGGAGGTTATTTCAGAGACACGGATCAGAAGAAATCACAAAGTAACTCTGCTATAATTTGAACATATCTACCTGGGTACTTAGAAGATTGTTTGCCACTCGCTATTCCAGGAGAAAAGCAGCAGCCAGTTTATGCAGAGTACTATGTTTTTGACATAATAGTCATGGTCTTAGAAGTTTTCTTGATACCAATAAAACAACTCCCATTTTTCATCTTCTCATACTTTTCCCATTCTTCTCCAGAATTTCAGAGTCTACAGCTGCACATTATTTCCTTCTCTTTTCCTAACTGATCTACCCTTGCTGCTGTGGGCCCTGGCCTTTAACCTCCAGAAGTCTCCCATATGTTCAAAACCTTATTGATCCTTTGGGGCAAAGGAATTCCTTTTGAGCCTTGTATCTAATAGCCCTGCGGTAGTATAATTTATCTGGCCTTTCAACTATTTTAATTATGTTTTAAGTAGTATGTTCCATGAAACTATCAAGTATCTATCTAAATGAGGGAAAAAAAAATTTGAATAAGCTCCAGATATTTTTCATACAGTACACAATAATATTTTGCCGAGTGATAACACATTAGCATATTGAAGTATCTCTCTAAAGTTGTGCAGTCAAGAAACCTATTATGTTTACTAACAGTAGTACTGTAATGACAAACACACAGCATTTGTTATGCTAGGTATTAGTCTAAGTGCTGTATATGTATTACACCAACCCTAGGTGTAGGGTTACTGTCTAGGAAGGCAGGTGTTACTATCCCTTTTTACAGAGGGGAAATCAAAGTAGAGTGAGCTTAAGTGACTTGCCCTAGGGTACTTAGCTAATAAGTAGAATTGGGATTTGAATCTAAGCAGTCTGGCCTCAGGTTCTGTGTCCTTATTACCCTAAATTGCTATTCTCAAATTTTTTTGATACCATTGTACATTTTTTTTTTTTATTCTGGAATATATGCTCTAAAACACTGTATTCTGTGGGACAGTTTGAGAAGTGATTTAATAACTTACCTGTTCTATAATAAAAATGAAGAATGAAAAAATTTTTGCTAATCTAGTTCTTTTTCCTCTTAAATGGCAAATACACTTTGGTTTTCTAGTAATCATTTATTAAAATCATATGTTTGAAACATTGACTTCACAAATTTTGTTCTTTTTCTTTCCTTTTTTTTTAAATTTTAAAGATTTTTATTTATTTATTGAGAGAGAGGCAGTGAGAGAGAGCAGAGGGAGGAGAAGGTCAGAGGGAGAAGCAGACTCTCTGTGGAGCTGGGAGTCCAGTGTGGGACTTGATCCGAGGACTCCAGGATCGTGATCTGAGCCTAAGGCAGTCGTCCAACCAACTGAGCCACCCTGTCGTCCCCACAAATTTTGTTCTTAAAATGTTCTTTTCCTATGTACTCATACATAGCATTTATTCCTTTATTTTTCTCTCTTTAGTTACTTTCCTCCCATTTGAGGAGGCAGTATTAGATTTTTTTATCTGCTACCTTTAGGTAAGCTCAAATTTTACTTGCTATCTGAAAGTAATTCTGAACCACCAAAGGCTAGAGAAAAGTAGTTGAAGTTATTATCACTAAGGATGAGTATTTAGACCTTTTGCTAAATATAATCCATAATTACTCTAAAACAATATTGGGGACGCCTGGGTGGCTCAGTTGGTTGGAAGACTGCCTTTGGCTCAGGTCATGATCCCGAAGGCCCCAGAATGGAGTCCTGCATGGGGCTCCCAGCTCCACAGGGAGTCTGCTTCTCTCTGACCTCCTCACTCAGCTCTCTCTCACTGTCTCTCTCTCAAATAAATAAAATCTTAAAAAAAAAATAAATAAAACAATATTGGCCATGTGGAGGAGGGAAATTGTGTTCTCAATTGTGGTGAATTAGTGTCAGGTAACAGTTATGTGAGAAAATTAAATAATTGCATCATTATCATTAATTTTTATGAATAAAGTTAGTTCTGGGGCACCCGGTGGTTCAGTCATTTAAGCATCTACCTTCAGCTCAGGTCATGATCCCACGAGTCTGGGGATCAAGCCCTACCTACCTCTGGCTCCATGCTCATCAGGGGAGTCTGCTGCTCTCTCTCCCTCTGTGCCTCCCCTGCTTGCGTGCTCATCCGCTCACATGCAAGCTTTCACTCTCTCTCGCACGTGCATGCGCATGCTCACTTTCTCAAATAAATCTTTTTTCTTCTTAAGATTTTATTTATTTATTTGACAGACAGAGATCACAAGTAGTCAGAGAGGCAGGCAGAGAGAAAGGAGAAAGCAGGCCCTGCAGAGCAGAGAATCCGATGTGAGGCTTGATCCCAGGACCATGGGATCATGACCTGAGCGGAAGGCAGAGGCTTTAACCCACTGAGCCACCCAGGCAGTTGACTTTTGTTAGACAAATAGTCTGCATCCAGCACTCTGCTATTAAAACAATAAGCAGATGGCATTAAGCTTGAGATTTTGCCAAATAGTGCAATTGGTCTAGGTAGGTAATGTTGTTAGGTCCTAGCATTCAAGAAACATTCAAAGGGAAGATGGTTAAACATTAATTCAAAATGTTAATGATTTAATTCAGTTAACTTATTATAGTACAGTGATCAGAAATCTTGGTCTTGAAATTCTTTCTAAAAATAACTTATGTTGGGGTGCGTGGGAGGCTCAGTCAGTTAGGTGTCTGTGGCTCAGGTCATGATCCCAGGGTACGGGATGGAGCCTCGCATGGAATTGGGCTCTCTGCTCAGCAGGGGAGCCTGCTTCTCCCTCTCCGTCTGCTTGTGTGCTCTCTCTCTCTCTTGCTCATTCTGTCTCTCAAATAAAATCTTAAAATAAAAATAATAATGTTTAAGGTGTAGCCTGCATACAACCTGATAAAGTCACTCTCAGAGGGAAGCCAAAAAACTTAGAGGCATTTCAGTCAGCTTCAATAACAGATGAGTTCTTAACTCATTTTTAAATAAAGAGAACCAAGCGTTTAACCTGCCTTTCCTTAGTGATTCAGGGTTACCAAATAATTGATGTGAGAAAGTTTATAAAAAAATTCCAGCTAATAGATGATTAAGAAATGATAGAATATCACAATTTTGTAACCCCTACTGAAATAATAGATTTAGGCCAGGTTTTCTCAGTCTTGGCACTATTGATATTTTGGGCCAGATCATTCTTTGCTGTGGGAGACTGTCCTGTGCATTGTAGGATGTTTGGCAGCATCCCTGTCTTCTGCCCACTGTTTGTCAATACTGTCCCCTAGTTACCAACCAATAGTGCCTCCAGACCTTGCCAAATATCCACGGGGGTGGGCAAAATCACTCTTGGTTGAAAACCATTGATTTAAGGATTATCAGTTCTTGCTTAAAGCCATTAAGTGATTAACTTTTCTGGAACTTCATAATGGGTAGTTTAGACTGACTGGGCCCAAAAAAACTGATGATCTTCACAGAAAGAGAGAGAAACCAAACAGTGTCTTTCTTTATTTGATGTAATAGGAAGTAGTATGCGATTTTACCTTTATTTAAGTATTCTTGCCAGATAACTAAACCTGAATCAGATCAAGCTTCTAGATCTAACTACTACTCTACGAAAGTGTAGGAGATAAAGGGACATCCTAAATGACACTAGAGGAATGCAATCAGTTAAATCCAGGATATAGAAAATTCTTAGAACAAAAGACCTGTTTTTTTTAAACAAATGGCAAGGATTAAAAAAAAGAGAGGAAGAATGTAGAGATAAAAATAAAAATAAAGCAGACTTTTTCTGTAAAGAGGACCAGGTGGAAGTAGTTCAGTCTTTGCAGGTCATAATACACTTGACACTTGAATAACAGGGTGGGGGTTAGCAGTGCCTTTTTGCCCTGCACCCCCCCCCCCATGTGGTCAAAACCTGCAAATAACTTAGACTCCCCAAAAACTCAACTAGTAGCCTGCTGTTGACCAGAAGCCTTATTTATTTGACAGAGATACAGCAAGAGAGGGAATACAAGCAAGGCGAGTGGGAGAGGGAGAAGCAGGCAGAGGCTTAAAGACTGATCCACCCAGGTGCCCCTTACATAGTATATTCTTAAAGTGAGATAGAGAAAAGAAGATGTTATTAAGGTCATAAGAGAAAATATATTTATAGTACTTTATTGAAAAAAATGAGTGGACCTGCACAGTTCAAGGGTGTTATTCAAAGGTTAATTGTATTCTCTGTCACAAATGCAAAATCAAAGGCAAAAAGCAACAGTAGTCAATAAATGAGTGTGGCTTCCTTCTGATAAAAGTTTATTTACAAAACCAGGTGATAGGCCTGGAGTTAGGCCCTTAAATTAAAATATACTTAAAAAGACATCATCCAAATGCAGTGTTGGAAGTTGCTTGGATCTTTATTCAAACAGCCAACTTTAAATAAACTTCTGAGACAATGAAACTTGAATACTGACAGATAGCTAATGATTTTAAGTAATTGTTTATTATTTTAGGAGTGATAATGGTGTACTTATTTTAAAATAAAACAGTGTTTATTGTTTAGAGAGATCTAAAAGTATTTACAGATGAAATAATATCAGAATTTGCGTTAAAATCTAGTTGGGGGTGAGGGTGGATCTGAAAAAGAATATAATGTGTCGGAGATTTAAAGGCTGTTAACCTTCAAGAGAAAACACTAAGACTTGAGTCTAGTTTTGTAAAGGATATTTGCTGTTGGAATAAAATGAATAAAGTTTGATGAAGTTCATAGTTTTCTTTATATATCTCATGATATTTTTCAGAAATTTATTCTGTGTAAAGATATATCAATGTCTTACTGATAAATGTTTTTAATTTAAATTGGTAGTTTAGGGTAAGGGTCAGCACACTCTCGTGTACTGCCTTTTTTTTGTAAATAACAGTTTTGTTAGATCACAGTATACATTTTTTATGTATTGTTCGTGGCTACTTTTGCAGTATAACAGCGAAGTTAAGTCTGCAACAGATTGTCTGACCCAAAAAGCCCCAAATGTTTGCCATCTGACCCTTTACCGAAAAGGCTTGCTGATTCCTGGTTTAGAGCACAGATACAACTTCTCTTTTGAGATGATTAGTGTTTGGTTGCAAAGTATACTGTATTGGTTTCCTTGGCATGTGGTTTGTTCTTAAGGTGAAAGGGAGCTGTTATGTAATCCAAATTATTACCTTGAGATGTATTCCATTGTAGATCTTTTTTTTTTTTTTTTTTTTTTTTTTTTTTATTTGTTAGAGAGAGAGAGAGAGAGAGAGATACAGAGCGCAAGCACAGGCAGACAGAGTGGCAGGCTAGAGGCAGAGGGAGAAGCAGGCTCCCTGCCGAGCAAGGAGCCCGATGTGGGACTCGATCCCAGGACGCTGGGATCATGACCTGAGCCGAAGGCAGCCGCTTAACCAACTGAGCCACCCAGGCGTCCCCATTGTAGATCTTTAAAGACTGTTCTTCACCTTTCTATTTATAAAAGTTGCTTTGGGTGGGGGAGGGGGACCAAGGGTGGGGTGCCTGCTAGCTCAGTCAGGAGACAGTTCAACTCTTGATCTCGTTTTAAAGTTGCTTTGGGAACAAGTGAATCTGAGTCTTAACCCTCTTGTGTTCTATCCTTAACCCCATTCTTCCCAAGATCCACTATTTCATTCTTCCCTCCCTTTGTCCCAGCCCCCACTCATCAATACATTTACTTGAAGTATTAATACTCTATGGAGAGTGACTCTGGTATGTTCTTAAAGATGATACTTTTATCTAATGGATGCTTAATAAATGTTTGGATAAATGTTTCAAATTCATTCCCATGTAATGTTAGTTTTTTGGGGTGTGTGTGTATGTGTGGGTGTGTGTGTGGTGTGAATTTTGAAGCAGTTTTTAAAATGAAAACTACAAAAATAAAATGAAAGCTACAGTATTCTTCTGTCTACATTCATGAAGGTTTTTAACATGTGGAACTAAGCTTCTGTATCTCTGGACTTCGTCACATACAAATCCTGTTACTGGAACAGTACCCAGAAAAGGCTACGTGATGGAAAGAATAGTGTTACAGGTAATGGTACTTATTCATACATGGGGAGGTTGAGATTTCTTATTAAGATATATATGTATTTCATGAATTAGATTGTTAACTAAAGAAGCCTAATTGGTCTTGTTTGATCTTAGGACCTGTCTTCAATTTAAATGTTAATAAACCATTTCCTGTTTCTGGAAACAGCAAAAAAAAAAAAGGGGGGGGGGGACTTGTATTCATCCCATGTAATATATGTGCCTTTGAAAATTACCAGTGATGGTAATCACTTTCAGCAAAAGGACAGGAAGTATTAATTCAATATTCAATCTAATAGTCACCCTGATGGCTCAGAATCCATTTTCTCAAAGACAAATTAATGTGGCAGATATGTGGACTCTTTAGCTGCAGTCTGATAAACCTCTGTTAAATTTTTAAGGTTGATTTTCCTTCTCCTATGTTTGATGTCATCTATACTACTCCTCAAGTTGACAGAAGCATCATACAGCAACACAACTTAGAAACACTGGAGAACGATATAAAAGGGAAACTTCTTGATATTATTCATAGAGACTCATCACTTGGGTATGCTCCTTCAATTCTTGTTTTGCCTGGGTATTTTCTTACATTGTAAATCTCAAGTTAATTGTTTGTTTGATTGTTTTAAGATATTTATTTATTTATTTATTTATTTATTTATTTATTTATTTGACAGGGAGAGATCACAAGTAGGCAGAGCAGCAGGCAGAGCAAGAGAGGGGAAGCAGGCTCCCTGCTGAGCAAGGAGCCCGATGTGGGACTCGATCCCAGGACGCTGTGATCATGACCTGAGCCGAAGGCAGCTGCCCAACCAACTGAGCCACCCAGGCGTCCCGACCAGATAATTTTTTGGAAAAGAAATACAGTGCCTTTTGAAGCACCTGGGTGGCTCAGTGGGTTAAAGCCTCTGCCTTCTGCTCAGGTCATGATCCCAGGGTCCTGGGATCAAGCCCCGCGTTGGCTCTCTGCTCAGCAGGGAGCCTGCTTCCTCCCTCTCTCTCTGCCTGTCTCTTTGCCTACTTGGTGATCTCTGTCTGTCAAATAAATAAATAAATAAAATCTTTATTAAAAAAAAAATACAGTGCCTTTTAAATATCTGAGAAGATGTTTGACCCCTCAGTAATCAAGAAAAGGAAAATTACTGCAATATAGTATTTTATACACATGTCTTAGATGAAAATTAAAATGTCTCATCATATAAAGTATTGATGAGGATACAGAAAAATGGGACTTAAACTGTTGGCTATGGCGCTGTGGAAGATCAAAATCGATAAAGGTCACAGTGTACATAGTCTGTAACCTAGTGGTTATAGTTCCATTTAATTATGTCTTCAAGAAAACCTTTTATATTTGCTTATGGGGTAAAGAATATTCATTGAGGTATTTGGATTATTGTAAGTGACAGTGAGTGTCCATCAGTAAATGTTCAATTATTATACCTTTAGCCAGTGCAGTATTATATAACTATTAAGAATGAACTTATAGGGATGCCTAAGTGGCTCAGTTGGTTAGACCACTGCCTTCGGCTCAGGTCATGATCCTGGAATCCCAGGATCAAGTTCCGCATCAGGCTCCACGGGGAGTCTGCTTCTCCCTCTGACCTTCTCCTCACTCATGCTCTCTCTCACTGTCTCTCAAATAAATAAATAAAATCTTAAAAAAAAAAAAAAAACTTACAGCTAGCTGTGTATACTAATAGGTAAGATGTTAAATGAAGAAAGCAAGGAGCAGAATAGTTTATGTGGTATGTTACTATTTACGTAAAGAAAAAAGAATCTACACATACCTATGTATATGCTTTTATATCAATAGACTATCTCTGGAAGGATATGCAATCTTTGTGTTTTTTGTTTTTTGTTTAAGATTTTATTTATTTATTTGACAGAGATCACAAGTAGACAAAGAGGGAGAAGCAGGCTCCCTGTTGAGCAGAGAGGCTCAATCCCAGGACCCTGAGATCATGACCTGAGGCAAAGGCAGAGGCTTAAAGCACTGAGCCACCCAGACGCCCCAAGGATATACAGTCTAATAAGGCAGTTGTCACTGGGAGGGGAACTGGCGGGAGAGACTTTAACTGTGCACCTTTTTGGAATATTTGCATTTTTTCAGTTCTCCACATGACATGAATGCATCAGTACATGTATTTATACACAAAAGTAGATGGATGGGGGTAGTAAAATAGTGACTGTTTCATCACATAAACATTTGTCATTAAGACTGAATTAGAGTCTTCCAAACAAATACTTCTCATTTTGAATGTTCCTCATTTGAGCTGAATAATCATCTTCTAAAATCATCTTCTAATATGTAATAGCTTTTTTTTTTTTTGCATGATATTTGATTTTACTTGTATAAAATGGATGATATCCTTGCTATCTTGTAGGGTGGGTTCTGCTTATTCAACTCTGATTTCTAGTGCTTGGCATCTGGTTAGAGCTCAATAAATTTTTATCATACTGAATTATCCTTCATTTTCATAACTAAGACTTTTATCAAGGCAGAATGATTTCTTTCTATCCCCCAAATTAGAGTAAATTAGTAGTGTTTGCTATATATTGCATTTTTCTATTCAAAATTAGTATTAATGATTCTACCAAGAAGTGGCTGTCCTAAAATGAATAAATTTCTTTTTTGTATTTTTAATCATTGAGATTATAACTCATTATGATATCATTGAGAAGTGATTTAATTTTGTCATATATGCAGACTTTCTAAAGAAGATAAAGCCTTTTTGTGGGAGAAACGCTATTATTGCCTCAAACACCCAAATTCTCTTCCTAAAGTACTAGCAAGTGCCCCAAACTGGAAATGGGTTAATCTTGCCAAAACTTACTCACTGCTTCAGCAATGGCCTCCCTTAAACCCACTGACTGCTTTGGAGCTACTTGACTCAAAGTAAGTTAACCATGAGTGAATGTACTTGCTCTATTTTATTGTTATCATTTTTTCCAATAGGGTATATTATGTTGCAGGAGTATTTCCCTTTGTTTTACCATGAACGCAATTCAGTACAATATAAATGTGTAAGTGTGTATTTTTATAAACATACTTTTTGTGCTGGGGTGTTTTTCTTGTTGTTTTTTTTTTTAAGATTTTATTTATTTATTTGACAGGCAGAGAGGTGGGCAGAGAGAGAGAGAAGAAGGGATGCAGGCTCCCTGCTGAGCAGAGAGCCCGATGCATCCTCCATCCCAATCATGACCTGAGCTGAAGGCAGAGGCTGTTAACCCACTGAGCCACCCAGGCGCCCTGTGCTAGGGTTATTAAAAAGAGATGTCATGGGCAGCCTGGCTGCCTCCGTTGGTGAAACATGGGACTTTTGATCTCCGGCGGGGTGGGGGGCAGTTAGGAGTTCAAGCACCACACTGGGTGTAAAGTTCACTTTTAAAAATTAGGAAAAGAATAGAGTTGTCCTATCATTTTAAACTAACCCAGATCCAGCCTCACATCAGGCTCCCTGCTTAGTGGGGAGTCTGCTTCTCCCTTGGTCTCTCCTTCACCCTGTTCATGCTCTCTCACCCTGCTTTGTCCTCTCCGGCTCTCACTCTCTCAGTCAATAAAAAAAATCTTTTTAAAAAAAATAATAAAACTAGCCTAAAGAGGGATTTAAGTTCTAAATTTTGAATAATTTGTTATTTTTTTTATGATATGGGTCAAAATGTTCATAATTAAACAGTTTCTGAACAGTCCTGAAGTTGAATTTGTATAGTACAGAAAGATTTTTCTTCCTTAAAAAAAAAAAAAGAAAGATGATTGCTTTTGAATAAAGAGCTATTTGAATATTCTTTGTCACATATAGATTAAGATTGTGTTTTTAGGAAATACAGTTTCAGGGGCGCCTGAGTGGCTCAGTTGGTTAAGCATTTGCTTTTGGTTCAGGTCATGATTCCATGGTCCTGGGATTGAGCCCTTGGATCAGGCTCCTTGCTCAGCAAGGGGCCTGCTTCTCCCTCTCCCTCTGCCCCTGCTCCTGTGTGCTCTCTATCTTACTTACTTTCCTCAAATAAATAAATAAAATCTTAAAAAAAAAAAAAAAGGAAATGCAGCTTCGCTAGAAAGAAATCACTGTTAAATCTTGATTTTTGTGGTGCTTCTTTAGATTTGCAGATCAGGAAGTGAGGTCTATAGCTGTGACCTGGATTGAGGCTATAAGTGATGATGAACTAACTGATCTTCTTCCACAGTTTGTACAGGTATGTTTTTTACTGGTTTACCTGTTCACCTTACTCTCCACCCATTTTTTATGAGTAGAGAACTTGCTAAAGGATCTCCATTCTGTTGTGATTAAAAGTACTTTTGTGGGAATGTTTAGGTACCTTAGGTTTGGATGTAGTATGATTTTTTTTTCCACTATTGTTAACTGCCCCACTTGAATATTTTATATACAAACACACACACCTAGATTTTTAATTCTTACGTTTTTAGATTCTCAGAACAAACCAGACTTGAACTTTTCTTTGATTTTTCTTTATTAGCCATTTAAACGTAACTAATGAATATTAAACCTACACCTTTCTTCTTGACTTTATAACATATATAGCCTAAGTTAATTCATCTATTTCATTTTTATCAGTGTTATCTTAAATCTTGCTTTATATAGTTTCTCTTTTGATAATTTTGTCCTAATAATATTGTATGGGTTTGACCACTAGTAATTCTTACTTTCCTTTATGTGTAGGCTTTGAAATATGAAATTTACTTGAACAGTTCATTAGTGCGCTTCCTTCTGTCCAGGGCATTGGGAAATATACACATAGCACACAATTTATATTGGTAAGAGTTAAACTTTTTTTAAGTAATTTATTTCTTATCTCTAGAGATGGTATACTCTGAAAGTCTAAACAGTATCCTCAGACTGCTAATGTCAATACCAGATGTTTTATTAAGGGCATGATTATAAAGAAGGCAGATTTTTATGTCCTTAGAAATAAAACCAAAAATGCTAAATCTCCTGGCAATAAAGAGCTAACAAAATGTTAAGAGCTCCATAATAATGAGTTTTTACTTACAGCTTAAAATAAATTCCTGCATACCAAAAAAATGAACCTACATTGATATTCAAGAGACATTCATCCAGTTTTAAGAAGTGGCTGACATAACTGTTTTGCTGTATTAGGCTCCTCAAGGATGCCCTGCATGATGCACAGTTTGGTGCCCGATACGAACATGTTTTGGGAGCTCTCCTCTCAGTAGGAGGAAAAGGACTCCGAGAAGAACTTTTGAAGCAGACTAAACTTGTGCAGCTTTTAGGAGGAGTAGCAGAAAAAGTAAGGCAGGCTAGTGGATCAGCCAGACAGGTATGTACCCAAAAGAGGGAATATGATTATTTTGATCTTGAAGGATCTCTATAGTGTTGATGAGTTGTTACTCTTTACCAGTTGATATCCAGTAGACTAACTATACCTATGCTGTTTTGAGCAGATGAATGCAGTTTGTTTAAAACCAT
The DNA here is from genome assembly GCF_009829155.1 of Mustela erminea. Classification (NCBI taxonomy): domain Eukaryota; kingdom Metazoa; phylum Chordata; class Mammalia; order Carnivora; family Mustelidae; genus Mustela; species Mustela erminea. The sequence continues at coordinate 71,273,938 of NC_045622.1, read as the reverse complement.
AGGAAAAGATTGTACAACCTAACTCAAAAACAGTTTTTTAATTTCCATGCTTATGAATTCCTTCCTGGTCACAATTCTTGAGTTTCTTTTTCATTATTTTGTTTTTATCTTTTTGTAACTATGAAAGTAATGCAAGTATGAGTTGATGCTAATGTTTAAAAAATCCAAGTAATAAATTTATAGAATAAAAATTTATTAAAATGTTAAATTAATGTAAAAATTAAAATTTTCCAGTTCATTTTCTCCCTGCTAGGTTTCTATTATTCATAGTTTGCTATATGTCCTTTCTGGTCTTTTATATGACTTTATACATATATGCACTTAAATATATACACAAATATTTGGACTTTAAAAACTTTTTATAGAAATAAACATACATACATATATACATACATATTGTTCTTGAGATAAAATTCACCTATTTCATTCATTCTGTTTTAGTACATTCACAATGTTATGCAGCCACTACCACTAATTCCAGAACATTTTCATCATAGCTAAAAGAAAGCCTGTACCCACTTATTTTTCATTCCTCATTCCCTCCTTACCAGGCCCTAGTAAGCATTAATCTGCTTTCTATTCTGTGGATGTACCTATTCTGGACATTTCATTTAAATGAAATTCTATAATATGTGGCCTTTGTGTCTGGTTTCTTCACTTTGCCTAGTATTTTCAAGGTTCATCCATATTCTAGCATGTATGAGTACTTCACTCCTTTTTATAGCTGAATAATGTTCCGTTCTATGGATATACCAAATTTTGTTTATCTATTCTTGTGCAAGTTTTTGTTAGGATACCTCTTTTAACTTTATCTAGGAGTAAAATTACTGGGCTGTAAAGCAATTTTTATGTTTAACTTTTTGAGGAACCTTTATCCTTTAACCTTTATCCAAAGTAGGTTCATCATTTTATATTTCTACTAGCAGTGTATGAAGATTCCAACTTCTCCACATCCTCACCAACATTTGTTATTTTCTGCCTTAAAAAAAAAAATCCTAATCCTCAAATTTGAGAGGCAGGGCGGGGGGTTTGGGGGATAGGGAAGCAAAAATGAAACAAGATGGGATCGGGAGAGAGACAAACCCTAAGAGACTCTTAATCTCACAGAACAAACTGAGGGTTGCTGGGGGGTGGAAGGGTAGGGATGGGGTGGTTGGGTATGTGCTATGGTGAGTGCTGTGAAATGTGTAAGCCTGATGATTCACAGACCTGTACCTCTGGGGCAAATCATACATTATATGCTATTAAAAATAATTTTTAAAAATGATAGTCATCGGGGCGCCTGGGTGGCTCAGCGGGTTAGGCCGCTGCCTTCGGCTCGGGTCATGATCTCAGGGTCCTGGGATCGTCCCATATCGGGCTCTCTGCTCAGCGGGGAGCCTGCTTCCCTCTCTCTCTCGCTCTGCCTGCCTTTCTCTCTGTCAAATAAATAAATAAAATCTTTAAAAAAAAAAAAATGATAGTCATCTTAGTGGGTATGAAATAGTACCTCCTTGTGGTTTTGATTTGCATTTTCCTAATTATCAGTGATTTTGAGCACATTTTTGTGTTTGTTGACCGTTTGTATATATTTTTTGGAGAGTTTCTGTTTTCAGTTTTTGTTTTTAAATGGTTTGTCTTTTTGTTGTTGAATTGTTCTTTATGTATTTGGGATATTAGACCCTTGTCAGAGACACTGTAAATATTTTCTCTCAGGCGCCTGGGTGGCTAAGTTGGTTAAGTGATTGCCTTTGGCTCAGGTCATGATTGTGGAGTACCGGGATCAAGTCCTGCATTGGGCTCCCAGCTCCACGGGGAGTCTGCTTCTCCCTCCGACCTTCTCCCCCTCATACTCTCTCTCGCTGTCTCTCAAATAAATAAATAAAAATCTTTAAAAAATATATATTTTCTCCCATTCTTTGAATTATCTTTTTATTTCCTTGGTAGTGTCCCTTAATGCACAAAAGTTACTAATTTTATGAAGTTGATTTTTCCTTTTGTTGCTTGTGCAATTGATAACTAAGAATTTGTGGTCAAGGGGCACCTGGGTGGCTCAGTGGGTTAAAGCCTCTGCCTTCGGCTCAGGGCATGATCCCAGGGTCCTGGGATCAAGCCCCACATCGGGCTCTCTGATCAGCAGGGAGCCTGCTTCCCCCTCTCTCTTCGCCTACCTCTCTGCCTACTTATGATCTCCATCTGTCAAGTAAATAAATAAAATCTTTAAAAAAAAAATTTGTGGTCAAATCCAGGGTCACAAAGATTATACAGTTATTTCTAGGAGTTTTATTGTTTGCTCTTATGTAAGTCTTCAATCCATTTTGAGTATTTTTTAATATGCTTGGAAGTAAGGATTCAACTTTATTCTTTTACATGCAATTATTCAGTTGTTCTAGCACCATTTTTGTTTTTCCAGTTTTTTGTACAATTTTCTCCCTTCATAATGATATGATAGCCAGATTTTGTCTTAACTGGAGGATCTGTAAATACTGGCCTATTCAACCCACTTAAAAGCAAGGTAAAAGCTGCCTTTTTTTTTTTTTTTAAGAATTTTATTTATTTATTTGACAGAGGTCACAAGTAGGCAGAGAGGCAGGCAGAGAGAGAGGAGGAAGCAGGCTCCCCGCTGAGCAGAGAGCCTGATGTAGGGCTCGATCCCAGGACTCTGGGATCATGACCTGAGCCGAAGGCAGAGGCTTTAACCCACTGAGCCACCCAGGCGCCCCTAAATGTTGCTTTTTGAAGTGGTCCCACCATGGAACCTCTGGTCATCCAACCACATCACTTTATCTTCACTATAATGTGCGGCCACTTTATTTAATCTCATTCCAGATTTTAACTTTTCCATAGCTTCCATTATTTTCCCCATGTTTTTCTCATAGAATGTCTGCCAACACCTTTGGAAACCTGAGACTTCTTATCAGCCCTGTCTCTCCTAGAGGCTGCTCACCACTCCCCCTCAGCACCCCGCCTTTTCCAGATCTGCCTTTTCCCTTGGGCAGCATCTTCAAAACTTCTCAGCACCATTTGTTGAAGAGACTGTTCTTTCCCATAAATGATCTTGGCACCTTTGATGAAAGTCAGTTGACCATAGACTTATGGGTCTGGATTCTAGTTCATTGATCTAAAAGATTAGCCTTATGCCATACTGTTTTCATTATTGTAGCTTTGTGGTAATTTTTGAAATCAAGAAGTGTGAGTTTTCTAACTTTTCTTTTTCAAGGTTTTGTTGTTGTTGTTGTTTTGGTCTATTCAGAAGTCCTTGCAATTTTGTCTGAATTTTAGGACCATCTTGTACATTGCTACAAAAAGGAAGTTGGAATTTTGATAAGAATTGTGTTAAGTCTGTGGGGCGCCTGGGAGGCTCAGTGAGTTAAGTCTGCCTTCATCTCAGGTCATGATCCTGGGGTCCTGGAATTGAGCTCTGCATTGGGCTTCCCGTTTAGCGGGGATCCTGCTTCTTCCTCTCCATCTCCGCCCTTCGTGCTTATGCTCTCTCTCCCTAACCTCTCTCTCTCACTCACTGTCAAATAAATAAAATCTTAAAAAAAGGAATTGTGTTGAGTTTGTAGATTAATTTGGAAAATACTGCAATCTTAATAATAATAAGTCTTCCAGTTCATGAACACAGGATGTCTTTTCATTCGTCTGGATCTTTAATTTCTTTCAGCAATTATGTGGGGGTTTTTTTGGTGGGGTTTTGTTTTGTTTTGCAACTTGCTCTTTTTTACTTCATCTTAGAGAATTTTATGTGAAGACCTATAGTCACACCTCATGTTTCTTAATGGGTACATAGTATTACAAGGTATTGTAGCGTAATTTGTGAACTGTTACCTTTGTAAATTGTTTACACATTTTTCTTTCTCCATTCCTACAGTGAATATAGTGTATAAGTATTTGCCCCTTTGCTACTATTTCCGTATATAATATTCCTATAGGTGAAATAGCTGAGTCAGGAACTTTGTATATTTTTAGTTAAATCTTTTTCTCCACCAATAGATTATGAAAGTATCTTTTTCTGCCCTGTTGCTGGGACTGGGGTGTTAACCTTAAATTTTTAAACTGTCAGGAAAAATTGCATCTCATTTCTGCTTAATTTACACTTATTTGATTGTTAGAGACTTTTAATTAATATGTTAAATAAACCATATGTACCCCCCCATGTTTATAAGCCTTTGCCCATTCTAATTCTAAAATTAACACTTTAGCAATAGCTTGTTTTTGACAGTTGGGCATTTTAAAATTTGGGTTGGTCCACGACATAATTTATTTGTCCTAAAAATAGGTCTTCCTGGGGCATCTGGGTAGCTAAAGCATCTGCCTTTGGCTTGATCCCAGGGTTCTGAGATCAAGCCCTACATCAGGCTCCCTATTCAGTGGGAAGCCTGCTTCTCCCTCTCCCACTCCCCCTGCTTGTGTTCTCTCTCTTGCTGTGTATCTCTCTGTCAAATAAATAAATAAAGTCTTGTTAAAAAGTAGGTCTTCATTTTCAGTATGTACTTACAGAGTCATTCTCTTTTCCTAGGTTGTCCTTCAAAGGAGTATGGAACGAGTACAGTCCTTTTTTCTAAGAAATAAATGCCGTCTTCCTCTCAATCCAAGTCTTGTTGCAAAAGAATTAAATATTAAGGTGACATATAAAATACTAATAAGTTAATATTTATACTTCATAATAATCTGTAGAGAAAAAATGTGTAGGAAGAAAGCAGATGGGCTGATATACTTAAGGCAAATAAGGATAATATCTGCATATAGGTTGGTTATTAGTATTTATGGATGTCTGTTTGTGTAAGATCCATATTTACCTTAGTATGTTTTACTTAACCACCATTCCTGAAAGAAAAAACAATATAAAATTATTTGCTGTCTCAAAATAAATTATTTTTCACTATGATATAATAGCTGCCATGTAGGCATATGTTAAAATTCCAGTCACCGATAGCATTTCCTTTCCTCCCTTGTGAATGTTCAGAAAGACTCTCCTCAAGTTTATAGCACTTTTTAGAGCCATCAAAAAGTAGTTGAATCATCAGCATTGAGTGATTATATTTCAGAGTGGGCCAGTAGTTATGCAAATAGTGGATTTTCCCTTAATGAATTCAGCAAAAGCAATCAATTAATTCATCCATTAGAGTCTCTGGTTTGGAAAGGCCAAGGTACAAGTATTCATAAAGGCGTCTCAGGTTTTATTTCTTTTAAAGTTGATACATGGCTTCTCTTTACTAAAATTTAACAGTGGGTCCCTGAGTTGTATGTTATTGGTGGGGGCCATGGGGTCACATTTTCTCCTTGTGTTTTGTTTGTTGTTTCTTTTAATTGGTCTTTCTTAAGTTAGTTTTTTTTTAACCAGTTTCATTTTAAAATAAGATTTGGTCTTTGCTGATGAAATTTTTAAATTTAGTGTCACTATTTGATTATGTGGCTAATTATTAATTAGAAGAGTACCATAAATAGGAGAAGTAGAGATCTCATCCCAGATCATACTGCTTTAGAGAGAGATAAGAACATACAAAATTCTGAGCTCTGTTGAGGAATTAAGATACTTTTAAAGCTCAAACTTTTAATAATTTTGTCTCAAGTTTTAAGGTTGTTCTTCTCATCTAGAGAGTAGTAGATGATATTTTACTCATGCTGTGTTTAAGTTTCAAAATATTTTTAAATACCTCTTATCTGCTGGATGATCTAAAAAGCAGTTCACATGTGTTATTTCATTGGCCATACTTCAGAGGAACAGGTGGAGAGAGAAATGCTTAGGACAAAAAAATCTTAAACCCATTTTTATTCCAGTGTTACCCTTCTAATGCATAGCATGTTGTTGTATTTGTAGTCATGTTCCTTCTTCAGTTCCAATGCTGTGCCCCTAAAAGTGACAATGCTGAATGCTGATCCAATGGGGGAAGAAATTAATGTCATGTTTAAGGTGAGCAAAATCAGGTTACTTTGTTTTTCTTTTCTTTACTTTTTTTTAAAGATTTTATTTATTTGAGACAGAGAGAGAGCACAAGCCGAAGGGCGGGGCAGAGGCAAAGGGAGAGGCAGACTCCCCACTGAGCAGGGAGTCCAGTGCAGGTCCATCCTAGGACCCTGGTATCATGACCTGAGCTAAAGGCAGACACTTAACCGACTGAGCCATCCAAGCACCCGAAGGTTACGCTGTTTTTAAGTGGCAATTTAAAAATTCCTTTCTTGGGGCATCTGGGTGGCTCAGTGGGTTAAGCCTCTGCCTTCGGCTCGGGTCATGATCTCCAGGTCCTGGGGTCGGGCCCCTCATCGGGCTCCCTGCTTGGCAGGGAGCCTGCTTCCCCCTCCTCTGCCTGCCTCTCTGCCTACTTGTGATCTCTGTCAAATAAATAAAAAAAACTTTATAAAATAAAAAATAATAAAAATTACTTTCTGAAGTTCCTTTTCCAAATTGCAAATGTAATTTTATTTAACATTTAATTAAATTGAATAATTATGGGGCACCTGGGTGGCTCAGTCGTTTAAAGCCTCTGCCTTTGGCTCAGAGCATGAACTCAGGGTCCTGGGATTGAGCCCTGCATCAGGCTCTCTGCTTGGCGGCAAGCCTGCTTCTTCCTCTCTCTCTGCCTGCCTCTCTGCCTACTTGTGATCTCTGTCCAATAAATAAATAAAATCTTTTTTAAAAAAATGAATAATTATGTGAAAAGTTATTGCTGATATAAACTGTTCTAAAACAGATTTGGGAATAAATGCAGCCCTGAGCTACAGCTGCTACCTATGGCCATAGCTTTAGCAGATAATGCCTTTCACACAGATAGGATGTGAATGGTACCCCCTAGAGTTGTGCAGCGTGACACTACAAAACCATGAGCAATGGCATTGGTTTTTGGAAACATAAAACTTACCTGTGGGAAGCAGCAGGAGTGGAATACTACAAGAGTAATCTATTACCAAAGTTCTGTGTGTTGTGGTCATAATTTGTATATTGTTAAGGAAGAATGGAGAGTTGTAGTTAATTCAGTGAGTTCAGTTAGTGCAGGCTTATATATATAATGTATATATATGATGGTTCAAGAGAAGCTATCTTTATGAATATAAACGTATATATTTATATGTATGTATATTCTATATATGTGTGTGTGTGTATATATATATATAGAGAGAGAGAGAGCAAGTTCTCTTAACTCAAATCTGGTTTTGGACTATATTTTACTAATATATTTGCCTTTTCCTAAAATAGTACCATCTGAGTACAGAAATTTTATATATTAAGTTTTAATATTTTTTAGGGCTAATCTCTAATTTTTTTTCATAATTTTCTTTCTTTTTGTTTCTTTTTAAGATATTATTTATTTATTTGATAGAGATTACAAGTAGTCAGAGAGGTGGGCAGAGAGAGAGAGAGCGTAGAGGAAGCAGGCTCCCTGCCGAGCAGAGAGCCCGATGCGGGGCTCGATCCCAGGACCCTGAGATCATGACCTGAGCCGAAGACAGAGGCTTTAACCTAGGCGCCCCTTTCATAATTTTCTTAATTGGTCTCAAAAAATATATTCATTGTTATATGTTTTAAAGTTATCCAACTTAAAAAAGAAAATGATTAATTGATGTGGTTCCAGTTAGATTTCATTCATTTTGGGAGGGTTAACTCTTTCCATTTTTTTAAGTAAACTTCTGGTTTGAGATAATTACACATTCAGTCTGTTGTAAGAAATTATACAGAGATCCTAAGTATCCTTTACCCAGTTTCCCTCTGTATAACATCTTGCAAAACTATCCTACAATATCACAATGAGACTGTTGGCAATGATACAGTCAAGGTAAGGAATATTTTGATCATGACAAATATCCTCCATTTTGCCCTTTTAAAAATTTGAGTATGATTCACATACCACAAAATCTAACCTTTTAAAAAGTGTAGAGTTGGAAGAAACTGAGACGTGAAGAGGTTAAGTAATTTCCTCTGGAATACTAAAGAAAAATAAAAGGCAGTTCTGTATTATCTCATTCTTCATTCTTTCCACCATTTTCCCCTCCCCCTGTCTTTTACAGCATGTAACGTAGTAAGTCTTTTGGAAAGGTACACGTTTCATTTTATCTCCTTGATTTCAAGGTTGGTGAAGATCTTCGGCAAGATATGTTAGCTTTACAGATGATAAAGATTATGGACAAGATCTGGCTTAAAGAAGGATTAGATCTGAGGATGGTAATTTTCAAATGTCTCTCAACTGGCAGAGATCGAGGTAAGTCTGTCAGCTCTGTCTTGGTGTCTTATTTCTTCTCTGTGAACTTAGCTTAGAGTATACTTGTCCTGTGGGAGTCCTGATGCTGGTACACTATGATCTCAGTTGTTTCTTACTTTAATTCAGTGTTACTTTACTGATTTATTTGTTTATAATTAAATAATTCCTTGAGTAGCCCTAATAAATTTTTTTTTGCAGTGGTTTTTTGATTTTGCAGTAACCAGAGGTTCCCATTGATTGACTAAATGAGAACTTCATAGTCTTTAGCTTTTAACTTAAGATTAAGGTGTCTTAAGTTAAACCAATTTTGATTTAATTTCTGCAAAATAAAATAATGGTTTCAAAATTTTTTTTCTACTTTAGCACAGGCTTCATCTTACTATTTTATTGCATAAGTTTTCTTCCTTACCACATATGTTTAGTGTGAATAATAAAAGCATTACACCCAGAAATGTAATAATTAAAAGGTAATGAATGTGGAACACCCAGCATGTGACATGTATTAGGTTCTCAGTAATTGTAGCCATTGTCATTACTCTTATTCAACAAATGTTTGTGTTAATCTGCCAGCTACAAAATGCTAATAATGTGAAGTGTTTATATTTAGAGGGAAGTAGTTTAAAGACCTACAAAGTAATTTGAAAATGCTTTAATAAGCTAAAAGCTCTAAGAGAAGTTTTTAAAGATTTTATTTATTTATTTATCAGAGAGAGAGAGAGAGAGCACGGGCAGAGGGAGAAGCAGGCTCCTCGCTGAGCAAGGAGTCCAATGCAGGACTCTGTCCCAGGCCCTGGGATCTCATGACCTGAGCCAAAGGCAGAAACTTAACTGTCTCAGTCACCCAGGAATCCCGAAAATCTCTAAGAGAATTAACAGAGGCAGTGCTCTGGGGGTTTTTTTTGTTTGTTTGTTTGTTTGTTTGTTTTAGATTTTATTTATTTATTTGACAGAGAGAAATTACAAGTACACTGAGAGGCAGGCAGAGAGAGAGAGAGAAGGAAACAGGCTCCCTGCTGAGCAGAGAGCCCGATGCGGGACTAGATCCCAGGACCCTGAAATCATGACCTGAGCCGAAGGCAGCGGCTTAACCCACTGAGCCACCCAGGCGCCCCTGCTCTGGGGTTTTAAAGGAGGGAAAGATCATTTATAGTTGATGGAAATGAGAAATGCTTCTCAGATTCTAATCATAGACACTGGAAAGTCACCAGAATAATTATCTAGTCATCCTTATGATATTTGCCATTCACGTTATGCTTAAATGCCTATACTGAAGGAAATTTATTGCATTTCAATGTAGTCTGTCCTATCCTGGATAACTCTGATGGCTGTAGAGTTTTTTCTTAGAGTCTAATGAATGGGAACTGACTCCTAATGTCTTCTACCCATCAGTTCCAGTTTTCTTTATAGACAGTCATATAATAAGTCTTTGTGATGATGAATATTGTGGCCTCAGATCCTGAGTTCCACATTCTTCAGCCACTTGTCATATAGGACTTTAGATTACCTTATTTTCTGATGATTCCCATTGTAAAGGCTCAGGTGACCCAGTCTCTGAGAATGGCACCTGAGTTTTGTAGAATGCAAAATAGGCAAAGTATTGCACATGCAGAACTTACTCACAAATAAAACCATCATACTAGCTAGCTCCTGCTTAATCATGTCTTGGCCATTTTGTACTTGTACATTTTGTATCTTAGACCCAAGTATAGGACCTTACCTATTAAATTCCTTGTTATTATTGGATCCATTACTTTTCAGCCACTTGGATTCTTTTTAAAATCCGAGTTTTGTTATCTGTTGTCGAACCTCTTAATTTCTGTCATGAACTGATTTGAAGAATCTATATTCTGTAGCTTCTGCTAAGGCATTGAAAAAAGTGTTTACTAAGAGAGGACCAAGGACCAACCAATGTGTTGTATCGCTAGAGACATGAGATTTCCTGTCAGGTGATTGCTAAATCTTTAGGTACTGTGGGGTACCTATGTGGCTCATTGGTTAAGCATCTGCCTTTAGCTCAGGTCATGATCCCAGACCCCTGGGATTGAGTCCCACATCAGGCTCCCTGCTCACTGGGGAGCCTGCTTCTCCATCTTTCCGATGCTTCCTCTTCTTGTGCTTAGTTTCTCTCTCTGTCAAATAAATAAAATCTTTTTAAAAATATCTTTAGGGGCGCCTGGGTGGCTCAGTGGGTTAAGCCGCTGCCTTCGGCTCAGGTCATGATCTCAGGGTCCTGGGATCGAGTCCCGCGTCGGGCTCTCTGCTCAGCAGGGAGCCTGCTTCCCTTCCTTTCTCTCTCTGCCTGCCTCTCCGTCTACTTGTGATTTCTCTCTGTCAAATAAATAAATAAAATCTTAAAAAAAAAAAAAAAGAAAAAAAATATCTTTAGGTACTGTATTTTATTTGGATACTTGTCTACTTCATTGTGTTATCAACTGTTCTCCATTTTATCCATTAGGACAATATGAGAGCCTTATCACTTTACTTTCTCAGTTTAGAATGTACAAGCTTTATTTATTTATTTGACAGAGAGAGACATAGTGAGAGAGGGAACACAGAAGAGGAAGTGGCGAGGGCTCCGCAGAGAGCCTGATGCGGGCCTCAATCCCAGGACCCTGGGATCGTGACCTGAACCAAAGGCAGATGCTTAACGACTGAGCCACCCAGGCATCCCTACAAACTTGATCTTGTCAAAAAGAAAAGCAGGTCAATTTAAGAATTCTTGCTGGTTGGGGGTACCTGGATGGCTCAGTCGGTTGGGCCTTTGACTCTTGGTTTCAGCTCAGGTCATGATCTCAAGTTGTGGGATGGAGCCCCACATCGGGCTCTGCACTCAGCAGGAAGTCTGCTTGAACATTCTCTCTCTCTGCCCCTCTCCCCACTCACTTGCATGCAATCTCTTGCTCTTGCTTTCTAAAATAAATAAAACACTAAGAATTCTTGCTGCTTAAAAATATTCTTGTTTTTCGTAAGTTGTAAATGGAAGTTATTTTACTAAGATTCCTCAATGAGAGCCTACCATTTCATTAAGTTGCCTTTCTGTCACCACACTTACTTCATATAGTTGCAGTTTCTCTTTCTTCTTATGGAATTCCATGTAACTTGAGAGGCAATCAGATTCCTCTTGTTTTTTATGTTGTTTCTAACTGATTATTGAGTACTTACTTTGTGTCTTACCCTGGTCTAAGCTTTTCATTTGTATTATCTCACAAGTACCTTTATTTTCCAAATGAAATCGCATCCATATCCTCTGTGAACTTTTTACTAGTATTTCAGTGTTTCTAGTAATCCCTCACTTTTACAGACTCAACAGTTGTCTTTAAATATTCATGAGACATTTACTGGTATATCTTCCCCCCACACACCTCCCCCCAATTGCTTGATTTTATGTTCTCTCAGGGTAGGGACCATATCTTATATAGCGAGTAGTACATTGTATATTTTATGAACTTTGGTCCAGTGTTTTAGCACGTAGTGATTTATATGTATGTATATATGATTATGAAATTAGAAATTTATATGTATATTAAAATTTGATTAAATATAGTCATAGAATCAAGGTGCAGGTACTCATTGAAAAAGTATCTCAGTGTGAACTATTAACTAGATGATACACTTCTTTTGGGATGGTCTGAAGACCTTGGCCAACTTGGTTTTTTCCAGTACTTTGTCTGAAGCAGGTCTCTGTGTCCATATCTTTTGATACCAGTGCATCTCCTTGATTTTGAAAATACATAAAACTGTTTTGTTTTTATTTAAAGATTTTACTTAATTTATTTTTTTGACAGGGAGATAGAGAGCACAAGTAGGCAGAGAGGCAGGTAGTGGGAAAGGGAGAAGTAGGCTCTCCGCTGAGCAGGAAGCCCAATTCAGGGTTTGATCCCAGGACCCTGGGATCATGACCTGAGCTGAAGGCACTGCTTAACTGACTGAGCCACCCAGGCACCCCAATAAAACTAATTTTTTAATTATAAGAATAATACATGCATATAGTAAATATAGCAGGTAATAGAATTTATTTATTTGAAAGAGAGCACCAGTGTCGTGGGGAGGAGATAGGGGGCCAAGGGGCAGAGGGAGAGGGAGAAGCAGGCTCCCTGCTGAGTTCAATTTTAGGACCCCAAGATCATGACCTGAGCCAAAAGCAGACACTTAACTGACTAAGCCACCCAGGTGCCCCAGTCTTTCTTTTAAGCGCAAAATGACAATTCTCTATCTGGATTTTTTTAAAGATATTATTTATTTGACAGAAATCACAAGTAGGCATAGAGACAGGCAGAGAGAGGGGGAAGTGCTCCCTACCGAGCAGAGAGCCCAATAGCAGGGCTCGATCCCAGGACCCTGAGATTATTACCTGAGCCAAAGGCAGAGGCTTTAACCCACTGAGCCACCCAGGCTCATAAGGACAATCTTAATCTATTCTTACTTTTGAAAGGGCTTATTATACTCTGAAACACTCCATCATTGCCCAAATACGTGATCAGAGAAAGTTTATTAACTAAGTAACTTTATTAACTAGGTCAATATTATCTAGTTAGTAATTAAAATTATTATTCTTGGTGGAGGGTATAGCACACCCTGTAGAGTACAGATTATGGAGCCTTAAATTCAAATTCAACTGTTATATTTTGGGTACTTCTGAAAATAAGAGATTATTTTGATTGCTCAGATTTTTTTTTGCATGGGCTGCCAGACTTGATTTTTTAGAAACAATTCCTGATACCTCATGTCAAAGATTGAAAGCTATAAATTTTTTAAAGGCTTTTGGGGAGGTATTTTTGCATAGCTTAATGTTTTGTTGTTAAAGGTATGGTGGAGCTAGTTCCTGCTTCAGATACCCTCAGGAAAATCCAAGTGGAATATGGTGTGACTGGATCCTTTAAAGATAAACCACTTGCAGAGTGGTTGAGGAAATACAATCCTTCTGAAGAGGAATATGAAAAGGTGATTGGCAAGTCTCTTTATTCCAGATAACTTTATCATAAGTGTATTACATAGGTTATAAGTGCTTTTCATTTTCCAGCTCTGGTGACTAGCCATGTAGTCTAAGTTGTGAAAGCAGTGTCTTTCTCTAAGTTAAAAAAAAAAAAAAAAAAGTTATATACACATATGTTTCTATATGAACAGTTTATCTAATGGTAAGAATCTGAGTGAAACCAATGCTAAATTACCCCCAGAACATTCCAAGCATGCATTTAGAGGCCAGCAGAACAGGTCTTTTTATGACCCAGAATGTTCACATTTCACGAAGATCTTGGGACAAGTTATGAAAATGAGTAGAGTGGCTCCATGTGTGTAAGTGTGGAGTTGAGAGGAAAAATATGGGCCAGACTTTCTGAGCTTGAACTATGTTCCAAGTCATCAGGTATTGAGCCTTGGGCAAATTATTAACCTCTTCTGTTCTTCAGTAACCTGGGATATGAAGTAGTATACGTTACAGTATTGTAGTACTTTTTTTTGGTAATATAGTACATATTATGGCTGTAAAAAATAATATTACAAGGCTATTGTGAGAGTTAGATGAGTTTATAAAGAAAGCCCTACACAGAGTAAATTCTGTAGTTGATAGCTGTTAATATTAGAGGTGCCAATTTTTTGCTTTAGCATACTTTTGAATTCTTTAATAAGAAAGGAACTCTCAGAGCAGCTGAGTTGCTCATTCAGTAGTGTATGACTTATTTTTTTTATAGACAGAGTGCATGTGATCACATCAGTGGCAGGAGGGGCAGAGGGAGAAGGAGAGAGAATCTTTAAGCAGACTCCCCGCTTCATGGAGCTGAATGCAGGGCTCAGTCCCACCACCCATGAGATCATGACCTAAGCTAAGCCCAAGAGTTGGACACTTAACCGGCTGAACCAGACAGGTGCCCCATGACCTTAGTGTTGTGAGTTCAAGCCCCCTGTCGGTGAGGGCTGGGGGAAGTAGAGTTTACTTCAGAAAAAATAAAAAGGGGGGGGAAAGGGAAATCTCTTAGGACATAAGGCCTCTAGTGATCCTAAACTGCCTAAGAAAGACTCAAGAACACTTTCTTTTTTAATTATTTGACAGTCACAAGTAGGCAGAGAGAGAGAGAGAGGAGGAAGCAGGCTCCCTGCTGAGCAGAGAGCCTGATGTGGGACTCGATCCCAGGACCCTGAGATCATGACCTGAGTCAAAGGCAGAGGGTTATTAACCCACTGAGCCACCCAGGCACCCTCAAGAACACTTTCAACGGCAATGTAAGGAGATCTCAGTTTTAATGTCATTTGCCTGCCTCCTTTATGTCATCAGGTCATTAACATATCACATTTACAGATAAATACCAATTCTATTTGTTGACCTAAGAAGGTAGAGGAATTTAGCTCTTTGTTTAAAATCACTTCCTTTTCTTATGGTGTGGGGAAAGCAGTGCAACAGAAGCTGATACTTTATAGTAATGTTGGCTCTTTTGTGGTTCTGGGGAAGTGGTTTGACACAAAATAATTGTCAAGTAGCATACACTGAGTGCCTTTTGTGTATTTGACTCTTAATGTACTTTACATAGAAGAGTCACACTGCTTGGGGTGAACCTTGGGTCTGCCACTTAAAAATTATGTGATCTTGGGCAAAGAACTTCTATGTTTTAGTTTCCCTCATCACAATGAGGGAAATGACAATCATAATCATACCTATGTCATATAGTGTGCATGTGTGTAGGTTTGTAGGTGTGTAGGAAGAGTAGTGTAGTGACTGGTTTGTTATAAGTGCTGTGTAAAGCTTGGCTCTTTACCATCATCAGTTATGATTTCTGGGGAGTTATGAAATAACCACATGGACATGTAGAGCCATATGACTGTGCTATTCAGAAATTTAGTTCCCCGAGGATAAACTAAATGCACATGCTTTAGATAAAAGTACTCATTGTATACATCTTGCTGCATCCTTCTGCATGATACTATGTTAGTAATTTAATCCCCAGGGCGGGTAAGACTGAAGTGAGAGATCTCCAGCTTCAAAAAACTTGCAGATGACAAAAGGAGTCAACAAAACATATTAATTATACTATTGTATTTTTAAAGATACAAGCTTTCTTCATACATGCCCTTCCTATAAGCCAAAAAAAGGAAAAATATTCTTTTATTCAGATTAATCTTTGTCACAGTGTTACCACCACTTGTACTAAACAGTAGAGCCTGTGAGGAACAGAGTTGCACAAAGATGATTCTTAAAAGATGTTTAAAGGCAGCATGTAGCCCAAGTAGGGACTGGCAGTTTCTCTGCCTGTTAAAGGATAATAGATGGGAGAGATAGGGCAGTAACCACCTTTAGAAGGGTGTTTTTGTTTTTGAAATATGACAAGGCTGACTTTTGTTATCATAACCTAGTTTATAAGGTGTTGAAAAAGTGAGTCACGATAGTGTTTTCAAAGGGTGATGAATTACTTTAATCTTTATAACCTGCCTCCTTTAAAAATAATTTTTTTCTAAAATAATTCTCTATCTTTATTATAGGCTTCAGAAAATTTTATCTATTCTTGTGCTGGATGCTGTGTAGCCACCTATGTCCTAGGCATCTGTGATCGACACAATGATAATATAATGCTTCGAAGCACAGGACACATGTTTCACATTGACTTTGGCAAGTTTTTGGGCCATGCGCAGATGTTTGGTAGCTTCAAAAGGTACTCACATTGTTGCTGCTGCTGAAGAAAAGAGGGGCCCCTTTTTTTTTTTTTTTTTTTTTTTTTAAATCAAGTACCCTAAGGGGTGCCTGGCTGGCTCAATCAGTAGGGCTTGCAACTTCAGGGTTGTGAGTTCAAGCCCCACTTTGGGTGGCGCCTACCTTTAAAAAACAAAAACAAGAAAAATAAGTACTCCAGGTAATTCTGAAGCAGAATTTCCACATTGTGGATCACTTTTCAAAAGGTATTAATAAAATAATCTGTATCTGTCCACATGTGTACATATATCTGGAAGAGTTTCAATAATTTTACTTGAAAGAAAAAGAATTCAATTTTTCTTACCACACAGTGGTTAAGTTTTTGATGGTTTTAATGTCAACCACTTTACAATCTAAGTATTCCTTTTCTGTCCACTTTCCTCTTCCCAAGAAAAGTGAAACTGTTGGTTTGCTTTCTTAGGTTAATTAAAGAGGCCGTTGACTTTGTTCTGTCATTTCAAGTAATGCTAAAATGACTTCAAGTTCTGTCATTTCAAGTAATCAAGGTGTTTTCATTTTGATAGGATCAGAATTTTACTTAAGATTGATATATGTGTATATTTTGAGGAACCTTTCTTTTGACACATTTAGCGAAACATTGATTTTAATTAGTAAACACAACTTATTTTATTTTACAGATTTTATTTATTTATTTGACAGAGACCACAAACAGGGTAGAGCTGGGGAGCAGCAGGGAGAGAGAGAAGCAGATTTCCATGCGAAGCAGGGGGCCCGATGTAGGGCTCAATCCCAGGACCCCGGGATCATGACCGAAGCCAGGGGCAGACTCTTTAACTGACTGAGCCACCCAGGTCCCCCTGGACACAGCTTATTTTAAAAGAAAGGCATTTTTCCACAAATTAATGTCCCCAGACTTGCCTCTTTTCTTGTTATTGTCTTATAGCTCTCATTGAGTATGACTAGGTATTAAAAAAAGACCCTAACAAATGACTTGACCTTGTAGTAGATAAGAATGAGTCTGTCTCTCTCCCTGTGTGTGTGCGTGTTTAGTAACATTTGTTGGAATGAATTAAGATATATTTAACTACTCAGTGGTACCTATTAGGAATGTTCCCATTTGTATGAGGGCAATGAGTGCCGAACTTTTCTCTCTGTACTGTTCTCTATTTGAGTGTGTGATTTTACAAATACCATCTTGGAAAAAATTCATATATGTGTTCTATCTAAATAATGAGATTGATTATATGATGGTTTTTCTGAAAAATGCAAATTTATAAGTTTTAATGCAGATTCAAACCTGCCTGATTCTTAATTTCCCAGTTGGAAATTGCTCTGGCTCAGGTAGCTTAGTTCAATAACCATGTGGTAACAAAAGCACTATTTGAATATATTCTGTAAATATTACTTTGTGTTGTGTACTTTCTTTTTAAATAGGGATCGGGCTCCTTTTGTGCTTACCTCTGATATGGCATATGTCATTAATGGGGGTGAAAAGCCTACCATTCGTTTCCAGTTGTTTGTGGACCTCTGCTGTCAAGCCTACAACTTAATAAGAAAGCAGACAAACCTCTTTCTTAACCTTCTTTCACTGGTAACTGTGTTCTTTTACAAGCCCTTAATTAATTTACATTAATGCTCTGTTTCAATAGCTAAAGAAGGATATTTTGGAATAAAATTTACCATAGTTTCAAATGTCAGAAATAGTGTTACCAAATATTCAAAAATTGCCAGACATCATTTATATAAAATATAAAATGTAAGTCACATCTACCTTGGCGGTGTGGAGTAAAAGTAACTGACTAAAAGGGACCCTGAGAGCCATCTCGGATGCTGGAACATATTTTGTTTCTTAATTTTGGTGTTCAGATTTCTGTACTTTTCTGGGTGTGTATTAAGTTAAACCTCTGCTATGATTATTGAGACTGAACCTGATTTTTAAAAAAAGAAGAGGACTAGACTAAAAGGTCCGAATTTCACAGGTTTTATTCCATAAACTGGCTTTGTGACTTCCAACAATTATATGATCTCAGTTTTTCCCATTTATTACTGAATCACTTAGGTGCCTATAAGACTAATATAAATTCCTCAAAACTGTGATTATTTGGTTTGCTTTAGTTCTAATTACTTGGCCAGCTTTTAAGGGATGGGTGGGGAACAGACTTTTAAAAAGTAACTCACAAACTCTTTTTCCCTTTCTGTAGATGATTCCTTCAGGGTTACCAGAACTTACAAGTATTCAAGACTTGAAATATGTTAGAGATGCACTTCAGCCACAAACTACCGATGCAGAAGCTACAATTTTCTTTACTAGGTAAGGCATATTTAAATATGTTAGAGAAGGCACAGAGCTTTGATTTGTTTTCCTTAGTTTAAACAAATGCTATATATCAGAATCTGATTTTTAGGAAATAATTGTGATTCACAGTATTAGCAAAGAGTAGGTTTATCCAAAGTATATTTTATGTCAGAAGTTTATTTACTGAATAAATATAAAGGATTTGCAATAACACTAAAAAATTTATTTTACAAAATGACTTAGGTTTTATTTAGTATATGACTTGAATTATAAACATCCTATTTATGACCTATTTCTGCAAAGCATATTTTCTATAGTGCCAAGTACAAGGATGTGTGTGTGTGTGTGTGTGTGTGTGTGTGTGTGTGTGTGTGTGTTGGTTTTTTCCCCTAAAATAATACCTGTACTAATCTGTTTTTCAGGATTTTGCCATAACCATTTTCATGGATACCATAAATAATTAAAACTGCAAACTCTGGGACACTGCTATAATAAATTGTTACTATATGATGTAGTACTTAAAATACATATATTAATTACTAGCATTTGAACTTGTCATTTTTGCTTTAAAAGCAGATCTTCCTGGCAAGTATGTTCTAAAAGTCTGGTGACCAGGTTGGTCACTATCTAGTGATACCACCTCATTATTATGCCACAGAAGGGAGGGACCTAAGAGCTCATGTTCTTTTTTCTCTTTTCTCTTGCCTTCTTCCTCTCAGTGGAAAAGAGATAGAAAACTGAACTGGACTTCTCTAGTCTCAAGAGTCTGGGCTGAATTGAATTGAAGGAAGCTGACTTTTGTATAGCCTTCCAAACTAATCCTGATAATTTAGGTATTGATGGGTTTTGTTTTGTTTTTCAAAAGAGATTCACTTGGCTTCTCTAGGCAAAACTATAAAGCAGGCAGGTATTGGTTTGCTTGAGCTGCCATAACAAAATAATCATAGATGACATGGCTTAAACAATAGACACTTAATTTCTCTTAGTTCTGGAGGCTGGGAGTCCTAGAATCAAGGTGCCAGCTTATTCACTTTCTGGTGAACTTATTCACTTTCTGGTGCCTTCTTGTTTCCTCACAGGAAAGGAGGAGATAAAGAGCAAGAAAGCATAAGCTTTCTTGTCTCTTAAGAACACTAATTCTTTTGGATCATTTTTATCCTTAAGACTGCATCTAATATTGATTACTGACTCCATAAAGGCCCTATGGGGTTGGGGCTCAACATAGGAATTTTGGAGAATACAAATATTCAGTCCATAGCAAAGCAAGAACCTTTGTGTGAAGTTCTAGACTTTTCTTTTTTGAATCTCTTTCCTCTTTCTGGATTTCTTTTTTTTTTTTTTTTTTTTAAAGATTTTATTTATTTATTTGACAGAGAGAGATCACAAGTAGGCAGAGAGGCAGGCAGAGAGAGAGGAAGGGAAGCAGGCTCTCCGCTGAGCAGAGAGCCCGATGCGGGACTCGATCCCAGGATCCTGAGATCATGACCTGAGCCGAAGGCAGCGGCTTAACCCACTGAGCCACCCAGGCGCCCTCTTTCTGGATTTCTTTATTCTGCTTCTGAGACAGTATTTGTTTTATCCAAGCCTGCTTTCCAAATTTGTTACTATGAAATTCCCAATTCTGTCAAAACTTCTTTTTCCAACTGAGGGAAATTAATGATTATTTGAAGAAGTCTGATACCAGATTCTACTACTATTTGATAGAAAATATTTTATTAAATTTGGATAACTTTTTTTTTTTCCCAAGATTTTACTTATTTGACAGAGAGAGATACAGCGAGAGAGGGAACACAAGCAAGGGGAGTGGGAGAGAGAGAAGCAGGCTTCCCGCTGAGCAGGGAGCCCAACGTGGGGCTCGATCTCAGGACCCTGGGATCATGACCTGAGCCGGAGGCAGATGCTTAACGACTGAGCCACCTAGGCACCCCTGGATTACTTTCAGTGCTTCCTTCTGTACCTGTTTTCAACTTCCCTATTTATTAAAAGGGAATTAAATAATGATCATCTTTTTTGGCATTATACCAATCATCTTCTATCCCTAATAGTTTTTAAGTTAATGTTAGATCCCACAGAGCTCAAGAAATACAGCATCATTTCTTGGGAGACAGTGGGATGGGATGGAATAGAGATTTTCTTGTGCTAAAATATTTTGTTGGGATGGACTATCTTTTAATAGGTTTTTGGCCTAAAGAACAAGGGAAAATCCTGGCAAAGTGAGAATATGCTTAATATTTTAAAAGGAATGGAAAGGGGGCGCCCGACTGGCTCAGTCAGTAGAGCATGTGACTCTTGATCTTAGGATCGTGAGTTCAAGCTCCATGTTGGGCCTAGAGTTCACTTACACGGGGTAGGGGAGGGACAGAGGTAGAGGCAGAGAGAGAGAAGTTTAAGGAGGTTCCCTGCAGCCGGAGATAGGGCTCAGTCTTAAAACCCTGAGATCACGACCTGAACAGAAATCAATAGTCGGTACTTTACCAACTGAGACCTGAACAGAAATCAATAGTTGGTACTTTACCAACTAAGCCACCCAGGCGGCCCAAGGGCCTAGAGCTTATTTTAAAAAGAGATTTACATATCTTGGTTGATAGACAGGTAGATAGATTAAACAAAAAAAATTTAATGGGCTCCTGGCTGGCTCAGTTGATGGAATATGAGATTCTTGATCTCAGGGTTGTAAATTCGAGCCCCACATTGGGTGTAGAGTTTTAAAATCTTAACTTTTTTTAAAAAGGTATGAAAATGTCTTTATCCTTTATTATGCTCAAAGAACTGAACATGTTTTCTCATGAATATTTACTATTAACATATTTTCTGATTTTTTGTAGGCTTATTGAATCAAGTTTGGGAAGCATTGCCACAAAGTTTAACTTCTTCATTCACAATCTTGCTCAGTTGCGTTTTTCTGGTCTTCCTTCCAATGATGAGCCCATCCTTTCATTTTCGCCCAAAACATACTCATTTAGACAAGATGGTCGAATCAAGGAAGTCTCTGTTTTCACTTATCATAAGAAATACAACCCAGATAAACATTATGTAAGTTTGGTTTTGGTATTTGTAGAGACTCATGCATGCATACATGTTTTTCTTTTCATACTTCTTTCCTCCATGGATGGTCCAAAAATAAACAAATATTTGAGGAATCCCTAATTGTTTTTTGGTATTTATTTATTGGTAAATTTGCTCCCAAACTATGGGGGACAAACAGTATTCTTTATTCCAGAGACAAGACTTAAAAGGTGGTATTTTGCTTTTTCTCCTTTCTTCAATTTGTTCTTAATTTTAAGGTAAAGCTTGCTCACTGTAACAAAATCCACCTATGTAAAAACACAAAATCTTCAGTTCTCATTCCACTTTTTAGGGATGAAGTATCATTAAACACACACACATATAAAATTCAAGTTTGAGCAAAAGCAAGATCTTCAGTATGCTTACCACCACCCCATGAATAGCATTATCATCGTTGTGCTCGTAATTTAATTGGAAAATACTTTACAGCAGTCTATTTTTTTTTTAAACATTGTATTTATTTATTTGAAAGAGAGAATGAGAGAGAGAGCGCATGAGAAGGGGAGGGTCAGAGGGAGAAGCAGACTCCCCACTGAGCAGGGAGCTGGATTCGGTACTCAATCCTGGGACTCCCAGTTCATGACCTGAAAACAGTCGCTTAACCAACTGAGCCACCCAGGCACCCTGCAGCAGTCTTTAAATCCTTGACAAACTGATATTTTAGAAAGCCACTTTATTATTTTAATTTTCACCTATTTTATTGTTAGTAAATTTTTTTAAGTTTAGTATTTTATCCTAACACCATTTCATTGAATATTCCATTTTTTGCCCCAGTGATTTGTAACAATATATTATGTTGTGTTATAGATATTATAATGTTAGCATATTTTAAATGTACTAAATTTCTGTATATCCCTGAATTTATTTCTGGTCTTCCATAGAAATAGTTTTTTCTACACCAGTATTTTATTCTGTAAAGTACTCTGACTTTATAAATACTTTATAAATACCCAGTTAAACAAGTCTTTTCTCATCCTCCTGTCACCATAAATTTTGCCTTTCTCATTTATGCTCTTAAAGGAGCTTATTAATGTGTTCATTGGAAATGTCCTAAATTTATAAATTTCAGGAAGTACATTTATTATATATAATCCTGGAAATAAATGATTTTCACTTTCCAGTTCTTGTTTATATATCTTATAGTGGTTAATATCACTCTTAGATTTAGTTAGATGTCTATAAATACAATGACTTTCATGTATGCTCTTTCCTCTCAGTGACATATATATTACTAAGTTAAAAGCACTTGACCAAGCTGTAAATTTTCTTTCCGAAAAGGTTTTTTGTTTTGTTTTGTTTGTCTTAATCTGTTTGGGGTGTGGTTTCTTTTCAGATTTATGTAGTCCGAATCTTGAGGGAAGGACAGTTAGAGCCATCATTTGTGTTCCGGACTTTTGATGAATTTCAGGAACTTCACAATAAGCTCAGTATTATTTTTCCACTTTGGAAGTTACCAGGGTATGTTCCCATTTTTGTACATTAATCCTTTTTTTATAGGAAACAGTTTCTTACCATGTGTCACTCAAAAGCTTTGTGTAAACATTTAGTAAGATACAATGGACCATGTGTGACTGACTTTTCTCTGTATCTCAAGGCCTGATAATAGTACTATCCATAGACAGGGAACTGTAAGATCCTGCTGAGTGAATAAACTGAATAAATGGGATCCTAAACTTAAAGTTGGGGATTTTCTAGTTTTCTAATTTCAACTGAAGCTTTTTCTTTGTTTGTTTGTTTGTTTGTTTGTTTGAAGTCATACTGGGTTAGGTAAATTGTTACTGCAACTACCTTTACAGTGAGGTCAAGGAACTTAGTAGAATCTTTTGTTTGTTTGTTTGTTCATCTATCTATTTTTAAAATTTTATTTATTAGAGAGAGCGCGCACAAGTAGGGGGTGGGGGAGTGGGGAGGTGGGAGAGAAGGAGAAGCAGGTTCCCTGACGGGCAGGGAGCCTGATATGGGACTCTGTTCCCAGGACCCTGGGATCATGACCTAAGCTGAAGGTAGATGTTTAACCAACTGAACCACCCAAGCTCTCCTAATTGTAGAATCTTTTAATTTTTGTCTCTACCATAGTCTGTAACATAACACAATAATTTGGAATCTTGGTTTTAGCAAAATCGGATTTTAAATCACTGCAAAAATAATTATGGCCATACCGAGCACCTCTAAAAAAGAATAAGCTGGGACGCCTGGGTGTCTGAGTTGGTTGGGCAGCTGCCTTCAGCTCAGGTCATGATTCCAGCGTCCTGGGATCGAGTCCCATATCGGGCTGCTTGCTTGGCAGGGATCCTGCTTCTCCCTCTGCCTCTGCCTGCCACTCTGTCTGCCTCTTCTCCCTCTTGCTCCTCTCTCTCTCTGACAAATAATAAATAAAATAAATATAATAAGCTGAGGCAGTGAGATTGTTGGTCACAATCTTAGTACTTAGTTTTCTGTTAACCCTTTTAAAGCCCTCATTTTTTTTTTTAAAGATTTTATTTATTTATTTGAGAGAGAGAGCATGAGAAGGGAGAGATCAGAGGGAGAAGCAGACTCCCTGTTGAGCAGGAGCCTGATGTGGGACTCGATCCCGGGACTCCAGGATCATGACCTATAAGCCGAAAGCAGTTGCTTAACCAACTGAGCCACCCAGGCACCCTAAAGCCCTCATTTTTAATGTAGCTAATGACCAACAGATTTCTGGTGTCAGGCTGCTCATACTCTTCTTAGACTAGATTTCAGAAATGAAGAGTCAACAAAGTGTGGGTATCAGTTTATTTCCACATGCGGTATCATTTTTCATTGTTAGCAAAATAAGCAAAGTTAAGATTATTCTTGATTTGTCCCCTGTGTTACTTGTGGACAAAGTGTTGACAAGGGTATGAGACTGATATCAACAGGAACTGTGGCTGATTGAGTAATGATGATTTTGGAGGATAAGATATGCATAAAATATATGTAAACAGATTAATCTTTAGGGGAAAAACAGTAGAAAGTAAGTAATAAAATAGCAAAATAGTGTCTCTTTTGCACCAAGGTTTATAAAAGGCTAACAAGTACTTGAACTATTTCATCTCCAGTACTTGAAAAGAAATTATAGAAATTTACTTTCTAGAAGATTAAAATTCCACTTTGTATTTAAGTATATATATTTTTAAAATATATATATTTCTAAATAAATATTGTGCTTAATTCTATAAATACTTCCAAGTGAAATAATTTAAATCCCCCTTGTGTTTTCTTTTGTAGCTTTCCTAATAGGATGGTTCTAGGAAGAACACACATAAAAGATGTAGCAGCCAAAAGGAAAATTGAGTTAAACAGTTATTTACAGAGTTTGATGAGTGCTTCAACGGATGTAGCAGAGGTGACTGTCCTAATTAAAAAAGAATATTCTATTCTTGGTGCTACATGATATTTAAATTAATACATTTTTTTTTCTCTTCTTAGTGTGATCTTGTTTGTACTTTTTTCCATCCTTTACTTCGTGATGAAAAAGCTGAAGGAATAGCTAGGTCTGCAGGTGAGATTATTTTTTCTCTTTATTGATAATTGATGGCTTCCCTATGACTTGCAAGTTAATAATTTCTCAGTGAATGTGGTAGAGTGACAGTGGGGTTACTGGCTCTACTCCAGTGAGAGTGAGAGTAGGATAGTCCTTTTAAGCCCGTCAATTTCTGGATAAACATAATTTTTCTAATAGAATGTGATTATTAAAGAACTACAAATCAGTAGCCTACTGGGTTATTTACCTTTTCCTTTCCCCACATAGGATGATCCTGGAATTAAAGCAAAATTTTTTTGACGTAGTTTGTACCACTATAAGCAAGATAAAATAAAGATGATTGTATTTTTTTTTCAGATGCAGGTCCATTCAGTCCTACTCCAGGCCAAATTGGAGGAGCAGTGAAATTATCTATCTCGTACCGAAATGGTACTCTTTTCATCATGGTGATGCACATCAAAGACCTTGTGAGTGATTATAAATAATGATTGTAGAGAAGACCTATACCTTGGTAGGAAGCATTACTATTAAGGGAAAACTTTTCTTTATAGGTTACTGAGGATGGAGCTGACCCAAATCCATACGTCAAAACATACCTACTTCCAGATACCCACAAAACATCCAAACGTAAAACCAAAATTTCACGAAAAACCAGGAATCCAACATTCAATGAGATGGTAAGTTAAAGTCATTTCTAAAAATGTCTTAGATCTGTTCTTTAAATTTTAAACAGTTTAAATTAAAAATTTTTAGGTACCAGATTCAGAACTATTTATTGTACTAGTAAAGCCAATCAGTAGCAATCTAGTGATACTTATCAAATGTTGCAGAATTAAACCATCATTGAGCCTTAGATTTTAAAAAGATCTTAGGAGTTATCTTCAACCACCTTTCCAGTGACTGAACTCCCTCTACAACATTTTTTTTTTTTTTTTTTTTTTTTTTTTTTAAAGATTTTATTTATTTATTTGAGAGAGAAACAGTGAGAGAGAGCATGAGCGAGGAGAAGGTCAGAGAGCGAAGCAGACTCCCCATGGAGCTGGGAGCCTGATGCGGGACTCGATCCCAAGACTCCGGGATCATGACCTGAGCCAAAGGCAGTCGTCCAACCAACTGAGCCACCCAGGCGTCCCCTTCTACAACATTTTCAAGAAGTTGTTATCCAGGGTGCCTGGGTGGCTCAGTGGGTTAAGCCGCTGCCTTCGGCTCAGGTCATGATCTCAGGGTCCTGGGATCGAGTCCCACATCGGGCTCTCTGCTCGGCAGGGAGTCTGCTTCCTCCTCTCTCTCTCTCTGCCTGCCTCTCTGCCTACTTGTGATCTCTCTCTGTCAAATAAATAAATAAAATCTTTAAAAAAAAAAAAAAAAAAAGAAGTTGCTATCCAGTCTATGCTGAAATACTTCTAGTCCATCCACTTTGTTTTGGGCAGTTACAGAGTGTGTGTGTGTGTGTGTGTGTGTGTGTGTGTGTGTGTGTGTAATTTTTTATTTTATTTTTTTAAATACTGGGCTGAATCTTCACTGCCTGTAGTTTGCACCTGTGGGTCTCAGGTGTATGACTTGGAACTATACAGAATTTAGTCTTTCTCTCCTCTGTGGCAGCCCCTCAGATAACTGAAGTTCTCCAAAGCCCTTCCTGTTTATCCTTTTAAAACATCTTTACCTTTACCTAAAACTAACTTTACCTTTGTTTGATAGGATATAGTTTCAAAATTATCCTCCTAATTCATTTCAGGCTGTCAGCAAGCCACTTCAGATAGAGTGCTCTATGCTAAAAGCAGTAAGCAAAGCATTAGCTGAACAGGATAGAGCAAAACTGTGACTTTGCTGAGCTATTCATGGTCACCTTATGAACTTACTCATCTATTAAAATCTGCTAACCTTTAGTCAGATACTTTTTAGGATAAACACCACACTATTTGTGCACATTAACATCACATCCACACAAAAATGTCTGGAAATAAATGTGGATTTTCATCAGGTTTTAAGTTTGTTAAAACTGCAGAATAGCCTTGTAGCTCTTGAAAAGCATATACAATGTTTGGTGAAGACAAGTTGGTGTTATTCTCAAAAAGAAGTTATTAGGGGCGCCTGGGTGGCTCAGTGGGTTAAAGTCTCTGCCTTTGGCTCAGGTCCTGGGATCGAGCCCCACATCCGGCTCTCAGCTCAGCAGGGAGCCTGCTTCCTCCTCTCTCACTCTCTGCCAGCCTCTCTGCCTACTTGTGATCTCGCTCTCTGTCAAATAAATAAATAAAATCTTGAAAAAAAATTAAAAAATAAAAGAAGTATTAGTTTGTTTCCTAGTTAGTATACTTTCAAGAAATGAAATGTGGTCAGTTTTTAATTTTTATTAGTCAAACAATAAGAAGGACTAGATTAAGAGATCTTTCTCAGAAGTTAGGGTGAGGCCTTGCTGAAAATAGTTCTAAGTGCTGAATGTGGTGTGTCAGAGAGCTAATTTTTAGCATTCTAGATTTGCTGTAAGCTGTATTGGTAGTTGGTGAATTTGCATTGAAATATTATTATTTCTTGGCATATAAAATCTAGCAGAAAAAAAGACAACCAAAAGAAATTCTAATCCCTCATTTTTTTAAAATAGCTGTGTTATCCCCACTTGCTACCTTCCGTTCTCTTTCCCAGGTGTCAGACCATCTCAAGGCGTGCCACCTTGTAATTGCATTTCCCTTCCCCATAACTCCAGCTCAGAAAATCCATGTTGTCAGTGTTTAGACAATAATAATTTTCTACTCTGTGCATTTCTATGTCAGACACTCAGAGGAATGATAATAAAATCTAAGACTCCTGAAATATAAAATGTGCATCTAAATATGAGGCAAATTCTACCAAACGTGTCATAATCAGTGTTATTAATTGTTGTCTTTTTAACTACTAATCTCACTTCTGTTTTTACTTAAAATAATCCAAGAAACCAAGCAAACAAAAAAATATGTAACTTACTGTTTTCTTTTTGCCTTTGCTTTAGCTTGTGTACAGTGGATATAGCAAGGAAACCCTAAGACAGAGAGAACTTCAACTCAGTGTTCTCAGTGCAGAGTCTCTGCGGGAGAACTTTTTCCTCGGTGGAGTGACCCTGCCTTTAAAAGATTTCAACTTGAGCAAAGAGACAGTTAAGTGGTATCAACTAACTGCTGCAGCAACCTATTTGTAAGCTAGTGAATTTCTGAACTTTGAAAGCAAGAATAGTTATAAACACTTAAACACACACACACACACACACACACTTGGGAACTTTGTATAATATTTTTAAACTTAGAGAGAAATTATAAAGTAAATGTACTTACTGCATTTCAACACATCTGTTGGACCAACAGTCACATAATTAACTTTTATGAACTAGTTGAAGCCATTGCTGTTTTAAAGTCATATAGAAGCCTATAAACCCTAAACTTAATATACAGTATGTCCTGAAAAAGACTCTTGAGTTGGTGAAGGATTTAATCCTTTCAGAGTAATAGCTTTAGTTTGGTCTGATAGTACAGTACGGTGTCAATTCAGCCATCTGTTTTACATTGTTTCTTACACAGACACAGCATGTTTTCCTGTTTTGCACCTTTTACAGCCTTTACCACTGTGTGTGTTCACAAACACCAAAGGAAAGGGAAGGTGCAGGATGTTACCAGAAAATGCAGCTGCTATTCACAGGGCCGAAAGCAAAGCACAAATAATAGTTATGTTCAGAACTACTATGTAGTTTATAGAAGTAGGGGAAAATAATACTGCTTTTTATCACTCATGTCTTTAAAACCTTTTTCAGAACGAGTGCCAATCACTGAAGTTGTAAATAATGGTGCCTTAACTTCATATGCTTCCCTGGCACTTCATTCTGATTTTTTTCTGACTTGATAATTAGTAAGTTTTCACTCACTTTCAACTTACTA
The DNA here is from genome assembly GCF_009829155.1 of Mustela erminea. NCBI lineage: Eukaryota > Metazoa > Chordata > Mammalia > Carnivora > Mustelidae > Mustela > Mustela erminea. The sequence goes on along the minus strand of NC_045622.1, from coordinate 71,245,377 downwards.
AAGAATTATCTACATTTACTAGTGTTTTTCCCACAGAAAGATTTTATTTCTTCTCACGTGACTTAAACAGACACGTGATTTATGTTTGTGTTGCCCCATAACTGAATGAGATTCATCAACGTAACTGTATAGTAAATGCCATCATTCCATTATAATACTACATTTACTCCCAGGAGTGTAAACTGAACTTTGGTAATCCACCTCCCATGTATCTGTACTCCACTTACTCATTAAGCAAGTGAAAATTGTTCACTCACATACCATTCCTGTTTGGTAGAACTCAATGAATAGGGCAGACTCTTCACAGGAGGCCTAGGACAAGAATTCTAGGGTCCAGGCTGAATTTTAATGTAGACTTTTGTAGCAAAGTTTGTCTTGTAAGGTATCTTACTTATATTTGCAAACATTATACATTCACATGAATTACTTAATACAGTGGGATTCAGAATCATAAGGGACATGATTGAAATTATTCTACAATAACCATTAAGGATAAAATGCATTTTTATTATTCACTCAGCTACACACATAATTTTATATTTAGTTTGAATAAATATGTTGATAAATTAATTCTCATGGCTCAATGGAATTTCAGACACTTTTTAAATGGTAATAGAGATTGTAGTAATCTAGTTGCTGTGAGATAACTGGTAAAATACACAATGAAGAATACCAATAGAGAAAGGACAATCTCCAGTTCAGTTGCCCATAACAATTTTTATGAACTGTGCAGGTGTTTAATGTAAGTGGTGAAACCTGTAGAGCAGAAATAGAACAGTTGAGGATGTATCAGTGAGATAGGTTTTAAAAAACAAAAAACAAAAAAAACTTGAAATTTTTGGTGCCTAACACTAATGGTCCATTTGTAGGAAACCCCATTAGTATGATATATGAATGTCTTTTTTTTTTCTTAATGTTAAAATATGTTGTCTATTTAATAATTTAATTAAAATGCAAATCAAAGCACCACCATTTATTTACTTTTTCCACATCCAGTTAACATTTCCTTAAAGTTTGTAAGTACTTTTGCAGATATAAAGAAGTGTTAGATATTTTCACTTAAGCTTTGGAAACATAATTCCATTCCATGAATTGTCACATAGCCACTGTAAAAAAAAAAAAAAAAAAAAAAAAAAAAAAACGTTAAAAAAAAAAAACTAAACCTGTCTTGGTAAAAGGTCATTGTTAATGGGATGCAGTATGTACTGCTTATTTGCAGTCTGTTACAGCCGTGTCTTTTAGCACAAATAATAGAGGTAGACAATGTGGTGTCACTTTTCAATTACAAGAAATCTGGATTTCTTACCTAAAAATGTATATTATGATTAATACTGTACAGTTTAACCAGAGTTCAGGACAAGTGGTAATGTTTTTCTTAATTTAACTCATTTTGTGCCTTCTTTGGTCATTAAAAAAATACACATATTTTATATATATTTTAATATAAGTTATTTCTTTATAAAACGCTAATCTTCAGCCCTTACCAAAAAAAAAAAAAGGGACAGAGGCGCCTCTTTGCACTACTACTTTAAGTAGATTTTAAATCAGTTTTTTTTTTAGACTTTTTTTTTAAAGCTTGCATTAAAGTAAATCTGAAGCAAAAGTTTAAACAAACTGGCCAAGACACTAATTTTTATGTATAATCACAATGTTTTATACCTATCTTTACTGAATAAAAATAATGCTACATGTAAGTCCTGCACCAGAATTCTCTCCTCTTGCAGTGTTTTGGGATTCGAAAATAATGGAGTACTCCAAGAACCTATTATTTTCTCTACTGAGGAACCCAAGGTAGAACTTGCACTGACATTTTTATTACTGCCTTTATAAAAATCTATAGGTAGCTAACTGTTAAGGCATGTATGATCTTTGATAAAGTATTCATCTTTTCAAATTAAAGGTGTAAAAACTTTGAATATCTTGCCTTAAATTGGTTGACTATTCTTTCTAGGATTCAAGTATTGTGGCATTTTAAAAAAATATATTCAGTTTTGATACTTAGACTTCAGATCAGAAAGCACTAAAAGCCCCACTACCATAATCCATGGATTTACTTACATGCTGCAGTGCAGATATGAACGAATATGGCAAGTAGTCTCATCTATAAGAACCAAATACTTTAATTATATTAAGGTAGTGAGTAAAGATGTATAATATTTTTATTAATACCTTGAATATATTCAGTGGATTGAATGTGACTTCATAACTGTACTACGATTGTATTAAACTATTTCTGGAATAAAGGAACTCTGCTGTCATTTCTTTCCTCATCAACATATTAACATTTTGGTTCTAAACTTCGATGGAGCTTGGGGAGCCTGGCTGGCTCAGTTGGTAGAGCATGCAAATGTTGATCTTAGGGTTGGTAAGTTCAAGCCCCTCATTGGGCATAGAATTTACTTAAATTTTAAAAATTTAATAAACTTTAATATGAACTCACTGGATATATTCTTCATATCTCACCCAGGAGTTTATTAGGTTCCAATCTCGTGAATTTCAAACCTGGCCTGTTGGTTGCCCTTACAAATGACAAATCTGACTTCTACCGACGGTACTTTGAAATCAAACCATGGTTCTCGATTGCCACTTAGCCCCATCACCATTTCATATCATTGGAATGATGAAATATGCAATATTTACGGATTTCTATAAGTATGGTCCCTGGCCTTTTGTGGTTTACTTAAATATTAAATAGTATAGTAAGAACATGTCCTTTTTTTTTTTTTTTTTTTTTTAAGATTTTATTTATTTATTTGACAGAGATCACAAGCAGGCAGAGAGAGATAGGGAAGCAGGCTCCCAGCTGAGCACAGAGCCTGATGCGGGGTCTATATCCCAGGACCCTGGGATCATGACCCGAGCTGAAGGCAGAGGCTTTTCCACTGAGCCACCCAGGCACCCCAGAACATGTCTTATACCTATCTATAGAACATAGAAATGTAGGGGTTTTTTTGTTTGTTTGTTTTTTTAAGATTTTACTCATTTGTCAGAGGGAGCACAAGCAGAGGGAGCAGCAGACAAGAGGGAGAAGCAGGCTCCCAGCTGAGCAGGGTGCCCAATGCAGGACTCGATCCCAGAACCCTGGGATCATGACCTAAGCCAAAAGCAGGTGTTTTAATAAAAGCTAAGGCATCAGGCATCCTGAAATGTAGATTCTTCTTTTTTTTTTTTTTTTTTTTTTTTTTTAAGATTTTATTTATTTATTTGACAGAGAGAAATCACAAGTAGATGGAGAGGCAGGCAGAGAGAGAGAGAGAGAGGGAAGCAGGCTCCCTGCTGAGCAGAGAGCCCGATGTGGGACTCGATCCCAGGACCCCGAGATCATGACCTGAGCCGAAGGCAGCGGCTTAACCCACTGAGCCACGCAGGCGCCCAAGATTCTTCTAATATCTTACCTCCGTCATTCCAGAATGATACCAATGTGAGGCTATGGTTTTCTGACCCTAAAGAGATCATGTAAAAGGGCCCAAAGACCATGAAAAAATAACAACTTAAACAATCAGAGCTAGTTTCTTAGGGGGGTTTATCACCTCCATCAGAAGCTGGGTTTCTGTCAGGAAGAAGAAGAAAAATTTTTTTTTATTTCATCCTCTTTTAAAATACTTTATCATGCAAATTTTAGACATATACAAAATTAGACACCAGTGTAATCAATTTCACTGAATGAATCCATCACATAACTTCAATAGTTTCTACCTTAGGGCTAATCTTGTCTTATCCATATTAGCTAAGATGGGCTTAGGTATAAAAATATTTTATTAGGATTCAATCTATTCTTAAATTTTTCTTCAGTTCTGAATAATTTATTATGACTTCTTTTCCAGTTAACTACTTCTTTCTTCAACTGTTTAACTCATCCATTGAGTTTTTAATTTTGGTTGTTGTATTTTTATTTTCTAGAACAACTTTGGTTGTATTTGGTTGTTTTTGTTTGCATCATGACCCATGAAAGACACCAGACTGCCACCACCGATGGGGAAAGAGGTTTTTCAACAAATGGTGCTGGGGCAGTTAGCTAACCACATGCAAAAGAATGAAGTGTAGGACTATAAACAGCATATACAAAGATTAAAAATACATCAAAGACCTAAACATAGCTAAAATAAACTCTTAGAAGAAAGCTTAGGTGTACATCTTTGTAACCCCGGATTAGATGAGTTTTATAAGGATGACACAAGAAGCCCAACCAACAAAAGAAAATAGAATAAATTGGCTCATCAAAATTAAAAAGTTTTGTGCACCAAAGGACACCATTCAGGTAAAAAGACATTTTACCAAATGAGAGAGAATACTTGCAAATCATATCTAATAAGACCCTATTATCTAGAGTATTTAAAGAACTCTAAAACTTAGGAGCTGGGCGCCTGGGTGGCTCAGTCCTTAAGCGTCTGCTTGGGCTCAGGTCATGATCCCAGGATCCTGGGATAGAGCCCTGCATTAGGTAAAATGTCTTTTTACCTGAATGGTGTCCTTCGGTGCACAAAACTTTTTAATCAAAACTACTATGAGGGAAATTTGGGTGGCTCAGTTGGTTAAGTATCTGCCCTCTGCTCAGGTCATGATCCCAGGGTCCTGGGACGGAGTCCCATATCCAGCTCTTTGCTCAGCTTGTGGAGCCTGCTTCACCCTCTTTCCCTCCCCCCTCATTTCGTTTCTCTCGCTCTCTCTCTGACAAATAAAATCTGAAAAGAAAACAGACCAAAAAAACCTGAGATACAAATTCATAACCACTTGGATAGTTGAATTTTTTAAAAAGTGGGGAAACTGGAGCCCTCATACATTTGTGTAGGAATGAAAAGTGGTGCAGGTCATCTACAAAACATTTGGCAATTTTCAAAAAAGTTAAACAGTTAACCCTCTGACCTGACAATTCATAATATAATTTCCAAGAGAATTGGAAACATGTACTCAAATACTTGTACATGAACTTTCATAGCATTATTCATGATGGCCAAATAGTAGAAATAGCCCAAATGTCCATGAACTGATGGATGGGTAAGTAATATGTGGTATATCCATGCAGTGGAATACTAATTGGCCATAAAAAGTAATGAAATACTGGGGCACATGGTTGGCTCAGTCACTGGAGCATGTGACTCTTGATCTCAGGGTCCTGAGTTCAAGCCCCACAGTGGACATGGAGGCTACTTAAAAAAAAAAAAAAAAGTAATGGAGCACGGATAGATACTACAACATGGATAAACCTTGAAAACCTGATAATGAAGAAACCACAAACAAAAGGCCACATACTATATGATTCTGTTTATACAAGATATTCAGAACAGGCAAATCCATAGAGACAAAACAGATTAGTGGTTGCCAGGGTCTGTGGGAGGCTGGAGAGTTAACTGCTTAAAGAGTACAAGGCTTCTTTCAGGGTGATGCAGATTCCTGGAATTAGTGGTGATTATACTGTGAAAATACTAAAAGGCACTCAACTGTACACTTTAAAATGGTTAAAACAGCAAATTCTATAGTATGTGAATTTTACCTCAAAAAATAGTATCTAAAAGTTCAATCCTGGGGGGCCTGGATGGTTCAGTTGATTGAACATCTGGCTCTCTTTCGGCTCGGTCGTGGAATTGAGCTCTGTGTCAGCCCTGCACTCAGCAACAAGACCTCTGCTTGAGATTCTCTCTCCCTCTGCCCCTCCCCCCCTTGCTTGAGCCCTGTCCCTGAAATAATAAAATAGTTTTTCAAGATTTTATGTATTTTATTTTATTTATTTGAGAGAGAGAGAGTAAGAGAGTGCATGAGAAGGGAGAAGGTCGGAGGGAGAAGCAAACTCCCTGCGGGACTCCAGGATCCTAACCTGAGCTGAAGGCAGTGGCTTAACCAACTGAGCCACCCAGGCGCCCAATAAAATCTTATTTAAAAAAAAGTTCAGGGGTGCCTGGATGTCTCAGTGGGTCAAAGCCTCTGCCTTCGGCTCAGGTCATGATCCCAGGGTCCTGGGATCGAGCCTCGAGTTGGCTCTCTGCTCAGCAGGGAGCCTGCTTCCTCCTCTCTCTCTGCCTGCCTCTCTGCCTATTTGTGATCTCTGTCTGTCAAATAAATAAATAAAATCTTTTAAAAAAAGTTTTTTTTAAGTTAAATCCCTATGGGTGCATAGATGGCTCAGTCGGTTGTGTCTGGTACCAGGTCAGGTCATCATCTCAGAGTCCTGAGATAAAGCCCACCTTGGGCTTCTCGCTTAGCAGGGTTTCTGTTTCTCCTTTTCCCTCTGCATCCCCCACATGCACATGCATGCGCTCTCTCCCTCTCAAATAAAATTCTCGAAAGTTCAATCCTTAAGAACTATTTAATCACTGAATCTCTTTTTATTAATTGTGTTAACAGGGGCGCCTGGGTGGCTCAGTGGGTTAAAGTCTCTGCCTTCGGCTCAGGTCATGATCCCAGGGTCCTGGGATCGAGTCCCACATCCGGCTCCTTGCTCGGCAGGGAGCCTGCTTCTCCCTCTGCCTCTGCCTGCCTCTTTGTCTGCCTGTGCTCGCTCGCTCGCTCTCCCTCTCTCTCTGGCAAATAAATAAATAAAATCTTTAAAAAAAAATTGTTAAGCAGTAACCTTTACAGATAGAATTATTTTCTTTTTTAAAAAATCAGGTTTGATTTACAAAAGATCTCAAAGGGGCACCTGGGTAACTCAGTCCTTAAGCGTCTGCCTGCCTTTGGCTCACGTCATGATCCTGGGGTCTTCAGATCCAGCCTGGCATCGGGCTGCTTGCTCAGTGGGAGGCCTGCTTCTCGCTCAGCCTGCCACTTACTCCACTTTAGCTCACTGTCTCTCTCTGATTAGAAAAAAACAAAAAACAAAACTAGTGGAAGTCTTAAAGGTGACTAAAACAAACAAAAAGCCTCCTGAAATAATAGTTATAATTCCTATTCCATGAATATTCGATTGAACATTCCTACTTAGAAAAGTTCTATGGGGTCTTTATAGCAACCAATTCTAGTGATTTTTTTTTTTTTTTAACCAGAGTGCCATTCTCAAAAAACAATCTAGCATTAATGTTGGTTATATCATATTCCCTCAGTCAATTCCACTAAAGGACGTAATTGTGATGACAAGTCAGGGGGCTCAAGGTAAATCATTCCAGCAATGCTTGAGGGCTTAAACGTCCAAGTAACTAAGTAACTGACCCGATCCAAATTATATACAGATGTATTGTGATCCGGTCTAGTTTGCCAAATCTTATTCTTTTCACTATCTCCTGCCTTCTGAAATAAAGTTAGTAGTCTAGACATCTTCAAATGGGAGGAAAAAATATTTAGGTTCATTCAAATAATTATTGAGTGACTAAATTCCTGTCTGCCAGGCACTGTTCTGGTTGCTGGAGGCAATGAAAAAAGCAAACAACCAAACAAGCAAGTAGAAAGGAAAATGTTAGAGATTTGTGCACTATGTTGGAAGGGAGGACTTATTTAGATGGTCTTCTTCAGGGAAGGCTGTCTTTGAGATGACCTGGAGGTCAGGATCTAAAAGACAGACCTGAGAAAACCTTGCGGAAAAGCAGTTTAAGTAGTGGCAATCACAAGAGTGAAGGAACACCCTTGTTACCTCAAAGAGTCAGAAAGGGGTAAGTGTGGCTGGAGTGTTTAGAACCAAGGGTGTGGCAAGATCAAGGGTTTGGATTTTATTCTAAATGCACTGAGAACACAGAAGGGATTTACTCAAAAGAGTAATAGATTATCCAATTTATTTTTTTATCTTTTTATATTTATTTGCTAGAGAGAGCATGCCTGAGCACAAGCAGGGGGAGGGGCAGTGAGAGGGGCAGGCTCCCCGCTGAGCAAGGAGCCTCATGTGGGACTCCCATCTCAGGACTCTGGAATGGCTACCTGAGTGGAAGGCAGGCGCTTAACCTACTGAGCTACCCAGGCGAACATCAATTTCTGTTTTTAAAAGATCACTGTGGGGACGCCTGGGTGGTTCAGTTGGTTAAGCAGCTGCCTTCGGCTCAGGTCATGATCCCAGTGTCCTGGGATCGAGTCCCACATCGGGCTCCTTGCTCGACAGGAAGCCTTCTTCTCCCTCTGCCTCTGCCTGCCATTCTGTCTGCCTGTACTCGCTCGCTCTCCCTCTCTCTCTCTGACAAATAAATAAAATCTTTAAAAATAAATAAATAACTAAAAGATCACTGTGCTTGGGGTGCCTGGGTGGTTCCGTTGGTTAAGCATCTTCTGCCTTTGGCTCAGGTCATGATCTTGGGGTCCTGGATGGAGTCCTGCCCCGGCTCCCTGCTCAGTGGAAAGCCTGCTTCTCCCTTTGCAACACTCCCCCACCCCCGATCATGCTAGCTCTCGCTCCCTCTCTCAAAAACATACATTCTTTAAAAAAAAAAAAAAAATTTCTTTTTTTTCAAAGATCACTGTTAGGTGGAGAATGGGTTGCATGTGTTGGAGGTGGAGACATGAGTGGAAGCACAAACATCTGGGATACCACTGAGTTGCCCAAATGAAGGATGATAGTGGCTCGGCTTGGAGTAACAGCAGCAGGAATGGAGAAGTGCGAACGTATTCATGATATATTTGTTGTAAACCTGAGATGACTCTTAGTGGTAACAACACAAAGAAAAAACGAGATTCCAAGGTTTGTGGTTTGAGCAAATGGGTAGTGTTTAATTGAAATTAAGGGGTTTGGAGTAGGTGGCTAGGTAAGGGGCCTAGGAACTGGAGCCTTGTTAATTTTGAGATATCTATTCCATATCTGCACTAAAGATGTAAATTTGGCTAACGGTAAGAATGCATCTTTGCTAGGAGAAAATAGATTAGTCAATTTGAATGGAGTTCCTAATGCTTTAGAAGAAAATTACTCATCAGGCAGTGATAGGCTGAAAAAGTGGAGGTGGATGTTCTCGTACTTTAGTTTCTAAGTCTTACCAGTTTCTTAAACATTGACCGATGTTTCCTGATTTGACCTCCCACCTTCCCAGAACCATGCTGCTTTTGAACAAGCCCCTTCATTTGTCCATTCTTTGAACTCATTCCTATGTACCAGCACTGCAGTCAGTCTTAAAAGTCTCAGTGGCAGCTCCCTTTTGCCAGAAGTTCAATACGTGTTTTTCTTTCTCATCCTCCACACTTGCATCTCCACACCCATCTTCAGTCTCTGCAATCTTGTTTTCCAAACTCTTCCCTGTTGGCCAGTTTCTCTCGCTGGGGCACGCAGCTCAATGAGGATCCACCCAAAACGCCTCTCCAACCAGCCAAGAGCCCTACAGCGCCTTGTAGGGGAAGGAGGAAGTTTACCAGGTGGAGGGGTTGGTAGTGGGAGGGGGTCCGTCCTGGCCTAGTTCAGATCCCTGGGTTCTTCTCTGTGGTCAGTAATCTCTCCCCCAGAGATTAAATTAGGATTAAAAATAAGAAGGGGAGGGGCGTCTGGATGGTTCAGTCGGTTGAGCGTCTGCTCAGGTCAAGATCCCAGGGTCCTGGGATGGGGCCTCTAGTCCTGCTCCCTGCTCAGCGGCGAGTCTGCCCCTCCCTCCCCTTTGCCCACCCTCCCTGTCCTGAGCGTGCTCTCTCTCAAATCTAAAAAAAAAAGAAAGAAAGAAAGAAATGGTAGGGGTGGCTGGGCGGTAACTACCGTGACTTTCAGTGTAGCACTTATTAGCATGGTATTTTACCAGCGAATTTATTACGGGCAGGGGCAGACTTTGAGGTAGCTAGTCCCAGTACAAGACCTGGCGCTGGCGAATGAATGGATGATTGTCTATGGCTGAACTTCACTGAGCGCGGTGTCGTACAGTAACGGCCTTTCTAGGACAGGGACCAAATCCACCAACCCCTCAGCTCTGCGCTCTCTCCCAGGCCGGGATTCGAACCTGCACGACTTTAGCGCAGGCAGCTCCGCCGCCGAGGTCTTCGTTTCCTGCTCCGGCCACGAGCCTCCTCAAACCCTGACGGATGCTGGGAAGTGTAGTCCTGTCGATTGAGGAATCTGGCAGTACCGCGCTGAAGTGCATTTCGGGATAGGCAGCCTGCGGCAGCCGGGGAGCCACGCAGCGTAGTCCCGCCTCCTGCACGCAAGAAACGGGGACGTGTGTGAGGTCACTTCCTGTGTGCTGGGTGGCTTCCTGCGGCGTTTCTACCCTCGCTCTCTTTTTCGCTGCCTGACCGCCGCCATCATGGGTCGCATGCATGCTCCCGGGTGAGCTCGGGTTTCTGAGCGGGTTGCAGGGCTGGGCCGCGGGGCTGGGGGAATGGAGAGCGCGTGGGCAGCGAGTCGAGAGGATGATTTTCTAGACCGTTGTGGCACTGACCACGACCTCATCCGGAGACTGTTTCTCTCCCCAGGAAGGGCCTGTCCCAGTCGGCTCTGCCTTACCGCCGCAGCGTTCCCACCGTAAGTAGCTTGCGGGGACGCGGGGGAAGTCGGGAAGGGTGAGGGGGCTGCCTTCCATCCCGAGTCTCCCGGGAGACTCGGTGCCGGCCGGGGGCCATGTGTGCATGATGAGGAGCGCCGCTGAGGGTGGTGAGGACGGCGGAGCTTCGGTCCCCTCCCTGGTTTCTCGCCCTAAGGCCAGTTTCTTTTCGTAAACAGTGGCTGAAGTTGACGTCTGACGACGTGAAGGAGCAGATCTACAAACTGGCCAAGAAGGGCCTGACTCCCTCGCAGATCGGTGGGTGTTCCTGGGTAACGTAGCGCCTTCCGCCTGCCCGCATGTAGCTTGCTGGGAGATCGCTGGGGGTAAATGGGCCGCATAGATGCTTCGAAAACCTTTTGTTCCTTTTCTTGGCTTTGCTACCGATGACCGGGGCCTAGTGTTCATTCGTCGGACTCTCAGGTTATTTGGAAGAGGAGGAAATTACTAAAATGGTCTCCAAAATTTAATGTATTTACTGTGGGCTTGGTGCTCTCCCTAGTTTGAATGATGCTAAACACTTTACCTTCACCGACCTCATTTCGTTCTGACCGCTGTCCCTTCAAATGCGAAGTTTTTCCTCCATCCTTCAGTTGAGGAAACCGGCACTGGGCAGCTACACAACTCGCCCAGATCATTCATCTGTTAAATGGAGGAGTTGGGATTGGCAACACAAGAGCACTTGTCACACTTCTTACGTTGTGGTTTGAACCTCGGTTGTGTGTAACTTTGTGCAGGTGGTTTCATTCAGCAGATGTTCACCTGCTGTGTGGGTCTGGACCCTGAGAATACAGTAGTCTAGAAAAGGACAAAATGCCTGCCTTCTTGGAGCTTATGTAGTCTAACAGAGGTGCAACACACTATAGGAAATAGGTAACAGACTGTCAAGTACTCAGATGGTGCTGTTTTGAGAATTAAAAAAAAAAACGTGTGTAAAGTTTTTACAAGGATGTGTGATACAGGGGCGCCTGGGAGGCTGGGTCGGTTAAGTGTCTGCCTCCAGCTCGGGTCATGAGGGTCATGATCGGGATACTGGGATCAAGTCCTGCATGGGGCTCCCTGCTGAGCAGGGAGCCTGCTTCTCCCTCTGTTTTCCACTCTCCCTGCTTGTGCTCTCTCCCTCTCTCTCTGACAAATAAAATCTGAAAAAAAAGTTAAAAGTTCAACACAATTAATAAATGTTGGGTTTTGATTACTGAGGAAATGTACATAGCTGGAATCTCATTGATTTCTTTGGTGGCGTATAATCCAGCAAGTTTGCTCTGATGATGGTCTTTAAACATTTGCATTTTCCTCCAGAAGGTTGGGTGTTGGGTAAACCAACAGGTTTGCATGCATTCTCATGTTGGTTTCTCAGGTTTGGATGTCTCAGGTTTGCATGCATTCTCATGTTGGTTTCTGTGATAGATAAGTAACGCTGTTTTACAGAGGAAAACTTGGAAAATTACTTGATCTCAGAGCTTTGACATCACATGCTTCAGCTGCGTGTTTGGTGGGGGAATTTATGTTACTTCTTTTTCAGGTGTGATTTTGAGAGACTCCCATGGTGTGGCACAAGTACGTTTTGTGACAGGCAATAAAATCTTGAGAATTCTTAAGTCCAAAGGACTCGCTCCTGATCTTCCTGAGGATCTCTACCATTTGATCAAGAAAGCTGTTGCTGTTCGAAAGCATCTTGAGAGGAACAGAAAGGTGAGAGAATAGAATTGCTTATATGAACTTAATTTCAGTAAAGTATTAGGCATCTGATGTGAATTACGTAAAGAGGCTTAAAGCACAAACTTGTCACACTCCAGTTGCTTTGAAATGTACCAGAAGAAATTGTGGGGGCATGACTTTTGCTCTAGTAGCTACAGTATATTCAGTTGGTTGAAAATGTTGAGGTGTTTATTTGCAAAGTTTTATTGCTTCATTATTTTTTTTTAGTTACAGAGTGTTGCAAATCATTCATGTTAAGATTTCTGGAAACCTTAAATTCCCTTAAGGAGTTTTTTTGTTTTGTTTTGTTTTTAAGATTATATTTTTTATTTATTTAACAGACAGAGATCACAAGTAGGCAGAGAGGTAGGCAGAGAGAGAGGAGGAAGCAGGCTCCCTTCTGAGCAGAGACCCCGATGCGGGGCTCGATCCCAGGGCCCTGGGATCATAACCTGAGCCGAAGGCAGAGGCTTAACCCACTGAGCCACCCAGGCGCCCCCCTTAAGGACTTAATTTGAGCCCCATGAACCCTAGTCTATGAGTCTGTTACAGGGCATTGGGTAACTTCATTAGACTGCATGGTGTCTGTCCATTCTTATGTTAAAATAAAGTTTGATGATGTTTTGAGTGTTTTTCTTGAATTCTGTCTATTTTTAGGACAAGGATGCTAAATTCCGACTGATTCTGATAGAGAGCCGTATTCACCGGTTGGCTCGATACTATAAGACCAAACGAGTCCTCCCCCCCAATTGGAAATAGTAAGTATTAACGTTTTTGGTTAATAAGAGCAGACGTTAGCCATACAGTAAATACAGTAGCAACTCTAGTAAAAGCTGTTTTAGGCCATGGCTATGTGGTCAGGTACCCTTCAACTCTGCCATTATTAGGAGGAATACAGCCATAGACAATATGTAAAAAAATGGGCATGGCTGTGGTCCACTAAAACTTTATTTCCAAAGACAAGCAAAGGGATGTGGTTTGCAGATCCCTGATTTTTTAAAACATTAATAAGCCCTTTAAATCGCTTCTAGATAGTGGGTATAGTTTCACTTCATACCTTTGCTCCCTGTGTTTATGTTCAGGTTTGCATAGATTGCTCACTATACTAATTAATTTCCAGACATTGTCAGTTTTCCGCCAGAAGGTCTTTTCCTTATGTTGGCTGGTTCTTCATTAGCTGAGTGAGCATCTTCGTTCCTTATGCTTGGGCACAATGAACTAATTCAGGAACTTGGCATTATACTGCATTTTATATATTTGTGGTTTATTTTTAGCTGTTTAGAAGTAGCTCCATTAGGTGTGAGAGTCTGAAGGAATATGGAGGACCTCTTTTAATGAGCTCTTCTTCCCCCTTTTTTCCTTTTCAGCGAGTCATCCACAGCCTCTGCACTGGTCGCGTAAATTTGACTATGTACTCAAGCAATAAAATCGTTGTCTAACTAGAAGCATATTTTGTATTTCTTTTCCTAAAAATAACAAGTTGATTCATATATGTTGATCTTTTTAGATGTGAGCGTGTGTTAGCACAGTGAGAAGTGTGGGATTCCACGCAGGGGGCAACAAGATAGCACCTATCTTTTTCATCCTTTCACTTTTAACTAGTGGAGCAGTTCATAACTTCATGAGGGGTTGTTAAATGGAGGGTGGGGTGGTAGGACTGGAAGAAACAAGGAAGTCATCACTTAATTTTTTTGATGTCATGACAAAAATCTTAAGCTTTTTGTTTTTGTTTTTAAGATTTATTTACTGACAAAGAGGGCAAGGGACAGGCAGACTGAACACAGAGCCTGACTCGGGGCTGCACTGAGCCAAAATTAGACATTGAGCTACCCAGGTGCCGTGTTTCTTAAGTGTTCTCGGTACGTTCAGTGTTAATCCTGAGCTGGACCTGTGATAAAGACCATCCAGATAGTGTATGTAGTGGTATAGTCTAGTCGGGAATGTGTAAGAAAGTTCCTCTGCAGTATGGAGAAGGCTTCGGGAAGATCTGGTATTGGATCCCAGTCTTGGTGGTAAGGCTTAAAGATAAGGAAGAAGGAATTCAGCTAACAGCAAGCATAGTTCCATCTGGAGCAGAGGGAACCAGAAGAACGGTCTGTGAGAGGAACTCAGGTGACTGAGCCTGGCAATTTCGGATGGGTTAAAATAAAATGTACTCACCTGGGTCTTTTCAGAATATTCTTTCTTTTTTTTTTCTTTTTTTTTAAGATTTTATTTATTTATTTGACAGAGAGAGATCACAAGTAGGCAGAGAGGGAGGAAGGGAAGCAGGCCCCCCGCTGAGCAGAGAGCCCAATGTGGGACTTGATCCCAGGACCCTGAGATCATGACCTGAGCGGAAGGCAGCAGCTTAACCCACTGAGCCACCCAGGCGCCCCTTTTTAGAATATTATTAACCCAGTGAGGTAAGTGGGTATCCATGTTTAAAAGAGGCACCTGGCTGGTTCAGTTGAGCATCTGCCTTCACCTCAGGTCCTGATTCCTGGGATCCAGCCCCGCCGGGGAGGCTACTGCTCTCTCTCTTCCCCCAGTCCCCCACCCCTCATGCTTGTGCTCTCTCTGAAATAAAATCTTATTTTTTTTTTCCTAAAAGAGGCAAGTTGGTGAGTTGGAGATTGTAAGACAGTAAACTAATCAGCTTTTTTTTTTTTTTAAAGATTTTATTTATTTATTTTACATCCAGAGATCACAAGTAGGCAGAGAGGCAGGCAGAGAGAGAGGAAGAAGCAGGCTCCCTGCTGAGCCTAGAGCCGGATATGGGGCTCGATCCCAGGACTCTGGGATCATGAGCTGAGCTGAAGGCCGAGACTTTAACCCACTGAGCCACCCAGGTGCCCCAATAAGCTGGTTTTTTTCCCCAAAGATTTTTCTTTATTTGACAGAGATCACAGGCAGAGAGAGGGGGGCAAGAAGGCTCCCCACTGAGCAGAGAGCCTGATGCGGGGCTCGGTCCCCTAAGTTTTACCCTAAGTAATCTAAGTTGTGTTTGAAATCACACTGTTAGGCAAAGTCCATTTTTTAGAGACCAGTATTGGCTATCATTGATGACCTTTTGAGTGCTGTGCTCTGAGGGTACAGGCACCAAGTGACTTACATTGTTCTTTAGGGCACTTCTTTACTCACCTGCCCAGTACTGTGTTCTGTGCTGGGTATGCAAGCTGATTCAGTCCCCCTTACTAATAGGCTCACAAATAATGGGAAACAGTCTGTTGCAGTATTTCACCCACTTCTTACCTGGTGGTAGATTTTTAAATCTCTTGTGTTTGTGTTCATGTCTTAAAAGTGGTTAAACATTGGGGCGCCGGGTGGCTCAGTGGGTTAAGCCTCTGCCTTCGGCTCAGG
Source organism: Mustela erminea (assembly GCF_009829155.1). Taxonomy (NCBI): domain Eukaryota; kingdom Metazoa; phylum Chordata; class Mammalia; order Carnivora; family Mustelidae; genus Mustela; species Mustela erminea. Next base: position 71,229,976 of record NC_045622.1, on the reverse strand, counting down.
TCATGATCCTGGGGTTCTGGGATCGAGTTCCGCATTAGGCTTTCTGCTCAGCAGGGAGCCTGCTTCCCCTGCTCGCTCTCTGCTTGCCTCTCTGTCTACTTGTGATCTCTGTCAAATAAATCAATAAAATCTTAAAAAAAAAAAAAAGTGGTTAAACATTATAAACCAGGAATTAAACTGACTAATAGGGCACCTGGGTGGCTCAGTGGGTTAAGCCTCTGCCGTCGGCTCAGATCATGATCTCAGGGTCCTGGGATGGAGCCCCGCATTGGGCTCTCTGCTCAGCGGGGCACCTGCTTCTACCTCTCTGTCTCTGCCTGCTTCTCTACCTATTTGTGATCTCTGTCAAATAAATAAAACCTTTAAAAAAAAAAAAGATAAACTGACCAATAAGGGGCAAACATCTCCCAGAGTGATGAATAAGTCAAAACACCTGGCACAGTCCTTTGTAATCCCTCAGTAGCTATGCAGATGTTGGGTATTGATGGTTCTGGACCAAAAAGTTAATAGTTGCCGGAACATTTCAAAGCATATCTAGTTCAAAGTTTCATATTCAAAGTTTCAAAGCATATCTAGGTTTCTTTTTAATTAAAGGAAGTATCTGTGGGGCGCCTGGGTGGTTCAGTCAGTTGAGTCCCGACTTGATCTCTGCTCAGTCTTGATTCAGGGTCATGAGTTTAAGCAAGCCCTGCTTCCGGCTCCACGCTAGGCATGGAGCCTACTTTAAAAAGCATTTGTGTATTTGTGATTCTTGCCATCAAGCCAAGAGAATTACTGCAAATATTAAATATGACTACAGGTGGGAGGTGTTTTAGTGCCTTAAAAGTTTTAGTATACTTGGGGCGCCTGGGTGGCTCAGTGGGTTAAGCCTCTGCTTTTGGCTCAGGTCATGATCTCAGGGTCCTGGGATCGAGTCCCACATTGGGCTCTGCTCAGCAGGGAGTCTGCTTCCCCACTGCCCTGCCTGCCTCTCTGCCTACTTGTGATCTCTGCCTGTCAAATAAAATCTTAAAGATAATTTTTTTTAAGTATACTTGATAGTAAATAAAATGCCAAAACATGCAGTCCTTGTAAATGGTGGGCAGAGGGGGTCAAATGGATTTTTAGCAACAGCCACTTGAAGGTTGTGGGGGTGAAATCTCAAGAATCTAAATTATCATGAGGATTGCATGAGGTGCTTCTCATGGGGTAGTTGTCAGTCATTCAGAGAGAAACTTATTTGGTGAACATTCCTCCAGATAATACCTGTTCAGATAATCACAAAGACACTTGGTACATGGGCATCATACTATACACATCATCCCATTATTTTTTACTGGTTATGTTCTGGTTTTGTCATTCCATAGGTGTCACCTACTGTAACTTGCCTTGTAGTTGTCTCAGGATAAAACTCACAGGAATGGGAACTTTGGCATGTATCTTTTATATTTTGTATATTTTGCAAAACTGCATTTCAGAAGTCTGGTAAAGTGCTCAAAAAGTGCATGAGAATGTCATTTCACTTCCTTTCAAAATTGGTTTTGAAGGAATGAGAATGATACTTGTTTATACCTTATTCCGTTTTACTCATTAGATTAGTGACTATCTTACGTCTCCTTTTTGGGAACTGCCTATTCATGCCTTATTCTAGTTTGTCTCTTTTGGAACATTGTAATTCCTAACGCTTTATCATGTGCTACAAATATTTTTCCCTCTTGTCTTTTCATCTTGTTTAGAAGTTTAGGAATTTTATTGGTACTGTGCCTAATGATTTTTCTTCTTATTTGTTTTTTTTTTTTTAAATGGATCAGTCTAATTAAATTGTTTTTTTCCTGCTTCTCTTTCTCTTTAATATGGTCTTCATCTGTCTTTCAGACTTAGACATTTATTCTTCCTTTTTAAACAGAAGTTTCCATATGTTTTTTCTTTGTAACATCTTCTCTGACACAGTTGGAATCAGCATGTGCGTACTATTTGTCCAAATCTACCCATATGTGAGCAGCTAGGGTTTGAAGGCTTCCTTCAACAACTGTTCTCTTCATCTAAAAATCCTTTTTTGGGGATGCTTGGCTGGTCAGTCAGTAGAGCATGCAGTTCTTGACCTCGGCGTCCTCATGAGTTTGAGCTCCGTGTTGAGGATAGAGTTTATTTAAAAAAAAAAAAAAAAAAGCAACTTGAAAATCATCTTTCCCTCAAGCGACAGCTGGTTTTTGTTTTTGTTTTGTTTTTTAAGTAAATTCTATGCCCAGCATGGGGCTCAAACTCACAAGGACCCCTGAGATTAAGTTACGGGCTCTACTGAGTCAGCCAGGGGTCCCCACCTTATTTATTAATCAAAGTTATGAATATGTGTGGTTTTAGAAATACCATTTTACAAGACAACTAAAAACCTTTTCCCTTTTGCAGTCTGAACTCCAGCCTTAGTGTGCATCTGCCTAGTCAACATCCCCACTTAGATCTCTAATAAACTCCTGACATTTTTTTTTAATCCCAAACAGAGCTCTTGATTTTTGCAGCCCAAACCTGCTCTCTCCCCACACATCTCCAACTCAGTAAATGGCAACTTATCCTCAGACCAAACACCTAAGTCTTTGACTTTTCACTCTTAATGCCGCATATACGTGATCACCAAGTCCTCTTAGCTCTACCTTTACCTTTACAGTATATGCCTACATTTATTTATTTATTTATTTATTTATTTATTTATTTATTTTTTTTTTTTTTAAAGATTTTATTTATTTATTTGACAGAAATCACAAGCAGGCAGAGAGGCAGGCAGAGAGAGAGAGAGAGAGGAGGAAGCAGGCTCCCCGCTGAGCAGAGAGCCCGATGCGGGACTCGATCCCAGGACCCCGAGATCATGACCCGAGCCGAAGGCAGCGGCTTAACCCACTGAGCCACCCAGGCGCCCCCATTTATTATTTTTTTAAAGATTTCTTTTTTTTAAATTTATTTGACAGCACAAGTAGGCAGAGAGGCAGGCAGAGAGAGAGGGGGAAGCAGGCTCCCTGCTGAGCAGAGAGCCCGATGCAGGGCTCGCTCCCAGGACCCTGAGATCATGACCTGGGCTGAAGGCAGAGGCTTTAGCCCACTGAGCCACCCAGGCGTCCCTATGCCTACATTTAAACACCTAGGACTTTTACTACAACCACCCTAGCCCAAGTCACTTTCTACCCTTCCTACTCAAAAAGCTGCCTGTTCTCTTCCCACTTGTGACCCCACTGAGGCATTTTCTACATCCAGCATCTAAAGTGACCTTTTACAATTTAAGTTGTTGGGGAGCCTGGGTGGCTTAGTCAGTTAAGCATCCAGCTCTTTTTTTTTCCCCCCAAGTGTCCCCCTCTTGATTTTGACGCAGGGTCAGGAGATGTGAGCCTCCATCAGGCTCCGTGCTGAGTATGGAGTCCCGCTTAAGATTCTTTCTCTCCATCTCCCCTACCCCCCGCTGCACCACTCACATTTTATTTTATTAAAAAATAAAATGCAAGTCACATGATGTCTCAGAGGTTCCAAAACCCCCAGTGGTTTCCCATCTCAGAATAAAATTGAAAATCCTTATCTTGCCCTATAAGGGAGTGTTGGGATCCTGATGGGAAATGGATGTCATACCAGCATTGAGGAATTTGGAAAGAATCTATTAAAGCAATGTTTTACAAAGATATGAGTGGGGTTTAGGGAAGTCACAGGGCATACTGCGTATGATTCCCTCAAGCTAGCAACCTGGGGGAGACACTAGCATTTCCACCCCAGTGTGAAGAGTGCAAGGGAACTCAGCCGCGGAGAGTCACCTGTAGAAGCTGTGATCCTCAGTAAGGACTCGTGCCTTCTGATTCACTGCAGGGTCTTTCCATCAGCCAATCTCACAGGAAGCCAGAGGCTAAGGGAGCCTGTTGGTATGGTCCATGTACATCAGGTTCCCAGGTAGCCGAGAAGGGTGGAGAGTAGGTCTGGAGGGACAAGAGGAAAGTATCCAGTACAAAGGGCCCCCGTGACCTGGGTTCCTCCAGCCACCTCTGTTCTCCTAATACCCTTTTCAGTATTGGTGGCCTGATTTCACAGACCCTCCTCCCAGAGCCATTGCCCTGGTTAATTCCTCAGCTTGGAAGGCTCCTAACCCCAGCTATCCACATGGCTTGTTCTTTAGGTGTGCTCAACTGTAACATCATGGGCCCTATCTAAAAGAGGGCACCCTCCCACCCAGCTTCCTTCCCCTCAATCCTGCCATTCTTCAGAGTACCGATTACTACCTGACACATTATGTTGATATTTTTAGATTATAAAACCATTAGAACAAGGACATTGTTAGTTCACTGCTATATCCCTAGTATCTAGAGTAATGTCTGGTATGTAGTAGGTTCTCAATCTTAATGCACATAAATGTTAAATGAATGCACATAGGAGTTGAAAAAAGTTTTGGAGATCTTGGAAAAAAAGGTCTTTTTTCAACCCTCACTGATGGTTGATAGAGAACTTGACTTGGAATAGAAAATAGGTGGGAAGTAACTTTTCCTAAGAATGTTTAGTGGCTTATTGTTTCTAGATTTAAAAACTGCTGTTGAGAAGTCTGGTGTCATTCTATCTCCCACTCCTTTGTAATCTGTGTTTCTTTTTCTTTTTTCTTTTGGGGTGTGTGTGTGTGTGTGTGTGTGTGTGTGTGTGTGTGTGTACTTGCTTTTAGGATAGTCTCTTTATAGCTTAGTTCTCTCAGTTTTGCAATAATACCTTGGGTTTTCTTTTTTTTCATTTTTTTAAAAAGATTTCATTTCCTTATTTATTTGACAGAGAGCACAAGTAGGCAGAGTGGCAGGCAGAGGAGGAGGGAGAAGCAGGCTCCTGCTGACCAAGGAGCCCAATTTTGGGCTCAACCCCAGGATGCTGCTAACATCAACCTGGCTCCCCCAGGTTGCTAGCTTGAGCAGGATCATGACCTGAGCTGAAGGTAGATGCATACCTGACTGAGCCATCAAGTCAGTTTTTTTTGTTTTTGTTTTTCTTTTAAGATTCTATTTAGGGGGGGCGCCTGGGTGGCTCAGTGGGTTAAGCCTCTGCCTTTGGCTCAGGTCAGGTCATGATCTCAGGGTCCTGGGATCCAGTCCCGCATCGGGCTCTCTGCTCGGCGGGGAGCCTGCTTCCCCCTCTCTCTCTGCCTGCCTCTCTGCCTACTTGTGATCTCTCTCTCTGTCAAATAAATAAACAAAATCTTTAAAAAAAAAAAAAAAGATTCTATTTAGGGGCGCCTGGGTAGCTCAGTCAGTTGAGCGTCTGCCTTCATTTTGAGTCATGATTCCAGGACCTTGGGATCAAACCCCACATTGGCTCCCTTTTCCATGGAGTAGGGAGCCTGCTTCTCTCTCTCCCTCTCTCTGCCTGCTGCTCCCCCTGCTTGTGCTCTCTCTCTTACTGTTAAATAAATAAATAAATATCCTTTTTAAAAAAAGATTTTAGGGGCGCTTGGGTGGCTCAGTGGGTTGGGCCTCTGCCTTCAGCTCAGGTCATGATCTCAGGGTCCGAGGATCGAGCCCCGCATCGAGCTCTCTGCTCAGCGGAGAGCCTGCTTCCCCCTGCCTCTCTGCCTGCTTGTGATCTCTCGCTCTCTTTTTCAAATAAATAAATAAAATATTAAAAAAAAATTTTATTTATTTGAGGAATGTCTGGGTGGCTCAGTCAGTTAAGCAACTGCCTTCGACTCAAGGCATGATCCCAGGGTCCTGGAACTACCCTGAGTCAGACTCCGTGCTTAGTAGGGAGTGTCCTTCTCCCTCTCCTTCCTGCTCTTGTTCTCTGTCACTATCTCTGTCTCTTTCAGATAAGTAAAATCTTTTAAAAATCTTAAGTAAAATAAAATGCTTATGGTTGCACATTTAAAAAATATTTGAGAGAGAGTTGGCGAGAGAGCCCAAGCAGGCATACCCGGATGCAGTTACTCTTTTTTGCCACTAGGTGGCGTATTTAGTATTGCTGGTGTTAACACTACCAAATAACTGCAGCTTCATATAATTTGCATGAAATTTCACATTTATTATTTCTTTGATTTTTACAACTCCCCCAAATTAATTCCAGCTATTCTTGAAAGGCGGCTTGGGATAAATTCAAAACAACATATATTCCATGGGGAGGGGTGCCTAGGTGGCTCAGTCAGTTGGGCATCTGACTCTTGATCTCAGCTCAGGTCTTGATCTCAGGATTGTGAATTCAAGCCCCACATTGGGCTCTGCGCTGGGTGTGGAGCCCACTTAAAAAAAAAAAAAAGATGGGAAAATTGAGGTTTAGAAACGGTAACTCAAACCAAGACCATTAGAAAGTTTAGTGTTCCTATCACTATCCCTCAGTACCTCTTGCAATCCTTTTATTTTGTTTTTGTGAGGAATGCAAATAACAAAGACCCATGTTCAGGGCAACTGGCTGGCTCAGTCAGCAGAGCCTGCAACTCTTGATATAGGAGTCCTGAGTTCAAGCCCCACATTGGGCATAGAGATTACTTAAACAAATAAACACATACCTACAAAAGCTTTTTTAAAAAGATCCATGTTCTTCTAGACAAATCAATTTAAAAATTATTAACAGTAACATATTACTAATTCATAATGTATAGAAATAGATCCATTAGAGAAATCAGATTTTGTTTTATTTTTTTATTTTGTTATTTTTTTACGTAGGCTCCATGCCTAGTATGGAGCCCAGTGTGGGGCTTGAACTCAATGAACCTGCGATCAAGACCTGAGCTGAAATCAAGAGTCAGACCTTAACCTGAGCCACACAGGTGCCCCAAGAAATCAACTTTTTAAATCTCCAGACATCTAAGTGAATTTAGGCGCAGCTCTCTTTTATATTGTTTCTAATTTTGTTACCTATAAGTAACAATTCACATTCTCCCAAGCTAAGGGTAAGACTTGCCTTTCCGCTCCAGCAAGTGCTGTCGCCAGCATCCCAGCTTCACCTGCAGTCATACTGCTGCTTCCACTACTACGAGTTGCTGTGGCTCCAAACATAATGACATATGCAGTCGTAGCTTGGGAATATGGCCCCGTATCAGGAGAGCAGTGCCTCTCTAGCGGGGAGGAGATGAACAGGATTGGGTGGGGCTACACAGACAGGTCCATCTGTGTCTGTAATGCTCTTATTTTTTTAATTTATTTTAAATTTTTAATTTATTAGAGAGAGAGCACAAGCAAGGGGAGAGGCAGGCAGAGGGAGAAGGAAAAGCAGACTCCACGCTGAGCAGGGAGCCTGATGTAGGGCTGAATCCCAGGAACCTGAGATCATGACCTGAACCAAAGGCAGATGCTTAGCCCACTGAGCCACCCAGGCGCCCCTGTGATGCTTTCTTTTCTAACTTAGGTTTAGGTACAAGGGATTTTTGTCACAGTCTCTGTGTCTTTTTGTAAGTGCAACACAGGAAGTCTCAGGGAGGTCTACAATTATAAAAGCAGTTTGTTCACTCCACAGATATTTATTGAATGCTTCTGGGACAAATATTCTTCTATTCGGCAGTGAACAGCAGTCTAGCTAGGGTCTGGATTGACCACTAATTCATTCACAAGGCACACTGAATGCACCGTTCCTGCTGTGGGCCCCATGCTATGCCAGAGGCTGATAAGATGACCCGTGCCCAATCCTGCACTGTAGAAGACTTGCAGACTAGGACAGGTTACAACACATTATCCTTGAAGTATGCAAACCTCACAAGACAGAAGTGAGCTTCAGAAAAGAGATGCAGACCAAGTGTTAAGGAGAAAAACAGAATTTGAAGGGCTTCAACAGAGGAGATGGCAGTTAAGCGGGATCAGGAAGGACATGGTGGGCAAGCAGGGACAGGGTGCACTGCAGACAAAGAGCCTGCTAAGCAGAGGTAATGGCAGGAGCACAATATGGAAGCGGAGAGTCTGCCGTGTGAGGGGTCAGTGAGTATTTTAGTTGATGGTGAACCTAGCAGTAAAGTCTGGGAAAGCAGTTTGGTCAACTCCCAGATGGCCCAGGTCCAGGCCAAACTGCTAGACTGTCCTATAGGAGACCTAGGGCTATTTGCTGTTAGGAAGGGCCAACAGGGCAGGGGAATGGCTCCTGGATGGGCAGAATTGGGACCTGCCGAGACAGGTGCAGGGGGAGATGGGTCACAGGCATAGAATCCGCAGGAACTGCCGGCTGTTTAAGTTTGGGTTGGGAGTGCTCTTCCCAGGCGGTTATTCAGTGCCTGCTTGAACTCCTCCAGGGATGGGAAGGTCACCACACACAAGAATTTTGGTTTTTACTGCTAGGTAGTACTCCCTCATTTGTGTATTAGGTCTTACAGGGAACTCTACTGCACAGGAGTGTGGTGAGGGGGTAGGAGGTAGAAGAGGAGGAACTTGGACAAATAGAAAGCATGCTATTTCTGCAAGGGCCTGTCCTCTCTGGTTCTGGTAGTCATTGTGCCTGAGGGTGAGCCCAGTGGGGGCTTCTGAACAGAGAGGGGCTGCTTTGGGGCTATGTTCCTTTAGGCACTGACCAATGGACTGGAGGTTGTGGCTCATGGTTGCCTTTGTGATGCCCATATGGGGAAGCCATGGTGCTGGGACTGGTATACCCTACCTACGGGGGGAACTTGGGACAGAGAGAACATCTAGTGCAGGAGTTATGGGGGCAGTCTGGGTCATCCTGGGGGTTCTCCTCTGTTGGCATATCCTCTTCTAGTCTCAACTGATCTGGGATCCTCTCAGCATGAGCCATCACATTGGTCCTTACTCTCCACCAATATGGTTTTAGGTTCAAAGATTGGGGCAAGACTGGTCTTCTTCCTTCTTCTTCTTCTTCTTCTTCTTCTTCTTCTTCTTCCTCTTCCTCTTCCTCTTCCTCTTCCTCTTCCTCTTCCTCTTCCTCTTCCTCTTCCTCTTCCTCTTCCTCTTCCTCTTCCTCCTCCTCTTCCTCCTCCTCTTCCTCTTCTTCTTCTTTTAAAGATTTTATTTATTTATTTATTTGACAGAGATCACAAGTAGGCAGAGAGGCAGGCAGAGAGAGAGGAGGAAGCTGGCTCCCTGCAGAGCAGAGAGCCCGATGTGGGGCTCGATCCCAGGACCCTGGGATCATGACCTGAGCCGAAGGCAGAGGCTTTAACCCACTGAGCCACCCAGGCACCCCTTCTTCCTTCCTCTAAGGAAGACTGATTAGGTACCCTTCGAAGGTCATTAGACAGAGCCTTCCCCGTTGCCCTAGATCTCTCTAGCTAACTTATTGCAGTGCCTGAAATCCATCACAGGAGAGGCACACACATTTCCTAGAGAGTCTGGCACGTTATTTGAGAGCCTACTTTAGTACAGTTCTTTATTAACGAGTTCACAAAGATTTCTAAGGAAGCCCTACCCTAAGTAAAGTGTCTTCATTGAGCAAATCGTCCCTGAGCACAAAGAACTCCTAACTCAGATCAGGGAGACATGGATTATAAACCCTTTTGCCTCCTTAATCTCATTGGAACTTTATAGCAACCTTGTGCTGCAAATTATTAAACTTCTCTTTGCCTCAGTTTCCTCCTGTAAACTGGATATAAAGTCCCACATGACCAATAGGAGGCCACAAAGACTGGATGTTAGCTTTTAGAAACAGAGGACTTATTTCTTCCTATTTCTCCAAAGCAGCCTGGAGTCTGACACTCTCAACCCTGTCGAAGGGCAGCTCTCTGACCTCTGCAAGCCCAGTGAAGAATGGGTCGGGGCTGGAAGGGGAAGCCACAGTCATTGTGGGTGGGCGTGTGAAGGCACCCACAGATGATTGCAGGAGGTCACTGAGGATTTTGGGATGTGGTCAGTTAGCCATTCAGGTGGCGAGACTTAGGTGCTACTACCCCAGGGGGAAGAGCCTGGACAGGAGAGTCTGTGAATAGCACAGTCTGTCGGTGCCTAAGCCCCGTTTTCTCCACCCCTGCACTGCCTCCCAGTGGTGACCAAGTCTCACTGCTGGGCTGATCCTTATCTGGAAAAGGAGGTTGGACCAGGGAGGCATACTAAGTTCTGGAAGCAGTTAAAACTATTCAAGTCTCCAACACCTCCAGGAGACAGGCCTTAGGGCAGGGAGGATGTGTTTTCAGTCCTAACGGAATCACTTTTTCCTCCAGCCTAACAGATCCCCTTCTGGTTTCGCATCTGCCGGAAGGCTGGAAAATCAGGTGTACTGTGAGTCATCTGGGCTCTGTCCAACCTGCCTGTTTCTTTATTCAGCAACATTCTCTAAATGCTTCCTAGGGCCCTGATCCCTCTTCTCTCTGTTGTCCGTCCATCCGTCCATCCATCCATCCAATCAACAAATATTTATTGAACTATGTTTCAGGTGTTGTTTTAGGGTTTGGGATACAAGAGTGAGCAAAACCAGACACAATCCCTACCCTCATGAAGCCTGCAGGGTTTTGGAGGAGAAAGAGATTCAAATAATCACCATACCAATGTAGATGCCAACTGTCACAAGTACTACGAAGGAGATTGCTGGTGCTCCAAGAGCCTACCAAGGTCTGGTGGGTGAACCTCACAGGTAGGCAGAGAAGGCTCCTTTGAGGAGGTGACCCTTGAGCTGTTAATCTGCAGGAAGTGGGAGCAGAGTGGGAAGGGGCGTGGGCACTGCTGGCACAGGGGTACGAAGGCCTTGCGGCGGAAGGGAGCACAGTGAGGGTGGGGGACGGAGAGTGGGGTTGACAGGAGGGAGAGAGGTAGGACTTTGTAGGCTTTTTAAAAGATCTGCCTTTGCTTTAGAGCAAAAAGGATAGAGAGCATTAATCGGGGGGAATCACATGATCAGCTTTATGTCTGGAGACTATTCTGTCAGCTTGCTGTGTGAAAAACGGATGTGGGTGGGTGGAAGGGCCTAGGGAATTCGCAAGCCCAGTAAGGAGGCCAGAGTCCAAAGGAAAAATGACTGTAAACCTGGACTAGGTGTTAGGGTAGCGATGGAGAAGAATGGAAAAATTGGAGACACATCTAGAAGGTAAGTTTGTCAAGATTTGGGATCAGGTTGGCTACAGGGAGAGAGAGCACCAGGTATGAAAGATGACCGCCAGACCTCTGACATGGACAAGAGGAGGGACGGTGGTCTGTTCCTGCAGGTAGGGGACACGGAGGGAGGGGCAGGCACGGGCAGCACATTAGGAGTTCAGTGTTGGAGTCGTTGGGTTGGAACTGGCTTTGAAATCTCCACACAAAGATGCCGAATAATCACTACCACTTACTGGGCGCGTCCATGTGTCAGGCATGAGGTGGAGCGTATCGGCGCCTCTGTTGCTCTCAAGAACGCGCTGAGGCACTGAAAGGTAGAGCAGGCGGGAAGGTGGACACACTGGTCTGAAGTTCAGAAGCAGGCTCTGGGCTGGAGACACGGGACCCTCAGGGCAGGGGAGAAACTGAAGCCATGGTCCAATGGAATTGGCCCTCAGAGGAGTCCAGCTTCTTTCCCTTCTAACCTCCACCCTACCTCCGGCTGGGCTCCACTCGGCCTGCCCTCCCATGCTGGGCAGTAAATGCGGTGCCTGGATCACCCCGGGTGTGGTACATGGTGTCAAAGATGGCCACAACGCAACCTCCTTTCTCACCTGTCTTCTTGGAACCTTATTCTTTGCTGGTCAAGACGTGGTGTCTAATCATCCTTCTTGTCAACCTGGCAGGCCTGTGGCTTGCTTGTAACCAATAGGATTCCGGGAAGCGCACCTCAGGACTTCCGTAGTGAGGGCAGGAAAGGCCTTGTTGCCTCGGATGCTCCTGTGTGGGGTCCGAGCTGCCATGCAGGGCCACAGGGACCCTGATGCCTCCACGCTGTGTGTGCCGAGGCCATACGTTCGCACTCTGGAAAACTGCTACAGTTATGGCCCAGGCAGCAGGCAGTACTGACCTCAGGGCACACGGGTGAACATAGCTCTGTGTGACTCCTGTCCCCAGCCCTGGAGTCACCCCCGGCCACTGATCTTCCCAGGGGAGGCCCCAGGCATTTCAGAGCAGAGGCAAGCTGTTCCTGCCACGCCCTCTGATTTCTTGACCTACGGAATCCTGAGCAAGATACAATGGTTGGTTTGAGACACTGAGTGTTGGGATAATGTGTTTCACAGCAAAAATAGCTGGAAGATCTTTCTGAGGATCCTCATGACGGCTGGAGGGACAGGGTGGTGGCTTCCCTGCCTGCTTCTTTCCTTTGCTGTGACTTCCAGTTCTTATCTCGTCTTACCCTGCCTGGAATGACACATGGACGTGTCTGTCTGCACTGGCAGGCTGGCTCGGAGCCCTGGTGGGAAGAGCATGGCAGGGCTATCCTGGCTGCCCCGTATCCCAGGCCCCCGGCACAGAGCCCGACAAGAAGAGAATCAGTAAACGCTTGCCGGGTGTACGCATGCCTGCGGTCAGTCTCATGTTTATTTCGCCAAGAGCGGGGATCCCAGACGTCTTCTGAGGTCATGGGGGATCCGGATGGAAACTCTTGCTTGCCGGCTGCCTCACACAGATGTATGATGGAACTGAAAGCAATTTTTGTGAAAGCATTCTCACAAATACATTTCTTTTTAGATTTTATTTATTTATTTGACAGATAGAGATCACAAGTAGGCAGAGAGTCAGAGAGGGAGAGAAGAGGAAGCAGGCTCCCTGCTGAGCAGAGAGCCTGATGCAGGGCTCTATCCCAGGACACTGGGTGGGATCGAAGGCAGAGGCTTTAACCCACTGAGCCACCCAGACACCCCACGAATACAACATTTTGATTGAAACAAAGATTTGATTGAAAATAAATATTCCCCAGTTTTTTTTTCCCCAGTAATGTCAGCTGTTTAATGCTCCATAAGGCAATTTTCAATCCTATAAAGGTTTTTAAGGATTTTTGTGCATTTTCAGAACTTTTCAGAGCTCCCCCCCCCCATTTGTAATCTGTTCTAGCCTACTTTTACTGCTTTTCAATAATATTTGTAGTGTTTGAAAGTTGGAGCGGCCTAAGAGTCTAATTGATGGTGGGGACTACTTGGGACCACTGACTTAGACCTCAGAGGAGGAAAGCCATTGGGGCCCTTTGTTGGGGTGCTCATTTTTTGTGTGTATGATAAGTTGAGGCTCTAAGAAAGAAGGGGCTTGTTCAGGGTCATACAGCGAGAGGACAGTGAGGACTAGAACCCAGTGTCCTGGCTCCTGGCCTAGTACTCTTTCCCCTCTGTTCCTGCTCCAGGTATAAGCAGAAATGGTCTCCAGGTGAAGTTAAATCTTTTCATGTCTCTATATTCTGATGTTTCTAAATGAATATAAATTGCATCTGGCAAAAGATAAAAAACAAAGAGTAAAAGAAAGAATTTTTAAAATCCTATTAGGGGGCGCCTGGGTGGCTCAGTGGGTTAAGCCTCTGCCTTGCTCAGGTCATGATCTCAGGGTCCTGGGATTGAGCCCCGCATCTCGCTCTCTGCTCAGTGGGGAGTCTGCTTCCTCCTCCCTCTCTGCCTGCCTCTCTGCCTACTTGTGATCTCTGTGTGTCAAATAAATAAATAAAATCTTAAAAAAAAATCCTATTAAAGGCATCACCTGAAGGACCCACACCTTCCTCCCTCCACCACACACACACACACACACACACACACACACACACACACACACAGTAGTTCCACTGCCCGCCTATACAGCATTGTCTCTTTTAAGAGAGTGGTCCTTAGGGACATTCTGGCTCAGACTTATGATCACAGAGATCCCAGCTTTGAGTCACAGGGGCCAGGAAAAGCCAGTATATTCTGGGGCACATATCCCTGAAGTCTACCCACCAAGAGGGAGTAGATGCCAAGCGGAGAGAGGCAGGCCCGGAAGAAGGACGTGAGCCCTAAGGAGCCCCAGCAGAGGGCAGCAGGAAGCTGGTCCAAAGGCTCCTAGGAGTCCCCTGACTAAGGAATATCACCAGGGGTCTGGAGGCTCCATGGAGGAGAGCTTAGGTCAGGTTCTGAGGGACGGGAGTGGAAAAGCTAGTTTAGGTTTGTGTATGGGGATGGCCCCTTTAAGCCTGGGGAGACAGGAATTAAGAAGTCAAAATTGCCAGAGGTGAGGACAGGGACTGAAAGCTCTAGGCAGGCTGGGAGGGACTGTCTGTTTTATGGGAGCAGCTGTACTGTTAGAATAGTGCCTGGAATACACATTAAATTAGTATTTGCTAATCAAATGCACACATGGAGATACTGTTGGGTGCAGGAGGGAGGGAAGGGCAGGGATGGCAAATGTTTGAGTGGAAGATGGCAAAAGGAATTTTTTTTTTTTAAAGATTTCACTCATTTATTTGACAGACAGAGATCACAAGGAGGCAGAGAGGCAGGCAGAGAGAGAGAGAGAGAGGAAGGGAAGCAGGCTCCCTGCTGAGCAGAGAGCCCGATGTGGGGCTGGATCCCAGGACCCTGAGATCATGACCTGAGCCAAAGGCAGAGGCTTAACTCACTGAGCCATCCAGGCGCCCCGACAAAAGGAATTTTTACTTGTTGAGCACCTGTTTGTGGAGCAACATGCCAATAACAAGTTCTTCAAGTTCATGATCTCTCTTTTCAAGTTAGTTTTTTTTTTTTTTTAGATTTTATTTATTTATTTGACAAAGAGAGAGCATAAGCAGGCAGAGCTGTAGGCAGAGGGAGAAGCAGGCCCCCCACTGAGCAGGGAGCCTGACGTGAGGCTGGATCCCAGGACGCTGGGATCATGACCTGAACCGAAAGCAGGCGCTTAAGTGACTGAGCCACCCAGGTGCCCCTCAAGTTAGTTTTTAAATTGAAAAATAGTACATTCTTAAGGGTAAAAAACACTAAACAGGGGTGCCTGGCTGGCTCAGTCAGTTAAGCATCTGCCTTGGGCTCAGGACATGATGGGGGGAGGTGTGTGTGGATCCTGGGATAGAGCTCCAGGTGGGACTCCTGCTCAGTGGGGAATCTGCTTTTCTCTCTGCCCCCTCCACCATTGTTCGTGCTCTCTCTCACACATAAAGAAATAAAATCTTTAAATAAATAAAATTAAAAATATAAAATAAAACAAAAATTTAAAAATAAACCTCCCTCTCATAGCAGACCCTCAAGCCTCCTCAGAGGCTGACAGTGTTTTCTGCATATCTTTGTAGAACTTTTATGTATGTTTTGTGGGTCACCGGCTCCCTGCCATATCTCTCTGAACCCGCAGGCTGAGAGCAGAGTGGCGTTTCTCAAAGCGTGGTCTGGGACCACCTTCAACAGAATCACCTGGTGGGGATATCACTTATTAAAATGCAGAATCTGAGGCCTCACAGAGCCCACCATAACCAGGGTAAGGGCCAAACTACCCTGGGCATTCTTTTCTTTTCTTCTTTCTTTCTTTCTTTCTTTTTTTTAAAATTTTATTTATTTTTCATAGTAATCTCTACTCCCAATGTGGGGTCCAACTCACAACCCGAGACCATGAATTGCATGCTCTTCCAGCTGAGGCAGCGAGGCACTCCCCTGGGCATTTCTGATAGCCATCAACGTTTGAGAAGCACTGACCTGACCCACACAATCACTACATGAGGGGAGGGTCCAGGTAGTTCTGGGTACAGGAACATCTGGGTGGCTCAGTTGGTTAAGCACCTGCCTTCAGCTTTGGTCATGATCCTGGAGTTCTGGGATTGAGGCAGGGGCATCAGGCTTCCTGCTCAGCAGGGAGTCTGCTTCTCCCTCTCCTGCTCCCCCTGCTTCTGCTTTCTTGCGCTCTCTCTTCTGCTCCCTGTCAAATAAATAAATAAAATCTTAAAAAAAAAAAAAAAAAGTTCTGGGTGCAAATCGAGGCTCCATTATGCCCTTATCTTGTGACCTTGACCTTGGGTACAGCATTTAACTTCTTGTCTCAGTCAGGCTTCCATAACAAAGTACCTCAGGTTGGGGAGCTTAAATAATAGAAATCTATTCCCTTACATTCTGGAGGCTGGAAGTCTGAGATCCAGGTGCCAGCAGGATGAGGCCTTTCTTCCTGGTTTGCAGATGGCAGTCTCCTCCATGAGTCCTCACACAGTCTTTCCTCTGTGCCTGTGAAAAGATGGAGAGAGGGAGGTGGGCAGGGAGTGGAGCACAGGGAGGGGGTCAGCACTCTGGTCTCTCTTCCTCTTCTTTTCTTTTTTTTTTAAAGATTTTATTTAGGGATGCCTTCGTGGCTCCATCGGTTAAGACGCTGCCTTCTAAAAACAAAACAAAACAAAACAAAAACAAAAAAACAAAGACGCTGTCTTCTGCTCAGGTCATGATCCCAGGGTCCTGGAATCAAAACCCGCATTGGGCTCCTTGCTCAGTGGGGAGCCTGCTTCTCTCTGCCTCTGCCTGTCACTTTGCTCACTTGTGTGCTCTTGTTCTCTCTCTCTGACAAATAAGTAAATAAATAAAGTCTTTAAAAACAAAGATTTGATTTATTTGAGAGAGAAGGAGAGGCAGACGGAGAAGGAGAAGCAGACTCCCCACTGAGCAAGGAGCCTGATGTGGGACTCGATCCCAGGAATCTGGGATCGTGACCTGAGCAGAAGGCAGACACTTAACCGAGGAGGGCCTTGGACAGGTGTCGAAAGGTGTGTTCCAGTCAAGGTTATGCTATGTAACTAGTCACGCAATCTTTGGCAACCCACTTGCCCTCTGTGGGCCCCAATGTCTTCATCTAAAAATGGGGATTAAAATCTCTTGCCTTGCCCACCTCCTAGAGATGCTGTGATCAGAAAGGGGAGAAAAGTGCACAGACCTTTGTTTTAAATCCATCCTATAGGCCATCCTCTCAGAACCAGCTCAAACATTAGTAACTGTGCTCTTGAGAATCATATACAACTTAAAAAAAAATCAATTACTTCGTTTTTATTAACTGAAAATTTTGCTATGATCGGGCCATAGGCTGGGGAAAATTCACATTTTTAAATTTATTTTATTTTTTTAAAGATCTTACTTACTTATTTGACAGAGACCCCAAGTAGACAGAGAGGCAGGCAGAGACAGAGGAGGAAGCAGGCTCCCCGCTGAGCAGAGAGCCCGATGTGGGGCTTGATCCCAGGACCCTGGGATCATGACCTGAGCCGAAGGCAGAGGCTTTAACCCACTGAGCCACCCAGGCATCCCACAACTAGGTAATTTTAATGGGCAGTAAGGTCTATAGGTACATGAAAGGGTGAAATGAAAAATCTGTAACAGTGCTGTCCAGTTAAAATATAACGTGAGCCACAAAGGTGAGGAAATACGCGTGATTTAAAGTTCTGTAGTAACCACTATCTTAGTAACACATTTTACATCACCTAATACATCCAAAATATGATTTTAACATGTAATCAACACAATTATGAATGAGATATTTTACATTTTATAGTAAATCTTCAAACTCTATTGTGCATTTTATTTTATTTTTTAAAATATTTTATTTATTTATTTGACAGAGAGAGATCACAAGTAGGCAGAGAGGCAGCTGTAGTTCCTGGGGCCAATGACTACTGTTTTGCGTAATGCAGAGCTAGAATATACAACATAAATATTTTTTGCTTATAATTCATTGGATGATGTAGTTGTGAGAATTTTAAAATCTTACCAAGACCCTTAGAATGCATGCATCGCTTTCTTTTTTGCTTTGTGTTTTTATACTTACACGTTTAAATTTGAAATAAAGTTGTTACAATACTCATTATCTCTCAGTGAAGCTTTCCAGTTTTCATCAAATAGATTTTATACATATATGTCTTGCATATATTTTTCATTAGGATTATTCCTAAGCTTTTTGTATATTTGCTACTATTGTAAGGGGGAGAGTTCAGTAACTGGTTATTGAACTATGGATTTTGTGACATTATCTTGGTCCTGGACTCCCTTATAATTCTGAGTTTGGGGTTGTTTTCCACATTTAAAGCATAGTGCCATATTATCTGCAAATAAGATAATTTTATTTCCTTCTCAGCACATAAATCTCTTATTTCTGTTTAGTTCTTATTATACTGGCAAAACTTCTAAAACAACATTAAATAATAGTGTCACCGTAGGTATGCTTGTGCTTTTCTTTTGAATGTTTTCTTATTTTAATGAGAATGTTTTCAAATGTTTCATTAAGAATGCTTCTTCTTCTTCTTTTTTTTTTTTTTTACAGATTTCTTTTATTTATTTAAGAGAGAAACTGAGAGAGAGAACATGCATGTGCACAGAAGCAGGGCAAAGGAAGAGGGAGAAGCACATTCCAGACTGAACAGGCATCTTGACTTGGGGCTCCATCCCAGGACATGACCTAAGCCGAAGGCAGACGCTTAACTAACTGAGTCACCCAGGTGCCCCTTTTTCTTTTTTCCCCTCAAAGATTTTATTTATTTATTTGAGAGAGAGAGAGAGTGGGAACACAAGAAGTGGGGAGGGGCAGAGGGAGAAGGAGAAGCAGACTCCTGACTGAGTGGGGAGCTTGAACCCAATATGGAGCTCCAGGCAGGGCTTGATCCCAGGACCCGGAGATCATGACCTGAGCCGGAGGCAAATACTTAATCCACTGAGCTACCCAGGCACCCCTGTTAAAGAATATTTCTGTCGGAGAGAGATACTCTCAAAAGAAACATTTCGTTATTTGTAATTTTCTAATACTTTTTTTTTTTTAAAGATTTTATTTATTTATTTGTCGCAGAGAGAGATCACAAGTAGGCAGAGAAGCAGGCAGAGAGAGAGGGGGAAGCAGGCTCCCTGCTGAGCAGAGAGCCTGATGTGGGGCTTGATCCCAGGACCTTGAGATCATGATCTGAGCCCAAGGCAGAGGCTTCTGTGAGACCCCCAGTCACCCCCTGTCATTTTCTAATACTTTTTTTTTTTAAAGATTTTATTTATTTATTTGACAGAGATCACAAGTAGGCAGAGCAGGAGGTAGAGAGAGAGGAGGAAGCAGGCTCCCCACTGAGCGGAGAGCCCGATGCGGGGCTCGATGCCAGGACCCTAGGATCATGACCTGAGCCAAATGCAGAGGCTTTAACCCACTGAGCCACCCAGGCGCCCCTTTCTAATACTTTTTTAAAACTTTTTGTTTTGAGATAATTATAGGTTACAGGGGCGCCTGGGTGGCTCAGTGGGTTAAGCCGCTGCCTTCGGCTCAGGTCATGATCTCGGGGTCCTGGGATCGAGTCCCGCATCGGGCTCTCTGCTCAGCAGGGAGCCTGCTTCCTCCTCTCTCTCTCTCTCTCTCTGCCTCTCTGCCTACTTGTGATCTCTCTCTGTCAAATAAATAAAATAAAATCTTTAAAAAAAAAAAATTATAGGTTACAGAATTTTGCCAACACAGTAGAGAGGTCTCTGTTTACTCTCCACCCAGTCCCCTAGTGGTTCTATCTTATGTAACTGCAGGACAATAGCAAAAGCAGAACATTGATACTGGTACAATGTATACTTCTCCAGTCATTGTAACTGCTTGTGTAGCCACCATTGCAATCAAGATACAGAACTGTTTCATCACTACAAAGACCTCCAGCATGCCATTTCTTTATGGCCACATCTTTCTCCTCCCCACCACCATCCCTAACCACTGACAACTGACAAACACTTCTTTCTCTATAATTTTTTTTTAATTTTGAGAATGTATGATATTAAATAATATGTAACCTTTTTAAAATTGGCTTTTTCATGGGGCACCTGGGTAGCTCAGTGGGTCAAGCCTCTGCCTTCCGCTCAGGTCATGATCTCAGGGTCCTGGGATCGAGCCCTGCATTGGGCTGTCTGCTCAGCAGGGAGCCTGCTTCCCCCCACCCCTGCCTGCTTCTCTGCCTACTTGTGATCTCTCTCTCTCTGTCAAATAAATAAATAAAATCTTTTTTAAAAAATTGGCATTTTCAGCATAATGCCTGGAGATCCATACAAGTTGTTGTATCAATAGTTTGTTCCTTTTCATTACCAAGTAGTATTCCAGGGTACAGATATACCACAGTTTTATTTTGTTTTTCAATATGGAACACTTCAGGAATCTGCATGTCATCCTTGTGCAGGGAGGGTGCTCACCTCGGTAGTGTTCCAATTTTAGTGTATGTCCTGCTGAAGCAAGCACTATACCACAGTTTTTGTTAACCATTCACCTATTGTGGAACATTTTATTTGTTTATTACAAAAGTTGCTGTGACCAATCAGGCACAAGTTTTTATGTGAACATATGCTTCATGTCTCTGAGATAAATGTCCGGTAGTAGTATTGCTGGGTCATATGGTAAATGAATTTTTACTTTTTAAAGAAACTACCAAACCTATTTCCTAGGATAGCTCTAAGATTTCGCATTCCCACAATAAACTGTAAGAGATACAATTTCTCTACATATTCACCAGCATTTGATATTTTCACTATTTTTAATTTCAGATTCTAACATAATTTTAAAAATTAGTGATGGTTTTATCCAATATGTCTTTTGGCATTTATTGAGATAATTTCATGGTATCTCTTATTGGTTTTCTTGATGAATGACATTATTTTATCCCTAAATATACATACACTTTTTTAAAAACTTTATTTGACATACACACACACACACACACACACACACACACACAGAGCGTAGCAGAGGGAGCAGCAGGCAGAGGGAGAGAGACAAGCAGACTCCCCGCTGAGCAGGCAGCCAGAATCGGGGCTCCATCCCAGGACCCTGGGATCGCGACCAGAGCTGACGCAGACACTTAATGCCGACTTTACTTTTTTTTTTTTTTCCTCCAATGTTATATTTTACTTTTTGCGGGAGAGAGAATAGAGGAAGAAGAGGGGGCAACAGGGTCCCACTGGAATCTCTAAGGTGTATGAGACTCGTGGTACAAAGATGGGAGGAGATGCCAGGCAGATTGGATGGACGGCCTCCAAGATTTTTTTTTTCTGATTTCTATACTCTAATGAAAATGATATGACCTCTATGTACGTGCCTAAAACATGATATTCAGTAAACGTCAGTTGCCTTTTCTAGCAGGGTTCTCCGCAGGCTGGGTTGTACTTAGACATCATCATCCTTCTCTTTCCAGGAATGAGGCTCACCTGCGAACTAGGGCACTAAGAAGGATAGTAGTTTGGATGATTCATTTGGTTCGCTGGCTCAGTGCAGCGTCCCCCTGTCTCCCTGTCCTCCCCACCTCCCCACTCCACTCTGCCAGGGATGGGCTGAGAGTATTTTCCCAAATAGTGGCCCTGGGGTCTTGCCAGCTTTTCCCAGTGGATTCTTTTTTTTTTTTTTTTTTTTAATATTTTACTTATTTATTTGACAGAGATCACAAGTAGGCAGAGATGCAGGCAGAGAGAGAGAGGGAAGCAGACTCCCTGCTGAGCAGAGAGCCCGATGGGGGACTCGATCCCAGGACCCTGAGATCATGACCTGAGCCGAAGGCAGTGGCTTAGCCCACGGAGCCACCCAGGCGCCCTTCCCAGCAGATTCTAAGTGTAGGCCCATGGGTTGAAACTCTCCAGGGCACAGTCCTCTCCTTCTGGTGATGATATTTGTACAGAGAGATGTAGACATGTGTGCTGATTTTGCTGGCTGTCTTCAGGCTCTCAACAGCCTTGCTGGGCTCAGGCTCTTAGAAATCTGCATCATTCATTCACAGCTGGGGTCTGGTCTCTTTCTTGGAGTCCTGCTCAATGTGTGTCAGAGTTGGGAATCACCTTGGAAATGAAGACACCTAGCTCAGAGGCCTTTCCTCCTTGGATGTTAAATCCCAACTGAGCCCCAGGGGGCTTCTTCAGTATGATGAGTGGGGGCAGGGACTGGGTCAACTCATTGTTGTAGCCTTTGTGGCATACCCTCTCCTGAGGAGGAAGCCTGGGAGGGGGGTGGGGGGTTCTCACAGGTGGGTAGGAAAACTGGTAGGTAGACATCATAGAGAATCTGGCTGTCTGTCCCTGAGGCCCCGCCAGCCAGCCTCAGCCACCTCAGGCTTGGCCCACTGCCAATTCCACATACACATTTTTTTTTTTTTTTTTTCAGAGAGAGAGAGGGAGAGAGAGCCAGCACAGGCAGACAGAATGGCAGGCAGAGGCAGAGGGAAAAACAGGCTCCCTGCCGAGCAAGGAGCCCGATGTGGGACTTGATCCCAGGACGCTGGGACCATTACCTGAGCCGAAAGCAGCCGCTTAACCAACTGAGCCACCCAGGCGTCCCCCACATACACATTTTAAAGGGAAAAAATATCAAACAGTACAAAAAGGAACACAACAAAAAGTAAGTTTTCCCATCCCTGCCACTGAAACAATCACTTTACCTGTTTCTTGTGTTTTCACCTACTATTAATGTTTGTAGTTATATTTATTCATGTATTAGTTTTATGGAGATAAAATCGACATACAACATTGTGTACGTGTAACAAGTACAACGTGCTGGCTTGATGCTTACATATTGTGAAGTGATTACCGTCATTGCATTAGTAACACCCCCATCACCTCACATAATTAGCATTTCTTTTTTGTGGTGAGAATATTTAAGACACGGTCTCTTAGCAACTCTCAACTATATACTACAGTATTGTTAACTATAATCACCATGCTGTATATTAAGTCCCCAGAACTTAACACTGGATGTTTTGTACCCTTTGACAACCTCTTCCCACATCTCCTACTCTCTGGCATCCACATTCTACTCTCTGTTTCTGGGGGTTCACCTGTGAATTTAGATTCTTCATATAAGTGACATCACACAGTATTTTTCTCTGATTTATTTCACTCAACGTAATGCTCTCAAAGTCTATCCATGTTGTCACAAGTGGCATGTTATGACTGAATATATATCTATATTCTATACGAATATTCTATATGTTCACTATGTATGTATATTCTCATATATATATCTATATCTATATCTATATCTATATCTATTTCACAACTTCTATATCCAGTCATCTGTTGATGGACACTTAGGTTGTTTCCATATCTTGGCTATGGTAAATCCAGTTCGTGCAGTGAATATGGGAGTGCAGACAGCTCTTTTTTCATTTTCATTTCCTTTGGACATATAACCAGAAGTGGGATTGTTGGATGATATAGCACTTCTATTTTTAATTTTTTAAAGTTATTTGAAAGACAGTGAGATTACGAGCAGTAGGGGAGGAGCGGCAGAGGGAAAGAAAGAGAGAGTCTCAAGCAGACCCCCCACTGAGCCTGACATGGGGCTCAATCTCATGATCCCGAGATCAGGACTTGAGTTGAAATCGAGTTGGTTGCTTAGCTGACTGCACTATCTAGGTGCCCCTATTTTTATTTTTATTTTTTTATGGAAACACTATACTAATTTTCCATAATGGTTGTACAAATTTACATTCCCCCCCTAGTGCATAAGGTTTCCCTTTTCCCCACATCCTTGCCAACACTGATTATTTCTTGTCTTTTTGATGAGAGTCATTCTAACAGGGGTGAGGCGATATTTTGCTGTGGGTTTGATTTGCATTTTCCTCATGATTAGTGATGTTGATCATCTTTTCACTTACCTGTTGGCCATTTGTGGAAAAATATCTATTCAGATTTTCTGCCCATTTTTAATTTGGCTATTGACTTAGATGAGCTCCTATATTTATATACTTTGGATATTAACCCTTTGTCATCTTTATGATTTAAAAGTATTTTTTCTTCCATTTGTAAGTTGCCTTTTCATTTTGTTGATTGCTTCTTTTGCTATGCAGAACCTGTTAGTTTGATGTAGTCCCACTTATTTATTTTTGCTTTTGATGCTTATGCATTGCATTTGGTAGCATATCTGAAAGATCATTGCCAAGACCATTGCCAAGGAGCTTCTTCTCTATTTTTTTTTTTTTTTAAGACTTTATCTATTTATTTGACAGAGAGAGAGAAAGAGAGAGTGCACAATTAGACAGAGTGGTAGGCAGAGGGAGAGGGAGAAACAGGCTCCCCACTGAGCAGGGAGCCCAATGCAGGGCTCAGTCCCAGGATCCCAGAATCATGATCTGAGCCAAAGACAACCACTTAACCAACTGGGCCACCCAGGTGCTCCATCTCTAAGTTTTTTGTTTTTTTTTTTAATAGGATTTCAATGGTTTCAGGTCTTAAGTCTTTAATCTATGTTAATTTTTGTGGGTAGTGTAAAATAGGGATCCAATTTCCTTTTTTGGGGGGATGTGATTATCCAGTTTTCCCAACACTGTCTTGTCCCCATTGAGCATTCTTGGCTTATTTTGTCAAATATTAGTTGACAATATTTGTGAGGGTTTATTTCTGGGCACTCTATTCTGTTCCATTGGTCTATTTTTATACAAATACTACACTGTTTTGATTACTATAGCTTTGGAGTATAGCTTGAAATCTGAGATTCTGACAGCTTTGTTCTTTTTGCTCAAGATTGCTTTGGCTATTCAGAGTCTTTTGTGGTTTCATAAGAATTTTAGGATTCTTTTTATAATTTCTGTGAAAAATGCCATTGGAAATCTGGTAGGGATTGTACTGAATCTCTAAATGGCTTAGGGTTGTATGGACATTTTAATGATATTATTTCTTCTGATCCACAAACACAGGATATCGTTCCATCTATTTTAATAAATTCTTTTATTTCTTTCATTGAAGCCTTATAATTTTTAATGCAAAGATCTTTCATCTCCTTGGTTAAATTTATTCCTAAGAATTTCATTGCTTTTGATGCTATTGTGAATGGAGTTGTTTTCCTTATTTCTTTTGCAGATATTTTTTGCTATTTTATAGAAATGTAACTAAGTTTTGTATGTTGAGTTTGTATCCTGCAACTGTACTGAATTTGTTGATTAGTTCTAACAGTTTTGTTTTGTTTGGTGGAATTTTTAGTATTTTCTATGTACAAGATCATGTCATCTGCAAACAAGACAATTTTACTTCTTTTTTCCCAATTTGGATGCCTTTTATTATTTTTTGTTGCCTAGTTGCTCTGGCTAGGACTTCCAGTGCTATGCTGAATAGAAGTGTTGAAAGTGGGCACCATGGTCTTGTTTCAGATCTTAGAGGAAAAGCTTTCAACCTTTTACAGTTAAGTATGATGTTAGCCATAATTTTGTTATTATGGCCTTTACTATGTGGAGGTATGTTCCTGCTGTACCCAAGTTCTTCAGAGTCTAATCATAAAAAGATGTTGTTCTTTGTCAAATGACTTTTCTTTATCTTTTGAGATATGATGTTTATCTTTTTTTATGTCCATTTTATAAGTGAGGGAAAGTAGAAGTAGGCACACATACACAAAAAGAAAATAAGAATATTCATGCCACCCAATAATAAAAGCTTTGTCAAGATTTTGGCATAGGATTTTCATTCTTTCCCCCCAATATTTCCAGACTTTACCTAGGATTCAACAACTAAAGTATTCAGAGCCTTATTCTAGGACTATGGCTGACATTCCTTCTATTTGCTTACTACCTATGTCTTTTTATTTTATTTTATTTTAAAGATTTTATTTATTTATTTGACAGATAGAGATCAAAGTAGGCAGAGAGGCAGGCAGAGAGAGAAGGGGAAGCAGGCTCCCTGCTGAGCAGAGAGTCCCGCGCAGGGCTCGATTCCAGAACTCTGCGATCATGACGTGAGCCGAAGGCAGAGGCTTTAACCCACTGAGCCACCCAGGCGCCCCTGTCTTTTTATTTAAAAAAAATATTTTATTTAGTAATCTCTACACCCAACACGGGGCTTGAACTCACAATGTCAAGATCAAGAGTCAGATGCTCCACCAACTTAGCCAGGTAGGTGACCCTTTTAATTTTTAAAAAAAAATTTTATTTGAGTGTAGTTGATACACAATCTTGCATTAGTTTCAGACATATAACATAGTGATTCAATAAGTGTGTGTACATTACGCTATGTTCACTGCAGGTATAGTTATCATCTGTCACCATACAATGCTACTGAAATATCTTTGGGGCATCTGGGTGGCACAGTAGGTTAAACATCTGACTCAGATGTTTGGCTCAGTGGGGATCTCAGATTTGTGGGACTGAGCCTCGTGTTGGGCTCTGTAGAGTCCCCCTGAGACTCTCTTTCCCTCTCTCCTTATCCCTCCCCACTGTGCTCTCTCTCTCTCTCAAATAAATAAATCTTTTTAAAAAATCCTTGACTGTGTTCCCTATGTCGTGACTTCTATTCCCACGACTTATTAATTCCATAACTGGAAACTGCATCACCCACTCCCTTTAACCTCTTTTGCCCATCCTCCCATCACCTTCCCCTCTGGCAACCATTAGTTTGTTCTCTGTATTTATAGTTCTGATTCTGCTTTTTGTTGGTTTATTCATTTGTTTTGTTTTTTAGAGTCCAAAAATGAGTGAGATTATATAATATTCGTCTTTCTCAGTTTGACTTAGTTCACTTACAATACCCTCCAGGTCCATCCATGTTGATGCAGATGGAATGATCTCATCCTTTTTTATGGCTGTGTAATGGTGTGTGTGTGTGTGTGTGTGTGTGTGTGTGTGTGTTTGTGTGAGATCTCCCCAACGTTTATCTTTTTTTTTTAAAGATTATTTATTTATTTATTTGACAGGCAGAGATCACAAGTAGGTAGAGAGGGAGCACAGATAGAGAGAGAGAGGGAGAAGCAGACTCCCCACCAAGCAGAGAGCCTGATGCAGGACTCTATCCCAGAGCCCTGAGATCATGACCTGAGCGGAAGGCAGAGGCTTTAATCCACTGTGCCACCCAGGCGCCCCTATCTTTCATTCTAATATGTGGTATATCACATTTATTGATTTGCATATATTGGGCCATCCTTTCATCCCAGAGACAAATCCCACTTGATCATGGTATATAATCCTTTTAATATGCTACTGAATTAGGTTTGCTAATATTTTGTTGAGAAAATCTGCATTTGTATTCATAGGGCTAATGGCCTGTGGCTTTCTTGTAGTGCTTTTTTTTTTTTTTTTTTTTTTTTTTAAATGAGAGACAGAGACAGAGCAAACACAAATGGAGGGGAAGAGCAAAGGGAGAGTGAGAAGCAGGCTCCCTGCTGAGCAAGGAGCCCAAAGCAGGGCTTGATCCCAGGACCCCGAGATCATGACCTGAGCCAAAGGTAGGCACTTAAAAGACTGAGACACTCAGGTGCCTTTCTTGTAGTGTTCTTATCTGGCTTTGGTATCAGGGTAATGCTGGTGTCTCAAAATGAATTTAGGGGGACGCCTGGGTGGCTCAGTTGGTTGGACGACTGCCTTCGGCTCAGGTCATGATCCTGGAGTCCCGGGATCGAGTCCCGCATCAGGCTCCCAGCTCCATGGGGAGTCTGCTTCTCCCTCTGACCTCCTCGTTCATGCTCTCTCTCACTGTCTCTCTCTCAAGTAAATAAATAAAATCTTTAAAAAAAAAAAAGAATTTAGGAATGGTCTCTTTTGTTCAGCTTTTTTGAAGAGTTTGAAGAGGACTGGTGTTACCTCTTCTTTAAATGTTTAATAGAATTGGGGCACCTGGGTGGCTCAGTGGGTTAAAGCCTCTGCCTTCAGCTCAGGTCATGATCTCAAGGTCCTGGGATGGAGCCCCGCATCGGGCTCTCTGCTCCGCAGGGAGCCTGCTTCCTCCTCTCTCTCTTTGCCAGCCTCTCTGCCTACTTGTGATCTGTCTCTGTCAAGTAAATAAATAAAATCTTTTAAAAAAATGTTTAACAGAATTCACCATGGACACCATCTGGCCTGGGCTTTTCATTGTTGGGAAATTTTTGATTACTGATTCAATCTTCTTGCTTGTTACTGGTCTGTTCAGATTTTCTATTTATTCATGATTAAGTCTTGAATTTAGGTTTAAGTAGGTAGTATGTTTCCAGGAATTTATCATTTCTTCTGGGTTATCCAATTTGTTGACATATAGCTGGTCATAGTAATCTATTACGATTCCTTGTATTTGTATAGTTGTAGTGTTCTCTTTTTCATTTCTGATTTTATTTGAGTCTTTTCTCCTTTTTTCTTAGTCTAGGTAAAGTTTTGTCAAGTTTATCTTTTCAAAATATTAGCTCTTGGTTTCATTTATCTTTTTTATTGTTTTTCTGGTCTTTATTTCATTTATTTCTGCTTTGATCTTTGTTATTTCCTTCCTTCTGCTAAATTTGGGCTTAGTTTGCTATTTAAAAAAAAGATTTTTATTTTTTTATTTGAGAGAGAGAACGAGAGAGAGAGAGCATGAGCGGGGAGGGGCAGAGGGAGAAGCAGGCTACCCGCAGTGTGCAGAGTCCGACATGGGGCTTGATCCTGGGACTCCAGGATCATGATCTGAGCAGAAGGCAGACACTTAACCAACTGAGCCATCCAAGAGCCTCTTAGGTTGCTATTTTGACTTCTTTTTTGGCACATTTCTCTTTTGACTCATACTCATTCAGGAGTATATTGTTTATTTATTATTATTTTTTTTAATTGAGTAAACTCTACTCTCAACGTGGGGCTCAAACTCATGACCTGAGATCAAGAGTTGCATGCTCTACTGACTGAGCCAGCCAGACACCCCAGGGGTATTTTTCTTTAGAGATTATTTATTTGAGAGGGAGGAAGAGAGAGCAAGAGAGAGCAGGGGGAAGGGCAGGTGGAGAGAGAGAATCTCAAGCAGACTCCCCACTGACATGGGGCTGTATCTCACAACCCTGAGATAATGACTGGCGAGGAAATCAAGAGTTGAATACTTAATGACTGACCCACCCAAGTACCCCAGGGGTATTTTATTTAATTTCCACATATTGCTAATTTTTCAGTTTTCTTCCTATTATTGATTTCTAGTTTCACATCACTGGGGTCAGAAAAGATACTTGGTATGATTTCAATCTTCCTTAAATTTGCTAAGACTTGTTTTGTGACTTATCACATGATCTCTCCTGCAGAATGTCCTGTATGCACTTGACAAGAATGTGTGTTCTGCTGCTGTTGGATGGAATGTTCTGTGAATGTCTATTAGGTCCATTTGGTCTGAAGTGTCATTCAAGTCCATTGTTTCAGTATTGACTTCCTCTCTGGATGATCTATCTATTGCTGAAAGTGTGGTATTTTTTTAAAAAAAACATTTATTTATTTATTTGACAGAAAGAGAGAGAGATTGAGATCACAAGTAGGCAGAGAGAGAGGGGGAAGTAGGCTCCTTGCTGAGCAGAGAGCCTGATGCGGGGCTTGATTCCAGGACCCTGAGATCATGACCTGAGCTGAAGGCAGAGACTTAACCCAGGTGTCCCTGAAAGTGTGGTGTTGGAGGCCCATGATATTATACTGTCTATTTCTCTCTTTGGATCTGTTAGTATTTGCTTTATATACTTAGGTGCTCTAATGTTGGGTGCATATATGTTTATGATTATCTTCTTGATGAATTACCCCTTTATCATTATATAATGATCTTCTTTGTCTCTTGTTACTGTTTTGGGTTTAGAGTCTATTTTGTCTGATATAAGAATAGCTACCCTGCTCTCTTTCTGTTTCCACGTACATGGAATATCTTTCTCCCATCCTTCACTTTAAGCCCTTGTGTGTCCTTACAGCTGAAATGAGTTTCTTTTAGGCACCATATAGGTGAGTCTTGTTTTTTCATTTTAATTTTTAAAAATTAAAAAAAAAAGAGAGGCGCCTGGGTGGCTCAGTCACTAAGCGTCTGCCTTCAGGTCTGATCATGATCCCAGGGTCCTGAGATCAAGCCCCGCATCAGGCTCCCTGCTCAGCGGGAAGCCTGCTTCTCCCTCTCCCATTCCCCCTGCTTGTGTTCCCTATCTCACTGTGTCATTCTCTGTCAAATAAATAAGTAAAATCTTAAAAAAATTTTTTTAAAAGTTTACTTATTTTTTATTTTTAAGAAACATTTCTTTCTTTATTTTAGTGCAAGAATGAGAGCAAGAAGAGGGAGGGAAAAGGGAAGAGAATCTTCAAGCAGATGCCCTGCTGAGCAAGGAGCTGGACTTGGGGCTTGATCTCACAACCCATGAGATCATGACCTGAGCCGAAACTAAGAGCCAGATGCTCAAATGACTGAGCCACCAAGGTGCCTCTATTTACTTTTAAACTTTTTTTATTTTAAAGATTATTTATTTATTTATTTGACAGAGAGAGATCACAAGCAGGCAGAGAGGCAGGCAGGCAGAGAGAGAGGAGGGAGCAGGCTCCCTGCTGAGCAGAGAGCCCGATGCGGGCCTCGATCCTAGGACCCTGAGATCATGACCTGAGCAGAAGGCAGCAGCTTAACCCACTGAGCCACCCAGGCGCCCATACTTTTAAACTTTTAAGTAATCTCTACACCAAGGTGGGGCTTGAGCTCATGACCCTGAGATCAAGAGTGGGATGCTCTTCCAACTGATCCAGCCAGGTGTACCAGGTCTTGTGTGTGTGTGTGTGTGTTTTTTTTTAAGATTTTATTTATTTATTTGACAGAAAGAGAGAGAGATCGCAAGTAGGCAGAGCAGCAGGCAGAGAGGGGGAAGCAGGCTCCCTGCTGAGCAGAGAGCCTCATGTGGGGCTCCATCCCAGGACCCTGAGATCATGACCTGAGCTGAAGGCAGAGGCTTAACCCACTGAGCCACCCAGGCACCCCATACTAGGTCTTGTTGTTGTTGTTGTTTAAAATCCATCCAGCCACTCGATGCCTTTTGATTGCAGAATTTCACCATTTACCTTCAGAGTAATTATTGATAGGTAAGAACTTACTGGTGCATTCTTAGTAACGGTTTTCTGGCTATTTTATAGTTCATTTGTTCCTTTCTTCCTCTCTTTCTGTCTTCCTTCGTGAAATGATGATGTTCCTTAGTGGTATGCTTTGATTCCCTTCTCTTTATCTTTTGTGAATCTACTATAGGTTTTTGCTTTGTGGTTACTGTGAGGCTTACACAAAACACCATATAGATAGAACAGTTATTTTATGGTGATAACAACTTAACTTTGGTTGCCTAGAAAATCTTCGCCCTTTTGCTCTCCTCCTTTTTTGTTTTTCATGTCACAATTTACCCCTTTCTATACTGTATATTCACTAACAAATATTGTAGTTATTTTTAATATTCTTGCCCTTCATCCTTTATCCTAGAGTTAGGTGGTTAACATACGAATGCATCACAGTATCAGAGTGTTCTGAGGTTGTCTTATACTTATCTTTGCCAGCATGTTGTACATTTTGGTATGTTTTCTTGTTACTAGCTAGTATTCTTTCATTTCAGGTTAAAGAACTCCTTTCAGCATTTCTTTTAAGTCAGGTCTAGCAGTAATGGATTCCCTTTTGTTTTTCTGGGAAATTGTTAATTTCTCCTTCATTTCTGAAGGATAACTTTGCCAGAGAGAGTATTCTTGGTTGGTAGTTTTGTTTGTTTTGTTTTTGTTTTAGCAGTTTGAATATCATCTCATTGTTTCCTAGCCTCTGAGGCTTCCATTAAGAAATCTGCTGATAGCCTTATGGGGGTTCCTTGTAAGTTACAAGCTTCTTTTCTCTTCCTACTTTTAAGACTCTTTCTTTGTCTTTGATTTTTGGCAGTTTTATTAGTTCTTGAACTTGAATATCCAAACCTCTTGCCAGATTTGAAACGTTCTTAGCCATTATTTCTTTAAATACGCTCTCTTCTCCCTTCTCCCTCTGAAACTCTGTAATGCATAAATTATTTGTTTGGATGGTATGCCGTAATTCATGCAAGCTGTCTTCTTCTTCTTCTTCTTTTTTTTTTTTTTTTAAAGATTTTTATTTATTTATTTGACAAAGAGACATCACAAGTAGGCAGAGCAGCAGGCAGAAGTGGGTTGGGCGGGGAAAGCAGGCTCTCTGCTGAGCAGAGAGCCCAGCCTGATGGTGGGCTCCATCCCAGGACCCTGAGATCATGACCCGAGCTGAAGGCAGAGGCTTTCACCCACTGAGCCACCCAGGTGCCCCTGCCTTCATTCTTTTTCATTCTTTTTTTCTTTGTTCTCCTCTGGCTGGATAAATTCAAAGTTCCTATCTTTCTAACTCATAGATTCTTTCTTCTTGATCCATCCTTAATGATATTATTATTATTATTTTTTAGATTTATTTATTTATATGAGGGAGTGGAGAGAGGGAGAGGCGTAGTGAGAGGGAGAGTCCTAAGCAGACTCACAGTTGAGCACAGCGAGTTACAGGGCTCTGTCTCAACCCTGAGATCACCATCTGAGCCCAAACCTGAGTCTGGGCCTTAACCGACTGTGCCACCCGGGTGCCCCCTGTTGATGGTTTCTACTGTAGTTTTCATTTCATTCATTGTAGCTTCAGCTCCAGAATTTTTGTTTGGTTCTTTTTTAGGATTTCTTTCTCTTTGTTGAACTTCTCATTTTGTTCACATATTGTTTTCCTGATTTCATTGGATTGTCTTTCTGTGTTTTCCTTTAGCTCATTGAGTTTCCTTAAAACCGGTATTTCAAATTATCTATTGAGTAAATTGCAGGTCCCCATATTGAGATTGGTTACTGAAAGATTATTGCGATCTATGTTGCACATTCCTTGAAGTTTTGTATTGCTGTCTCTTTATTTGAACGATCAGTCACCTCCTCCAGTTTTTAGTAACTGCCTTCTTCAATGGATCTAAACTTGTGTTTTTCCCTCCAGCAGTGTACTGGAACTTCTCTGCTGGATACCTGGACTTCTACAAAGACTCTCTAACCCATAAGTGATTGTCTAAGACAGTGCTTTCCAGGAGCTCCTGGCTGAGGCAAGCTGGGGTTGATTCATGGGCCACTGCAAGGTCCACAGTGGGGACTAGGGTGTGTATGCCCATTGCCCAATGCAGCATGTGGGTGAGACTCTTCCCAGGTCCCTTGACATATGGTACCAGATCCCACAGCTCCCAGGAAAGCACTTTTGTCTATTGATGGAAGCAAAATTATTGTTGCTGGGAGTCGATGGGGATACAAACAAGGGATATCTTCTTCAGCCACGATGCTCCCTATACATTAACAATACTAGACCATATACTCAGTTATGCATCTCGTATTCCACTTATTATCTTGGAGACCATTCCACATCAGTACATAGACATTGAGCTCATTTTTAAAAATTAATTATTTTATTTCTAGACTTTATTTAGCACAGTTTTAGGTTCACAGTAGAACTAAGAGGAAAGCACAGAGACTTCCCATATGCTCCCTGCATCCTCCCAACACACATAGCTTCCCCCCATCATCAGCATCACTTACAGAATGGTACATCATTTAACAAGGATGAACCTACACTGACACATCGTAAGCACCCAAAGTCCACAGTGAACCTCGGGGTTCACTCAGGGTGCTATCCATTCTTCAGCTTTGGATAAATGTGTAATGACATGTGCCCATTATTATAATAGTATACTAAGTATTCCTATTGCCCTAAAAATCCTCTGTGCTCTACCTATTCACCTCTCCTCACCATCCCCGCCTATAGCACTCTTTTTCACCAAAGACATCTGCACAGAAAATGTCCATAATTTGCCAGAATGCTAATGATCCATAGGTGCCAATGGCATAAGAAATTCTAGAACAAACAGCTTATATTGTGAAGAAATATACTTCACTTATTTTTGTTTTCTTTTCTTTTTCACTGCTAGCGCATTCTTTTTTTTTAATTTTTAAAAAAGATTTTATTTATTTATTTGACAGAGAGAGATCATAAGTAGGCAGAGAGGCAGGCAGAAAGGGGAAAGAAGGCCCCCTGCTGAGCGAGAGCCCAATGTGGGGACCTGAGATCATGACCTGAGCTGAAGGCAGAGGCTTAACCCACTGAGCCACCCAGGCGCCCCTAGCTCATTCTTTTTAGCAGCTGAATAGCATCTCATTTTAGGAGTATGACATAATTTAATTAGCCTGTTCTTTTCTATTTAAATTGAGGCATGATTGACAGACGACATTATATTAGTTTCAGGTAGACCACACAAGGATTCAGTATTTGTATACATTGCAAAATATCACCACAATAAGTCTAGTTAATGTCCATCACCATATAAACTTGTTCTTTTTTGACATTTAGTCGTGTCCAGTCTTTTGTAACTATTGACAATGCTGCAGTGGATACCTTGGTACACAGGTCTTTGTATTTCTGTGTGAGCACGAATGTAAGACAAATTTCTAGTAGTGGAAATGCTAGGTCAAAAGGTATATGCATTTAAATTGTAATAGCTGTTGCCAAATTGCCTTCAAAGAGACAACCATATTATAGTCCCACCAACAATGAATGTCTTTTTCTACAATGCTCATTTTTGCCAATCTGATATCTAAAATATAGTATCTCACCTTAATTGTAATCTGTTATTGAGGTGGTTGAGTATCTTTTCATTTGTTTAGAAGCCACTTGTATTACTTTTCTATGAACTGTGTTCGTATCCTTTGCCCATTTCATTATTATTTTAAATTATATTTAAGAATAAAAACTCAGCTTTCTCATTATCATTTGCTCAAGATCCTCCTCAAAGGCCTGAGGCCCTCTCAAACAGGTGTTCGGTGGTCTCCACAATCACACCGACTCCCTCTTTCTAACTTGTATCAGTCTCCTGCCTCAACACCACTGTCTGTCTCAAGGAAGGACATCTTTATGGTCTCAGCATCCTACACCCTTCCCATGACATTCCCAAATGTCTTCCATCCTTCCCCTCTGGGATGCTCTGTTCTCAGTCAAACCTGACCACTCCTTCTGGGCCCAACTGATTTCCACCTGGGATGCCTTTCTGAATAACAGTGCCCATACTACCTAGAGCCTCCTGGGAACCTTTCCACCAATTACAGCCTATACCACTGGAAGGTTGGGCTGGGCCTCTCCCAGAGCCCAGTTTCCCCTCTGTCCATGCTCAGCATACAGGGGTGTCAGTGTGGAGTGGGTATTATGCACCTTTTCAGCATTTATTGAATGTACATGAGTCAGGCACTGTTCTAAGCACTGGGAATGTGGCAGTATATAAGACAGAACAAGGTCCCGCCTCTCATTCTGCTGAAATTTTAGTGTGTGTGCAGGTGGGTGACATACAACATAGTCAGTGAACATACACACATGCCTAAGAATGTCAATGAAGTGTACACAAGTAATGGAACGGATAGTGAAGGGAGGAGGGAAAGGGTCTCCTTTGGACAAAGAGGCCAGGGGACGGATCCCCCAAGAACTGAGATTCGACCACAAACCTATGAGAAGGCTCCAGCTATGTAAAGAACTTTCCAGATGCCCTACTAGAGGCCCAGTCTGGTAGGTCTGCTCTTCTAAAAATAGACTGAGATGCAGCGGGTCCACAGCCTCGTTTCTCTTTCTGTCACTTGATAAGAACTAAAGGCACAAGCGTAAGATCCCGGTAACTTCAGGGCTGTGTGTGGTGTAAGTGTGATTTGAGAACCTGCACCCTCCTGCTTCCTATCTGAGCTGCAAACCTGGGAAAATAAAATCATGCTTGCCCTGGCATTAATAACAGAGCACCTGCTCCAGGCCAGGGTCCTTTAAGCACTTTACACCACTGTAATTTCATATAGCCAGCACAACAATCCTTTGTGGTACTTACTAGTAACTTTATTTTACAGAGGAAGGAACAAACCGAGGCTCGCAATATGGATGCAACCTGTTTAGGTTTGCACGGTTCAGAGAGAAGTACAGTTCCCCGAGGCAGAAGGGGGGTCGGCTGGGGTGCCCTGGAGCACTCGGGGCGCACCTTGTTTCCGGAGTTTGCCGGCGGCGCCCCGACATTGGCTCTAGGCCCCGCCCGGGTCTCCCGGCCTCAGGGGCCAAGGGGCGAGCGGCGGGCGCGCCCGGCCGGCGGGCTGGGGGCGGGGAAGGCGCGGGGACAAAGGCCGCGGCCACCGCGCCCCGGTCGGACCGTGCGGCGACAAACTCCGGCCGCCGTGCGGGGACTCGAGACTCCCGGGACGTCGCCGCGCGCGGGGATGAAGCGCCCCAGCCCCGCGCCCGCTCAAGCGGAGCCCGCGGGCCAGCTGCCCGCACCGCCCCCTCCGGCCCCCCCGCCCCCGCCCCCTCCCCCGCCTCCGCCCCCTCTCCCCCGCCCCGCGGCGGCCGCGGCGGCTCGGCGCTCGGCGAACATGGCGGCGGCGGCGGTCGGGCGGGACACTTTACCTGAGCACTGGTCCTACGGCGTGTGCCGGGACGGCCGCGTCTTCTTCATAAAGTGCGACGCGGGCAAGCGGGCACGCGGGCGTGGGCGGGGGCCGGGCGGGGTGCGGGGCCGGGCGGGCGTCCCCGGAGCGGCGGCGGCGCTAACAGGTGCACCTCTCTCCCGCAGTGACGAGCTCCGCCGCACAACCTGGCTGCACCCGCGCACCGGGGAGCCAGTCAACTCCGGCCACATGATCCGCTCAGGTGGGAGCCGGGCCGGCGGGGTTGGGGGGCAGCGCTCGGGAGGCGCGCGCTTGGGCGGCTCAAGTTTGACCCGACTTTTTTGGCATTTCCGCAGACCTGCCCCGCGGCTGGGAGGAGGGCTTCACGGAGGAGGGAGCCAGCTACTTCATCGAGTGAGTGACCCGGTCGCCGCGATCGCACCTGTGCGGCGGGATCCGACCGGTTCCCGCCGCGCGCGCCCGCCCCCCGCCTCCCGCGCGGGTCCGGGGCGAGTTGGCGCGCATAGCGCCGAGGCCGCACTGCTGTGGGGTTTTGTGTGCCGGAGTTCTGTGGCGGGCTCCGGGAAAGGGGGCGGCGGGGCGCGCATCTCCGCAGGGGGCCGCAGTCCCGGCCGCAGAGGGGGCGGGGGCCGCAAACTGCCCCCCCCTCCACCCCCGTCCTGCAGTTGGGAGATTCGGGCGCGGATGTGAGGGGCAGGACACGCCTCCCCGCCGGGGTCCGGGGCCGGCACGGAGCCGGGCCGGGACCCACCGCTGTGGGCGGGGGTGGGGAGAGTGGAAATAATTGTTGCGTCCGGGGTCCGGGAGCTGGGGAGTGGGGAGTAGAGACGGAGGGCATCTCGAGTGGGGAGGACTTGGTCTTAGACTTTGTTGACTGGGGTGGTGGTGGGGAGTCGGAACCGCACCCCCTTCGCCATCTAGAGCGCGGGCCTGCTTGGGTGGGGGCGGCTAGTGGTGGCGGTGGGGAGGGAACCCATCAGCCAATAATATTCCTCGAACGCTGCGCGTCTGGGAAAGCCGGTGCTCCATGGGGACAGTCACTCCAGCCTCCGCTAGCAAGCGGTAGTTCAGAAAAAGCCCGCGAGCATTGCGCCACTAGCCAGGTTACCCCAGACCTGGGTCTGTAGGGGTGAAATCGTGCGGCAGTACGCGAGGGCGCCGCGCAACCGCTAACACTAGTACGACGGTTCCTTCTCGCTCCAGGGCTTTACCTGTGTTGCTGCGTTTCTCTGCAAAGCTCTGCGTGGTTGCCAATCAGCTCCCTGCGGTCAGAAGCTGCTTTGGGTCCTTTGCCCGGTGCCTGGCACAGAGAAGGCACTGGGTAAACCTTTGTTTACGGAATGAATGGACTAGCCAAGGTCTGGACGGTGGTCAGACAAATACTGTTACTTCTGGGGGGCCGTGAGTCAGAATTCCTTTTTCACCAACCGAAAACACTGCTAGGCAGTAGTGGAGCAGCCTAGTCGGAGCTCGGTGGTCTCAGAAAATCCTGGATCCTCCCTCCCTAGTTTGGGCTCTTGCAGGATGTTCTAAATTCTGCTGGATGAGCTTTATGCAGGTGGACACTAGGGCCGTGGCTGGGGTCCTGCCTCACATCTGTGCTTGAGAGAGAAGTTGGGGAGCTGGCTAAGACCTCAGAACCTCTCAGTCTGTGGACCTGGCTGCTCATAACTGCATTCATTGATGTTTATTAGATTTCTCCTTGTGTGCCGCACATCGTTGTAGTCATTGGAACCACAGACCTGAGTGAGGCAGACAACATCCGGATGGTCATGGAGCTTGCAGTCTGGTTGGGAGAGGGAGCAGAAAATAAACTAAAAAACCAAGAATAGTGTCAGCGGTATCTACTGTGCAGAAAATTAAGATAAGGTAATGGAATATCAAGCGGTGGTGTTGGATGGAGAGGTCTGTCGTGGTGTTTCTGAATAGGTGACATTTAAGGTAAAATCTGAATGTCAGGAGAGAGCCATCCTCGTGTTGATGAGATGGCAAAGCATATCCCCAAGAGACCAGCCAGTGCAAGGGCTTGAAGACAGGAAGAGCTAAGTCCAGAGTGGAGAGGCTGGAATGTGGTGAGCAAGGGAGGAGGTTGCAAGGGAAGAGGTTACAGGTAGGAGAGAGCAAGTGGTGTAGGACTTTATGAGCCAGGGTAAAGGGTTTTTAAACTTTATCGTAAGCCTAGGGAGAAATCACTGGAGGGTTGGAAGTGGGAGAGCAGTGATTTGGTGTGCATTTTTAGGAAGATCATTCTCCCTGCTGTAGAGTGGGCTGTATGGAGGTGGGCAGGTATAGTGGGCAGGATAGTAGTAGCAGTCTCTTGCTGATGACTTGGCTGAGGGTGTAGCACTGGACATGTTTTCATCTGAAGTGGTCAGATTCAGGTTGATGATCTGGATGCAATCTGTGAGAGAAAGAAAAGAGTCAGAGATGACTCTGAGAGGCTTGAGCACCTAAGTGGATGGTATTATATCTTCAGATGGGAGCGCTGGGAGGAGCAGGTTTGCGGTGGGGGAAGGCACGAGATCTGAGAGGTTTGAGATATGAGTATGTCCACTAGGCAGATGGATGGATCCTGAAGCTCAGAAAAGAGAGAGAGAGAGAGAACTGCAAAGGTGTATTTGGGTATGGTAGATGGTGTTCAGGCCATAGGATTAGTTGAACTCACCTTGGAAGCGCGTGTAGACGGAAGAATGACCTAAGCCTTGAGACACAGCGTTTAGAGGTTAGGAAAAGAGGTGGATCCAGCAAAGGAGAACTGAGAAGGTAGAAGGAACCCCAGTAGAATGAGAGGTTCACAGAAGCTTCAAGGACAGAACCTGATTAGAGTAGGTGGAGGGGGAAAATATGGGGTGCAGAATTGGGGTCCGTAAGCGTAGGTGAATCTTTCAGACAGTTTTGTTAGGGAGCAGGTTGGAAACATTAGCTGGGAATTGGGGAAGTTTTGGGTTTGATGTGGCAGCGGGGAGTCTTTTTTTAGTGGGAGAGAGTAGAGCATGTTCTGTTCTGCTGGGAATGAAATAGATGATGCAGGAGAGAGATGCGACAGTTCCTGGAGCAGTGTTTCTGACAAGGTGAGAGGGTGGGGATCCTGGGATCCTGGGCTTAGGTGTCAGGAGTCCCAGCTGGAACAGGGTCTTTCATCCATTTCATGGTACGGAGGGCTGCCCATGTCAGAGCTCATGCTAGGAGGCTGATAGGTTTAGTGAGGGGAGACATGGGTATTCCTGTCTGATAGTACCTGTCTCTACCATGAAGTACTAGACTAAGTCTTGAGTTGGGGGGCTTCAGGCTAACTTCCGGTCAGCCATTGCCACAGCCTCCCGCACAGCCTCCTGCCCTTCTCTCTTTTGCTGACTCTTCTGTGGTGACTCTGAAGTTCCTAGTGATTATCTTTTTTTTAAATTTTATTTTATCTATTTATTTGTCAGAGAGAGAGAGAGAGAGGAGAGTACAAGCAGGGGGAGCATCAGGCAGAGGGAGAAGCAGGCTCCCTGCTGAGCAAGGAGCTGATGGCTGGACTTGATCCCAGGACCCTGGGATCATGACCTGAGCCTAAGGCAGACCCTTAACCAACTGAGCCACCCAGGCATTCACCTAGTGATTATCCTATAGCAAGCTCTGGCTCCCCACCCCCAGGGTCCTCCCAGGCCTAGGGGAAAGCAGTGTGTGACTGATCCCCCACTTTCAAAGGCCAGCCATATGGGGAGGCTGGACACTGTGGCAGCCAGTTATGTTTCCTGTCTCCTGAGACAGCTTCTTGAGAGACTGAATAGTTTGGACGTAATTGTTCTTTTCCTCACATAAAAAATGCTTTGCTTTCGTCAGTCAACTTCCTTACATTTGCTCTGATCATTTCTGAATGTTCTATATATATATTTTTTTCCGGATCCTCCTCTAACATGTCTCAGTTAGAGGGACAGACATTCGGCATAGCTGGTTTTATTTTCCCCAGTGGATCCTTGGTCTGGAAGTTTGTGTGAGGTTTTCAAGGTGCATCAGTTTCTCCTGATATTTAGCAGATGTTTTGATACTTTCCAGAGTATATTTCTTCTCTCCTCTCCTCTCCTCCCCTTCCTTTCCTCTTCCTTCCGCCCTTCCTCCCTCTTCTTCTCTCTCTCTCTCTCTCTTTCTTCTCCCTCCATCTTCCCTCCCTCCCTCCCTCTTCCTTCCTTCCTTCCCTTCCTTCCTTTTCTCTTTCTCTCTCTTAGTTTAGTACAGGGTTCTTTAACCCTGCTGTACGTAAGAAAACCCAAAGTGTGTGTGTGTGTGTGTGTGTGTTTTTCCTAAAGTAATCTCTACACCCAACCCATGGGGCTTGAACTCATGACCCTGAGACCAGGAGCCTTATGCTCTGAGGCAGCCAGGCACCTCCAGAAGTACATTTTTTAAAGCAGAAAAACTTGAGCTAAGACTGGTGCATTTTGTTTTTGATTTCTGCACTTGGGTTCAATTTTGGATTAGGGAAAAATATAAAAGAAATCTACTGCTGGTTCCCCTAATTCTAGACTTGGTGATGCTGATATCCTCTTCTAGAAAACTTATACTCTAGGGGTGCCTGGATAGCGCAGTTGGTTAGGCAGCTGCCTTTTGCTCAGGTCATGATCCCAGAGTCCTGGGATTGAGCCTCAGGTTGAGCTCTCTGCTCAGCAGGGAGCCCGCTTCTCCCTCTGCCTGCCCTGCCCACTGCTTGTGCTTTCTCTCTCTCTGTGTCAAATAAATAAATAAATAAAATCTTAAAAAAAAAAAAATCCTTAAAGTGGGGTGCCTGGGTGGTGCAGTCAGTTGAGTGTCCAACTCTTGGTTTCAGCTCAGGTCATGATCTTAGGGTTGTGAGACTGAGCCCCATGTCAGCCTCTGCACTCAGTGTGGTGTGCTTGGGGTTCTCTCCATCTCCTGGTCCGCCCCCTCCCCCCACCACTCAGCCGGGAGTCGCCATCTTCCTCTGCCCCTCCCCCTGCTCATGCTTTTTCTCTTTCTATTTCTCTCAAATAAATAAATAAAATCTTTAAAAAAAGAAGACTTATGCTTTAAAACTTTTCTACTTTCCCTTGAGTCTTTTAGCCAAGTAGCAAGATAGAATACTAATGGAGATAATAGTGTCATTAACAGCAGCAGCAATAAGAGTAGTAGTAGCAATTATGTAATAGCCTCATCTTTTCCAGTCTTTGAAAAATGCCAGGAACTGTTTTATAACTATTATGTGATTTAATTCTTACAACAATTTGATGAGGTAGGAACTGTTATTAGTTCCATTTTACTGATGTGGAAACTCATAGTAATCCTGGGCATTCCAACAGCAAAGGGCAGTTGGCTTATTTCTGGTATCTTTTCTTACTTGGTTTTTGTAACAGCAGAAGAGCAGAGATAATTGTATTCTGGTCCATGAAGGTTCAGTGATTTGTCTGGAGTGCTTAGAGCTGGACTAGAAAGTTAGTCTTTAGTCTCTAAAATGGTACCCATGGTAGTGGGGCGACTTCTACCCCAGGTCACAGGTGTGAGGCAGCATTGATACTTGAAGGAACCTTGTGCCAGGTGCCATTGCTCTGAGTCAGGCTGCCCAAGGCTTACGGGACAGAGGCCTTCTTTGCTTTTGCTGGGAATTGAGGCTTCTGAGAAAGGCAGCAGCCCTTGGTCTTCTGAGCTGATTGGTGGTGGTGCAAGTCTCTGATTAGTAAGGAATGGAAGAAATGGAAGACATTAATTATTAATTAGTAAAAGCAGTTTGGTAGACACAGCCTTTTCACATGTGAGACCCATAAGGGTGAACTTCTAGAACAGGCCTTAGGAGCAAGGGTGTTACACTGGGCTGGTTTTCGGGGGTTTTGTGGCACCCTGTGGTTGCCCTGTGGTAGGCTTCTTCCTACAATAGGCTTTGAGTAGATCCTGAGTCAATAAAGAGGACGAATGGAGTGAGGAGGGTCTTGGCCATCCTGCTTGTGCCAAGGTGGTTCCTCGAAGGCTGGTACTCTGTTCGCTTTTCTGAGGCATTGGTACCCAGCCCAGCTCTGGGCTCTGAGTAGGTTCTTGGTATTTATTAAAGCAGGAGTGTCTTAAGGGACTCAGTGAGTTTAGTAGATATTCCAAGTTTTGGAAAACCTGTTGGGAAGGAGATCAGGGGCTAGGGGAGCCTGGGTAAGGTGAAAGAAGCAAAGTAGCCAGGAGTTGAGCCTGTCGAGGCTAGTGCTTGGATCTGAGCCTTCCTGGCAGTCGTTGCTTGCTGTCCAGAATAGCACCTGAAGTAGGAACGCGGCCTCCTGTGGCTGCTTCACCTCATAACCGCATGCTCTGCATCTGGGGAATGGGACATCTGTTGGGATCCCCTCCCTGGTTCTTTCCCTCTCTGGTTGCCTCGTGTCCTCTGTGACTTGGCTCCAGAGTCCTGGTGGGAAGCAGCTGATTGCACAAGGTCTCTTCTAGCTTTCTGTTCTTAGGTTTAGCTTTGGAGATTTGCAGGGCCATCCTGTGTAGGTGCTATTCTCCTTGTGGGTGTCCAGCCCCAAGTGAGGCCAGTGAGGCTCTTGGGAAAGACATTTCTGAGTAAGACTTAGAGTAAGTCTTAGAGTAAGACCAACTTTCCTCACCTTAGCCTTGCGGACTGCAGCAGGTCCTGCCTGGCTACATAATTTGCAGGACTCAGTGCAAAATCAGAAAGTTCAGGGGCACTCG
The DNA here is from genome assembly GCF_009829155.1 of Mustela erminea. Lineage (NCBI taxonomy): Eukaryota > Metazoa > Chordata > Mammalia > Carnivora > Mustelidae > Mustela > Mustela erminea. Next base: position 71,187,475 of record NC_045622.1, on the reverse strand, counting down.
TTCACAAAGCTGGAAAAAGGTGTCACTCGAGGTATTAAAGCACTAAACTTTTTCCTTTTTCCTGTGATTTTCTCTCAACTTGTCATGGCGTTTTTTATTTGCTATTATTTGCTATTCAAAGTCATTCCAAGTTAAAAAAAAATCAATTTTTTAGCATGACTCTCAGGTTCATGTCTGTATTGTAGAATATTTCGAATGCAGACATCAGGGTGATGACCTTGTGTGCTGACCCACCACCACCATATCCACTCCCAAGACACCACAAGGCAAGGATGCTGGTGCTCACACTCTCCTGGACAGGAATGAGGAGGAGGGAGGCTGGGTAGAGCTTGGGGCTCTAGGTAGTTGGGAATAGGCAGTTAAGAACATGTCCCATGGGGGCGCCTGGGTGGCTCAGTGGGTTAAGTCTCTGCCTTCAGCTCAGGTCATGATCTCAGGGTCCTGGGATCGAGCCCCACATTGGGCTCTCTGCTCAGTGGGGAACCTGGTTGCCCCCCACCCCACCTGCATCTCTGCCTACTTGTAATCTCTCTCTGTCAAATAAATAAATAAAATCTTTAAAAAAAATTAAAAAAAAACCACAAACCACAACAACAACAAAAAAACATGTCCCATGCAGGCAGGGAGTGGGGACCAGGCATGAGACAAGGTTTTAAGATTCCTTCAGAAGGGTTACTTTTCTAGAGATAACACTAAATATCTGGAGTGTGTTTTTGTATTCAGCAAACCCATTTTCTCTGAAATTAAAGGGAAAGAGGAATTGGGGAATGAAGGCGGAACCAGGGATGACTGAATGTCCAGGCGGGTACCCCAGTGGGCTGTAGGCGCCAAGTATAGAAGGCCCTTTGGAAAAGTCTGTGAATACTAGAAGGCCCAGGAAGGTGCCCTCATAAGATTTAATTATGCTATCACTGAAGGAGTCTTCCAGCAACCCCCCCTACATTTCCTGTCTGCCACTTTTTCTCCCCAGACAAATGCTGAACTTCATGTTAGTGAAATTTGTCTTGTAGAGTGCCAAACTATTGGTTCACTTATTTGCCCTCTTTCTCATTTGTCATCTTTCTCATTGCTGGGAACAGCGTTTCAAACCAGAAAGCAACAGTTTTGCAAAGAATTTCTGGGAAACCACAGCTCACATCTATTTAAAATGGAAATTCTGAAACCTCTTGTTGAAGGTTAAGAAAAGCTTCTCCCAGCTTGGCCAGTTTTGGCATAATCCCACACTTTACGTTTCATTTCCTGGTTGTTTTATCAAGAGTGAAAACTGGCTCAGGGATTGAAGTGTTAGGTCCTTTACAAAAGGAACAACAGTGGTGTTGTGCAGAAAGCAGAAGGAAGGATTAGCAGCCCCGATTTGCTCCACGCTCTCAAGAAGTTCTGGGAAAACCTCTGTTAAGAAAGACGGTTACAGGGTGCCTGGATGGCTCAGTTGGTTAAGCGACTGCCTTCGACTCAGGTCAAGATCCTGGAGTCCTGGGATGGAGTCCCGCATTGGGCTCCCTGCTCAGCAGGGAGTCTGCTTCTCTCTCCGACCCTCCCCTTCTTGTGCTCTCTTTCTCATTCTCTCTCTCAAATAAATGAAGAAAATCTTTAAAAAAAAAATGGTTGCAAGTAGCTCCTAAGGCTCTTTACCCCTGTGAGGGGTGTGCTTCAGAGAAAGGAGGGAGTTTGGGGGGAGGAGCGGGACTATCCCTGATTTTCAGGGCTGTGTGTGTGAAGAGGGTGGTTGGAGGTTTCATGTGCATTGACAGAGCTCTGTCCCTTCTCTCAGTGTTTACGGGAGTAAATCTTGTGCTTGATATTTATGGGAGTAAACCTTGTGCTTCTTAAATTAGGGCTTCGATAGGAGTCTCTTTGGGAAAGCACATCAGAATGTGGACTGTTTGGGGATTTAATGAGGTGCTTGCTCCAGTCTTACCATCTCTTCAGAAGAGAGCATGGGTTTGAATCTCTGCTCAGTGAACTGGCATGGTGGCTTATGTCAGTACTGACAGAGGGAGAAACACGGAGGAATATGGTTTCACTTGCCTGGTACCTTTATATGGCTGTCAAAACACTTGTTTCTGATTTTCTGAAATGACAAGTGTTTTGGGTTAGTATTTTATTATTCACAGAGTACTTCATGAGCATTATCTGATTGGAAGCTTACAGTTACTGGGTTTTTCAGTGCAGAAAAGTGAGCTCAGAGGAATAAAGGGACTTCCTAAAGCCTCCTGCTGTGTTGGTTCAGCCTTTTTGAGTTCAGAGAAGACATGGACATGGTATTGTCTCAGACAAGGGCTTCTTAGACTTTTTCAACCACAGCTGAATGACTGAAGATGATGAAGGCAAACTCTCCTGGAGATTGGATGGCAGGAAATGTCATCAAAATGTGGGTACTATCCAAAAATTCATGTAGACTTGACCCTCAATTTAACTTATTATAAAATCCCTTCCCGTATCTTCACTTAAGATTAGTGCTTTGGCAGGATGTATCATGTTCATTGTATGGCTTGGTGTTTTCCCAAACAGAAATGTGTGCTCCCAGGACACTAATTCCCTTGTTCAGTCTTAAGGGACCAGGGGAGTGGGGAGATGGCTCATTGGCTTCTAGCCTCTCTGGGCTGTGCATCTCCAAAGGGGGATGTACAGGCTTGGAGGAAGACACAAGCAGCTGTTGAGACCTTGGGCCGTCTTTTTTTTTTTTTTCTTTAAAAAATTAACATATAGTGTATTATTTGCCCCAGGGGTACAGGTCTGTGAATCATCAGGCTTACACATTTCGCAGCACTCACCATAGCACATATCCTCCTCAATGTCTATCACCCAGCCACCCTATCCTTACCCCCCCATCCCCCAGCAACCTTCAGTTTGTTTCGTGAGATTAAGAGTCTCTTATGGTTTGTCTCCCTCCTGATCCCATCTTGTTTCATTTTTTCCTTCCCTACATCCCGTGACCACCAGCCCTGCCTCTCAAATTCCTCATATCAGAGAGATCATATGATAATTGTCTTCTCTGATTGACTTATTTTGCTTAGCATAATACCCTCTAGTTCCATCCATGTTGTTGCAAATGGGAAGATTTTGTTTCTTTTGATGGCTACATAATATTCCATTGTATTTATATACAACATCTTCTTTATCCATTCATCTGTTGATGGACATCTAGGTTCTTTCCATAGTTTGGCTATTGTGGACATTGCTGCTACAAACATTTGGGTACCCATGCCCTTCCGGATCACTACATCTGTGTCTTTAGGGTAAATACCCAGGAATGCAGTTGCTGTGTCATAGGGTAACTCTATTTTCAACTTTTTGAGGAACCTCCATACTGTTTTCCAGAGTGGCTGCACCAGCTTGCATTCCCACCAACAGTGTAGGAGGGTTCCCCCTCCTCCGCATCCTTGCCAACATCTGTTGTTTCCTGGTTTGTTAATTTTAGCCATTCTGATGGTGTGAGGTGGTATCTCACTGTGGTTTTGATTTTTATTTCCCTGATGCCGAGTGATGCTGAGCACTTTTTTTCATGTGTCTTTTGGCCATTTGGATGTCTTCTTTGCTGAAATATCTGTTCATGTCTTCTGCTTGGGCTGTCTTTTGAGTTGTGCCAGACTACCCCACTGTCTCCCGTCTAACCTACTCTGGGTCACCTGGATGCTGGCGGGATTTTTTTGGAAGCCAAAGGACAGCCAGGCAACTTCATCATGCAGAAAAATGTATAGGTGTTGTGTATGTGGTGGTAGTGTGTGTAAGGAGGTGGTGGGTAGGTGCATTGGCTCTGGATTCCCAGATTATGATTCCAGTTCCACCAGTTACAGTTCCCTGTCCTTGATCGGTTACCTTCTTCCTTTAAGCCTCATGTCCTCACCAAAGAAATGGGGATAAGTAAGGGGATTACATGAATTGATTGATGGAAAGGATGCCTAGCAGGTGCCTGACACCTAGTAAACGCCCAGTAAATGTGAGCTCCTCACTGTACATCCACATAGCTATGAGATGGGGTGGAAATGTGAATTCTGAGTTCTTATTACATTCAGCAGTTGGTGCAGAAATCTGGTGCCCTTGAACTGGGGTTACCTGGGTCAGGGGCATGCAGACTATAGGACTCAACTCAGAATTTGGACCAATAAAAACTGCATAACCATTTTGGTTATTAAAAGGATGTCCTCATTCTTGGGAAATACTGACGTATTTGCTCTCAAACAGTTGAGAAAAAACTGTGTGTGTATGTGTGTGTGCACATGTACGTGTGTAGGGGAGCAGATGATCTAGCATTTGGAGAAATGCTAACAGTGGGTGAGGCTGGGTGAGGGGTGCTATTCTTGTACCTCTCTCTAAGTTTAAAATGATTTCCAAATTAAAAGTTAGCTAAAGAAACAACACTAGGGGAACCTGGGTGGCTCAGTAGGTTAAGGCTCTGCCTTCAGCTCAGGTCATGATCTCAGGGTTTTGGGATTGAGCCCCACATCAGGCTCTTTGCTTAGCAGGGAGTCTGCTTCTCCCCCTCTCTCTCTGCCTGCCTCTCTGCCTACTTGTGATTTCTCTTTCACTGTCAAATTAATAAATAAAATCTTAAAAAAAAAATCCAAAACCAAAACAACACTAACCTCAACCATCAGGGCTGTGCTGTCCCTAGGCCACAGGTACCTTGTCCAGGCTGCAGGGACCTGGGGACCAAGAGCCCAGGGTAATGAGGTGTAAAAACATTCCCGGGCTCGCTGTTTCCCTGGCATTTAGAAGGCTGCACAGATGTCCTCTCCTTAATCTGGGTGGCCACCTGGTTATCGGCTCTGACTGCTGAAGGACAGACTTATTGTCTGGTGCTGCCTGGGCCCCAGATGTCAACAGTAATAATCTTCATGGTACTCTATAGTTGAGAAACACATGCATTCCTTTTAAAGGCAGGGATTTTTATTAGCCTCATTTTACAGATCAAGCAGTGGAAGCTGGGGGAGGGACAGGGTTAAAAGATCTTCCTGATGTCAGAGCAACAGTAGGGGAGCTGGCACTTAGAACCTGAGTCGTCTTGGCTCCAAATTTGTGCACTGTTTCTACCATGGTGTCTTCTGACTCACATAGCCACTCCCTCTGTATTGAATCCTCCTGTAGCGTTATCTCCCCAAATTGGTCCTCAGTACCTTCCCTGATGACCCTTTGGGCCTCCTTCAGAAAGTCCCCTGCAGGGTGGATGAGCGAGGGGTGGGTTGAATGGTCCCTAGGCAGGGCAGTGGGCAGGTCCCTGGTGCTCTGGGAGAGTGGACTGCCCCCCCCCCCGCCCCGCCCCGGCCCCACCACCTGCCCATGTCAGCTGACCACAGCTTAGGGGCTGATGAGCCTCTTAAGCCTGCTTACAGCCAGGCTGTCTCTTTCAGGTTCTGCCAGAAGAGTGTTTCCAGCATCCTAGTCAGTGTTCTCAGGGTTTCTCAGGGGCTTTTTCTGCCAAGGCAGAGCACTCACCCTTTCGAGGTCTGACAGCTTGGCATTAGCGTGCAGTCTCTCCCAGGGACTGCGGGCTACCTCTTGTGCTTCCCTGGGACAGTCTGTCATGCAAGCAGGGTGCAGTGTGCTTGGGGATGGAGGGGGCAGAGGGCCCATTCAAGCTCTCTTCCCAGGCCCCTGGCACCACCTCCAGTGTTCTCTCCCCCTAGGTGAAGTGGGAGGGGAGACAGTCTCCTTCCCGAGAGGAGTGGAGCCAGAGCAACTTTGTAGCTTAGTGCAGTCACCTTTGCAATAATCATCCTCTCTGCTTGCAAACTGAGTTGTCTGTGCAGGTCTGCAGATGGAACCAGTGGGCCACCTTGAAGAGTGATGAGCACCTTATTGGAGGGGCAGTTTAATGAGAGGCTGGATGGCTTTTGGTCCAGGATTCACCTGTTGAGTCACCAGACTTTGGTAAACCATGTGCTATATGCCAGTCTCTGTATTGGGTGCCATGGAGAGAAATAGACATCATCATCATCATGCCATGGAGAGAAATAGACATCATCATCCCTGCCCTCCAGCAGGGCCCAGTCCAGGGAGGGAGAGGGACACTGGACAATTTCAGTATAGGTAATAGGGGCTGGTGACCCTGAGGACAGAGCCCTAGGGAGCTTCAGAGGGTGAGTTTGAGGAAGGGGAGGCATCTGTGGAGCAGAACAATGGGCAGCCTGAGGCAAGAGAGGCCAGGGGATGAAACTGGCAGGAGCTAGGGGGTGTGAAGTATGTGTGTGCTTGTCTGCACCTTGAAGAGGCTGGTGCTGAGTTGAGGTATAGGCACTGGTCCTGGATAACACCCTTCACTAAATAGTAGCTGACTTCAGGAGAGTGATGTAATTGGGGATATTGCCCTAAGGGTTCCCCGACTTCCTGTGTCTGAGGGGTGGTGCTGGGTGGTGGGGGTTATAAAGCATGAATTCTGGAGTCTGAGTCCCAGGGTTGAAATCTTGTCTTTGCTGCCAGGTTGGACAGGCCACTTAAACATCTCTGTGTCTTCAGATGTTTCTTCATATGTAGAATGGGGACAACAACTGTACTGTACACTTAGAATAGTACCTGGCAAATCTCACATGCTATGTAAGAATTAACCATTGTCATCACTCCTCCTAGAAGTAGAGCCCCCGCCTGTGTGGCACAGTCTGCAGAAAGTGATGGTTCGTTCGCTTTGGGGAAATCTCCTAAGATCAGGCTAGCGGGAGGAAGTGTGTTTTCTTGTTGGGACTTGTCCTTAAAAGGAAGCTGGGCACGACGTCGTTGGTGCCTAAATACCAGGGAAAGGATTCTTCATCTTTGAAGCCCTGTGTGGCTGTGTCCAACCAGAGAGAAAATAGATGGGTTTCTCGTACCTACGATCAACACATTTTCCAAACGGGCAGTTATGATATACTCCCCTTTCATCCTCCACCCTCATCCCCGGTGAGAGGGCTCCCTGGTGCTAGCAGTAGTGTTTGCATTGCCTGGCAGGGCCTCTAGCTTTCTTTTTGGAGGTAGTGACCCTGGTATCCATGCCAGAGCACTTGACGGAGGAGTCGTAAGGGTGGACATGAAGTACAAACTGTTCTAGAATGCTGAGTCCAAACTACAAGGGGGTGGGACTGGGCATCAGCATTATCCCAAGTTCCACGAGGGATTCTCTGGATGCTGAAAGGGAAGATGTCTCAGAGCTTCAGCCTCCCCACGATAATGATATTGTACAGTAATGATAATGCTACTCTCCTTCCTGGTGTTATTGAGCATTTATTGAGAATCTAACATGATGGCCTGTCTGCAGCTCCTTTAAACGCGTGGTAGATGCTCAAGTATTGCACGCCTTTGCATTTTCAGGAGGCCCTCTGCTGGAACTGTTTGGATGAAGCTGTGGGAAGGGCCCCGAGAAAGTGTCAGTAGGCATGGCTGTCTGTCAGTGGCCACCCTGTTACCCAGAGTTGATCCCTGGCCCCTGGTGGGTCTCTGGTTTCCCCCTTGGGGATTGAGAATGTACTGCTATTCCCTGTGCCCCGATGATGCTGGCTGTCCTGGAGGTGGGCAGTAGGGCTGGTCGGTGGATGAACACTGAGTGGGGACTACATCTGCCTGGGAGAGGGGTAGATTGGCACATCCACATCTTGGAACCCCAGGACCACTTAGAGATCCTTCTGAGAGCAGAGAGGAAGGCCTGGAGTAATGGGTGTGTTATTCTGAGTGATTGACGTTGAAAGCCAGAGGCAGCAAGCAGGCTGCAATTAAGTTGAGAAATGGAAAAGCTACTCTGTGTGGGAGAATAGATATGTCCCGGCAGACAGTGGTGATGTTGGGGAGGTCGTCGAGGTGTCTGGTGTTGTAGTCTTCCCTGAGCTGGTCCTGGGGGAGATGGAGCAGGGGCAGGATTGTGACTCAGTGCCACAAATAGCTCGCCAGCTCCTTGGGAACAGTGTCAGGCACAGAGCCAGTCCTCAACCAAATTGGTGTGGGTGGGTTGATCTGACATTTGGCATGACCTTCTTGACCTTGGCAGACATACGAGGAGAGAGAGTTGATTGAAATTGGGAGTAAATTGGGGTTGTAAGCTGACCACAGAATCCATGGTCAGGATCCCGGGGAGGGGAAAAGGTTTCCTTCATTGCCTCGGAAATTGTTGGGAGAGATTTTTTTTTTTTTTCTCAACACATTCTGACCTGGGGATTTAAAGAAATGGATGAATGCTGTGAGGCTAAATATCTGTAATCATTGTACCCATTAATGCATTTCTAGATGGAATTGGTGGTACCTGAAATTACACCCATTTGCTGAGGCTTTGAATAATGACATTTTTTGAGCCCTGGTGTGTGGGCGGGCGCGGAGAGCACTCAGTCGGCTTCTCTCAGCCTTCCTCACCTGAAAATGCGTAGATGTGTTTGTGTGTTTGGCACCAGATGGTTTATAAAACTCAGTGGGGATATGAATTCTTTGGGGGAAAGGAGAGTAATTGGCTTCCTATTCTGTGAACAGATAGATATTTAAATTAGAATCCAAAGCACACTCCTTTTGCCTCAAGAGCTCCGTTTGTCTGAGGGGCCCAGTGATTGACGATGCAGCAACTGTGCTGAGTGATGATCTCGCTGGGCCTTTTGAGGCTGCTCCTTGGGTCCGGCAGGACTGGATGGTGCTGATTGTCTTCTGGGGTCCTTGGACAGGTTTGAGAATTTGTTTTTTTCTTTATGGTCTCTGTTGGATTTGGCTTGGTTTTGGGGTTCAGTAACCTGAGAGCTAGGGCAGAGGGACTGTCACACCAAGAAGCCAGTTGCTTTTGTTCAGTCCTTATTTGCTTGTTTTACAAATGTTTATCCAGTGCTCATCACAGGCATTGTTTTAAGGGCTTCATAGATGGGGACTCATTTAATCCCACTACCAACGCTGTGAGGTAGATACTTATCCTCATGAGGAATATGAGGCACAGGCAGGTTAGGGACCTCGCAGCACAGGTGTTAGGTGGCAGGGAAGAGACCATCCCCAGCTGCCCTTAACTGGTGGTCCTCGTGGTCCCTTTGAGCCCTGCTTGGCCTGTGTCCATCCTGTTCCATGGTGGACTGTGCTGCGGGAGATAGGGGAGATGGGGAACTGTCGGGTTGGGACTGAGCTTGGCAGCCCAACTTTGTGGCTGTGGAACTCAGGTGGGTCATTTAACTTCTGAACAAAATGGGGCAAAGGCTGGTGTCTGTCGCATGGGTCTTTTGTAGTGGTTAAATGAGAATAATACAGACAGTCCCTGACTTAGAATGGTTCAACTTATGATTTTTTGATATGACATGACTGTGGAGGAAAAGAGATACGCATTCCACAGACGCCATGCTTTGAATTTTGAATTTTGAGTTGCTTTGATCTTTCCCCGCGTGAGCGATAGGTGTTTTGACACTCTGGTGATGCTGGGCAGTGGCAGTGAGCACAGCTCCCAGTCAGCCAGGAGATCATTGGTAAACAACCAATGGACTTAAAACCGTTGTCTTTTTTAACTTTCAGTACAGGATTCAATACATGACGTGAGATTTTCAACACTTTATTGTAGGCTTTGTGTTGGATGATTTTGCCCAACTGTAGGCTAACTTAAGTGTTCTTAGTACATTTAAGGTAGGCTAGCCTAAGTTATGGCATTAGATAGGTCAGGCATACTGAATGCATTTTTTAAAAAGGATTTTATTTATTTATTTGACAGATAGAGATCATAAGTAGGCAGAGAGGCAGGCAGAGAGAGAGAGAGAGGAGGAAGCAGGCTCCCTGCCGAACAGAGAGCCCGATTTGGGGCTCGATCCCAGGACCCTGGGATCATGACCTGAGCCGAAGGTCAGGCTTTAACCCACTGAGCCACTCAGGCACTCCCTCAATGCATTTTTAACTTTGATGTTTTCAATATACAGTGAGTTCATCAGGATATAACCCCTCTGTAGGTTGAGTTGGACATGTGAAATACTCAGTTCCCAGAGCATAGTGTAGTTCAGTAAATTTTAGCAGGTGTTTCCATGTATGCTTTTCTCTATAATGGCTGATGGATCCAAGCATATTTGGATAATTCCTTCACTTACATCCCACAGTGACTCTTATCTTCTGATATACACCGAGGATACCTGTGTATGCTGTCCAGCTCAGATTCTCAGGTACAGGCATTTTCTAATAGAGGGCATTGAGCATCCTGATGCATTTCATGGAGGGTTAAAAATGTCCAACTGTACTTGCTATTTTTAACCACAGCTATACCCTAATTATGATGTTGGCTGTTACAGCAGAAGAGGTAAGGCAGTTTGGATATAGTTGCAGCAAAGGTTGTATCTGACCCAAGTTCTGGCTTGCTTCCCCTGGGTAAGGGGAGAAATAGCTCTGGTGATCATGGAAAAAAGGAGAGGGGAGGCCGAATTCAGTTCAGCCTTTGTGTATCCATTTTTGCTGTGTCCTGGCACCATATTTGTTGTACTCCGTCGGATGTCAGGGAGCCCAGGTTGCTGGTGAAGCAAGGTGTCTGCACCAGATAAGATGGTTAAGCAGTGTTTGACCAAGTGTCCGGTAAGTAGTGTGGGTGCAGCCTGGAGAGGAATGTCCAGGAGGAAACAGTTCAGGGGTTGGAAGCATCAGGAAAGACTTAGGGGTTTTTATGAGTTGGGAATGGGTGGGGACAAGGGAGGGAGCGGGTGCTTCAGGGAGACTAGCATTCATTATTCAGGGTCCTTTCATTTAACAGACTTATACTGAGCACTGTATGTGTGCTAAGCATTGGTCTGAGCACTGGATACCAAAATGAGTACAGAAGAGCGAAGAACATAGTACCGAGAGGCAGAATGGCCCTTGGGAGCATGATGTGATGCAGGGTTGCCTGGGTTTGAATCCCTGCCCTGCCACTTACTAGCTTGCGGATCCTGAGCAAGTTAGGTAATCTGGAGCATCAGTTTCTTCATCTGTAAGACGGGGATAATAATAATTGTGCTGGAGGTGAAATGAGTTCATAAGAAGTACTCAGAATAGTCTTGAACATAGAAAGTACTCCCGTGTGTTAGCCATTTATTATCACTAGAATGTGACCTCCACGAAGGCAGGAATTTTCTCTCTCAGTTGTGTTCACTGCTGTATTGCTGGCTCTCAGAAAGTATCTGGTACATGGTAAGCATTCAGTTAACGAATCATAGTGCCTTTGCAGTTCTCCAGGAATCTGGGAGGCTGATCTCCGGTAGGGACCCAGACATGTCCACAGCTAGACAATACTGCGCAAATATCTCCTTTGATAAGGAGAGCATGGGGACCGGAGGGGGACTGAGGAGGGCTGGCGAGAAAAGGCATCCTGGTGGACAAGGGGAGCCTGAGCTGGACCTTGAAAAGCAGGGATTTGTTGGATGATAAGAGCTGTTTGTGGGAGAGGAAGCAGCATGGGCAGAGCAGTAAGAGAATGTGGCGCATTCAAGACGTTGTGAGAGGGAGAGGAAGGATGCCGCAGAAAAGAGCTGCCTTGGGGAGCTGTGGCTCCATCCTGAGCGCAGTGTGGCTCCAGGGCATGAGCAGGGGTGTGACCATGGCCCCACCACGGTTGTACGGGAGGAGGAGGGGATGTACTGGGGTGCTGGGTGTCTGCAGAGGTGGTGCTGGAGGAAGTAGGCTGGAGCCTTTGAAGGGTAGGTACCCCCACCCCCACCCCAGGTGAGGGATTGGCCTCTAAAGGAGGAGAAACTGGGTAACCCATACCACTGCTGGCAGCACTCCTGCCTTAAAATAGAAAGAGATGGAGATAAAGAGTGGGTGGTGTGAGTGTCCTAGTGGTGACCTAGTTAAAACCTGACCCCCTAGAAGGGCGAGAGCCAGCCTCACACTTGCCCTGCTTAGCTGGTCCCTCCTCGGCTCCGGGCAATGTGCAGAAGTCCTGTGGCAGGTGACCTTGGCCCCACACCGCTTACAGTAAGTCTGGTTCCCAGGCTGTGTACTCAGTGCTTCCCAGGGAAAGGGGTGAAGTAAAGGAAAGGAAGAGGAAGAAGCTGGAGTCAATTGAAGAAGACTGAGGAAAACTTTTTATATTTAGGCTTTCGTTCCCCCCAGAGTATCCTAATTCCTCTTAGACTAAACGCCCTTCCCCTCCTGGTCTCCCCACCCAGCTCCCGACTTCCTTAAATGCCACCCAGAGATAGTGGGGAAGAATAAACATGGAGGCTTTCACTTTCATAGGCCCTCTGTCTCATTTTCCTTTGGTCTGCCTGATTTCTCTGAGGCCTTCAGGACTTATATCTATAGCGGATAATTCCCATGCAGGGTCTGCTGAAGGTCCTTGTGCAGGACGTTTTAAACTTGACCTGGGATTTTGAAACTGACACATGGTGAAGATGGTCTGTTTCAGGCTTGTGGAGTGGAGTCCTCTAACCATTGTGCCCAGTGGTGTTTTTCTGGTCTGTAGTCTGGTGGGGTGCCCTGCACTTGTTTCTATTCACAAAACCTTATTCAGCACCTACTGTGTGCATGCTGGCCCTTCCCAAGGAGCCTGTGAGGCTGGTGCCAGCAGCAGGGAGAGCCCCTGAGAGCAGAAGCTACCACCGAGAACCCATAGGTGCTTTTTGTTTCTAAGAGCTGGAGCCTGAGACCATGTTTAAGATGGCCAGGACATTTTGCTGAGCATGTGGGAGTGGGCTCCTGGTACTGAGCCTGACAGGAGGGAAGTGTAAGCTGAGGGTCTTCCTCATGCCTCAGCTTCCTCTCACGGTGGTCAGGTGGGAAGGGTGGGCAGAGTTGGCAGGGGCGAGGTGATGGCACAGAAGAGGTTCAACAGGATCCGATCAAATCTCACGAATATCACCAACATTTGTCACACATCATTTGGTTTAACCCTCACAACAGCCCGGAAAGGTGTTATTCCCTCCATTTTGTAGATGAGTATGCAGAGGCCCAAGGAGATGCTATATCCAGGGTCACACAACTAGGAGCGGTTGGTGGATTCTGATTCAAAAGCGGTTAGCCAGGGGGCGCCTGGGTGGCTCAGTGGGTTAAAGCCTCTGCTTTTGGCTCAGGTCATGGTCCCAGGGTCCTGGGATTGAGCCCCACATCGGGCTCTCTGCTCAGTGGGGAGCCTGCTTCCTCCTCTCTCTCTGCCTGCCTCTCTGCCTGCTTGTGATCTCTGTCTATCAAATAAATAAATAAAATCTAAAAAAAAAAAAAAGAAGTTAGCCAGTTTTTGCACAGCACGCCTTCAAACCTTGTAAGAACCTTGGGTCATATGATATGATTCTCTTTTGCACCTGCAGCTCTGAGACCCAGACTCAAATGACTTACCTAGAGTCACACAGTGGGAGGTAGTGGAGCTGGGACTGGGACTCATATCACCAAGCTGCCTCACTGGCATCCTTGTGAAGGAGTTCTTCTGCTTTTGGAAGCCAGAAGTAGTTTGCCCAGGAGCCACCCAGCCCCTCAGGGGCAGGGGACAATGGGTAGTGAGTCCTGCAGGGAGCTGCCCCTCCTGGCCATGTGGGGGCTTCTGCGCCTCTCTTCCTGCCGCTCTGCCATGATGCACTTTCCACACGCATGTATCTAGGCTGAGGCTCTGGAGACTAAATTCAGTTTGTCTCCTGGTTTACTCAGTGTAAGCAGCCGGTAATGCCCAGGACTGCTTGGCGTCAGGCACATTTCCAGGGAACTTTCAAAAAATCCTACCATCTCTACTTTGAAATATATCTAGAATCAGATTGTACCCATGACCTATTACCACCTTAGTCCATGCTGTTGTCATCTGTTGCTTGGACTGTTGCAATACCCTTCTAAGTAATCCCTGTGCTACTCTCCCCCTCCCCCCAGTACAGCAGCTAGAGATTGTTCTCCAGTGGAATCTGGGTTATGTCACCCCTCCCAAACCACCTAAAGTCTCCCATCTCCCACACAGCAGAATCCTAGGTCCTCGAGGCTCTGCGTCATCTGCTCCCACCCCTGTTGCTCCTCTGACCTCATTTCTTCCCTCTCTCCCTGGTGCTTTGCTCTAGCCATGTTGGTTTCCTTGCTGTTCCTCTGGCATGTGAGCACAACCAGTCTTCAGGACTTTGCACTCACTGTGCTCTTTATCTGGAATGTTTTCCTAAAGATATGCCAGTGGCCCACTGCTCCCTCACTTCCTTCAGGTTTCTCCTCAGATACCACCTTTTCAGGGTGGCCTTTCTGAACTCTTCTCCCCCAGCACAAGCTATTCCCTTAACTCCCCTCTCTTTCTTTAGAGTTCTCAGTCAGCCCAGACACATTAGATTTTAATTTGTTCACCTTTGCCCCTAGAATATAACAGAATGTCTATTTTGTTCAAGACTATACCTCTAGTGTATAAAACAGTGGCTAGAACAAGGTGTGTAGAAAATTATTTTTTTAGCTTTATTGAGGTATAATTGACAAAAAAGTATGTATTTAAGATGTCGCACCTGATGTTTTGATATATATATATATATATATATATATATACATATACACATGTGTGCACACGCGCGCGCACACACATATTGTGAAATGATCACAATTGAGATAGTTAACACATGTAACTTCTTGTGTTACTTTCTTGGTGTGTGGTGAGAGAAGGTAATTGTTGAATGAATTTATTAAATGGTATAGTGAACCCTGCACTTTTCTCTCTTGGGACTCTGCCTGAGAAGCTAGTCAGCCACTGAATGGTGCCTCCCCATAGCCAAGGGAGCTATGGCCTGAGAGGCAGAGGGATGGGCCTTGGGTACACTGGCTTGGGTGTCCCCAAAGAGTCCTCTCCAGTCTGGGGATCACATGGCATTTTTATTATCTCCATGCTGGCTTCCAGTCACCACTTCTGGGGAATTTTCTGAAAATCAATGTATTCTATCAAGCTTATCCACAGTGACAACAGCAGATTAAAATGTGTTGGCTTACCAGCTAACCACTGGGAGTATTTGATGCCTGTTGCGTTCCCACAGCCGTACATGTCCTTGTGATGGCCAGAGGAGATACCATCCCATACCTCGAGGTTCTCCCTGCAGAGCTGGACTTGAGCTGGGCCCTGGACAACAGTTGTGCTTCAGAGCTGAGAGTGGAATAGACCAGAAGGAAAGAAATCAAGGTCGAGTGGACACCTATTGTGTGCCATACACAGGCATGATATTTGTGTAGTTATCCCACACTGAACCTTGAGGTTCATGATTATATGCCCATTTGATGGCACGAGGAAACCAAGGCTCAGAAGTGGTGGGACCAAGACTCTCACTGACTCTAGAACCTTAGGAATAACTGGGAAATCACAACCCGGCTGTGAAGGACCATTAGTATTTGGGTCATGGGGACAGTGTGGCATCGAGCAGTGGCACAGAGACAGGAGTGCTCTATTAGGTGTGGCTTGGATGGTTTTGAGACAGCCTGCTGAAAATGAATAGGCATGTCCTTCTTTTTCCTATTATAAATTACCTGGGAATTAGAAGAGGATGTTTTTAAAGAAGCCCCAGAGAACTGGGGCTGGAGAAAGCCTGGCATCAGCCTTCCCCCCGTAGGACTTATGTATGCATCTTGGGGTCACCCCATCCCAGACAATGCTCATCTGACCAAATGCAGCTTAGCCTGGCTCCAGGAGCAGTTTGGAGTAAAACTTACCAGTGTTGGAGATCTTGTGGTTGGGAAGGCAGAACATTGCCATGTGCTGGGTAGGAGAAGAGTCCAAAGAAAGAATGGGGGACTGGGACCTGGGCTTTCCTGTCTGGGCATGGAGGGTAGTGCTGGCCTGATTCATATAGTAAGCCCTTGTAGGGTAAATACTTCTTGCCACTCAGCAAGTGATAGTGGGGTTGGAGCTGCTAAGAGGGCCAAAGGGGTGCCTACCTTGATATCAGTTCAGTTAACTTGTTCATACAGTCATTTGCTTATCAGCTTATTAGCTCCCACGTCTAACAGATGGCATCATGCTGGATTCTGGGGCTACAAAGACAAGATTGTCTTCAAGGAATTCATAGTGCAGTGTAGGGAGAAACAAAAAGATGACCTTCAGTGGGTAAGGGCTGTGGAACAAGAAAACAGCCTGGGGCTGTAGCATGGTGTCTAAGGCCACAAAGCTATGTGTTGGCAGACTTGGGTTTGACTCTTAACCACTTAATCATCTTTGATCTTTGCATGTTCTTGGCGTGGGCTAGGTGCTTGCATGCTTTGTCTCATTTATTCCTCAACGCAGCCTAATGAGGAAAAAATTTTCCTCATTTTGTGCTTGAGGATTTTAAAACTTGGAAAGAATGAATGATTTTTCTGAGTTGTTCTGTAAATAAGTAGCAGGACTAGGATTCCAATCCAGGTCTGACTCCAAAGTTCCTGTACTTTCTGCTCTATCCAGCTGAGGAGAATGAGTTTTGTTCATGCTCCTGCATGGCTGGTGCCCTCTGGGAGATGCAGCTTGGGAAAAAAGGAGTTTACTGACCATGAACTCCATAGGAGTTGACAGGATAATGTGACCATCCAGAATGCTAATTTGGTTTGGGGCTGCTTTAATGAAAGTATGGGGCTCACAACATGGGAGATGATGGTGTTGCGCAGTTCTTGGAGATCACAGATGGAGTATTGGGGTCTGTTTTGGGATTACTTTTTAAGAGATATGTGACTACTCGAAGCCTTTCTGAGGAGATGACTGTAATAGGCACTGGAAACCTTGTCTCCTGAGGAACAGCTGAGGATTTCCTGTGGGGAAGAGGAGACCCTCAAGGAAATGAGGACCGGTTGCAAATATCTGAGGGACTGTCACATAGAAGAGCCTTATTATCTGGGAAAGCTATAGGGAGAAAGGTTTTGGCTCTGGGTTTACAATAAAACCTTCCAAAATATCTCCGTATATAGTGAGTGAACTGTCAGAGGTAATCATGTACCGATGGAGGTCCAGTGGAGAGTATGGAGTAAATGTTCTCTACCATTCTTCGGCCCAGAGTCCCTGAGTGTGGTTCTGTCTCTGCTCCAGGAGTGAGTAGGGCGGGGGGCAGAATTTAGATGATGTCTGTCCCAAGCCCAGATCTCAGTGGGCTCCAGGACTGCACACACCTCCAGGTGTGGTTGGGAGAATACAGGATTAGAATCAGATGAGAAGACCTGGGTTTGAACCCCAGCTCAGCCCCATAGAGCTGTATAACCTTGGACAGCACATTTGCTTTCTCTGTAGAAGGAGATCATATCAGTTCCTCCCCTGCTGGACTCTTGTAAGGTAGTGAGTGAGAAAGCTTTTCGTCAAGGAGAAAGGGTTCAAACATAGGTGATTGACAAGTGCTGCCCTGGCCACCAGTAGCATAATTAACATCAAGGAGCTTGGTCTTCCAAACAGTGTCTAGGAAACTTCACTCAGTGGTATTGAGGAGTTAGGTGCAAATGCTTTAGAGAACTGGCTCCAGGTTTGTGGAAAGTCCTCTAAAAATATTTTATGATAAAGTAAGTTCCCTGTTGCTAGCAATGAGTAAGAGTCCTCTGCACTCGAGACCTATTGAATAGAGGAGACAGGAGAGAATGGAACAGGTATTAAGAAGGGAGAGATCCAGGAGGCCTTCATGGAAGAGGTGACGTTTGCTTACGGAGTAGACAAATACTTCATTATGTGGGGAGGTGGGCAAAGGCCTAGAGGAGGCAGAGGCAAATGGGTACAAATGTCATGGAAGGAGAGAACCAGATGCTGACGTGAGTGTCTCCTGCCAGCTGGAGAACTCTTCCCTTCCTGACAGTAGAGCTTGACACTCTCTGATAGTTAGTTGAAGGAGACCCAGATTTGTTGCAGTTTGCTGGTAACATTTGGGTCATGAAGAGGCGGGAAGAGAAGTTCCTGGGAGGCTTTTTATATTCCGTTGTTTCTCAGAGGAGGGTGAGGCCAGAGATGGGAGAGGGTTTCCTAACCAGCTTAGGGTGAGCTGAGGCTAGAACCCGATGCCCGATACCTCATCTGGGGGCTGTTTTCCCTGTGCCTATGGATGACTCTGCCCAGATTCCAATTTTCCTGGTTCTGCCTCCTGGCAGGCTGTTATCCTTAAGAGAGAAAAGGAGGAGAGAACAAAGTTGTATTTACCAAAGGGGCTGGTTGGGCAGGTCTTCTTGCTGAGGCCAGCGTCTAGGCCAAGGTCAGCTGGGCTGGCTCCTGGTGGGTGGAGGTGGGTGGAGTCAGGCCCTGGAGGGCCATAAACTGGGGGCTTTTGGTTGGAGGTGACCACTGGTAGGAACTGAGGTTTGTTGGGGCTTTGCTCCTGAGCACAGTGGGCTGGAAAGATTACAGCTCACACATTCTTTCTCAGATTAGGGCCATGGGAGATTATGGGATATACCGGAGGCTGTAGGAGGCCTGTAAATTTCCCATTTGGGGCAATTAATTTGATGGATTGTAAAACAGCTCACCACTTCCTCTCCCCCTCCCTGGCCTGGGCAGTCAGACTGGCCAGAGAATGTCCCAGAATGCTCTCCCCAGAGTCCTGCATTGCCTTCCAGGGCCCCTTGTTAAAATGTTCACTGGGGGCTGGACATGTCCTCCCTTCTAGTACAAGGAAGAGCACACAGTAGGTGCTTTATAGAGCCATGCAGAGCTGGTACGTATCTGATTGGAGCTTTTCCAGGGTGTTGTTAGGTGTGGGATGGGATGGAGCTTGTGGTAGCAGCTCTGGTTTATAGATGGGGAAGCTGAGCCCCAGGGGATGAGGTAACCTGCCCAAGGTCACTCAGATCATTGGTGATAGCTGGAACACCAGCCTGATTTCTTCTCTCCTGGGCCAGGGTGTGTTCTCCCCAGTTCTGGTGTGTTCAAAGTGAAAACGAAATAAATAGCACTTTCTCTGGTTCTCTCCCCTGACTTCCTCCTTGCCCCAGTCATGGCTTTGGGGATTGTGTACAGGGTGTGACATGGTTCTACTCCTGTCTCCTCCAAGCAGTTTTGCAGCATGTACTTCTGCGTGCTCACAAGTGTGCTGTGGCTCATCTCAGTGTGTCCCTTCTCAGTGGGGTCTGGCACCTGTGACTGGTAAGGGGTTCCTGCACACGGTGTTTCTCTGGTGCCTCCTGAAGGCCCTGCCCTCTCCAGCTCACACTCGGGGTGGTGCAGGTGGTCCTGACATTTGTCAAGCCTCAGCCCTGTCTTCCCTCCAGGGACCCAAAGACCATATCTTAATGTGCCTCCTGATTAGGGCCTTCCCAGGTGTTCCTAGCTTGGGGCTTGTCTTTGTGTGGTCTGCACCCTGTTCACCTTGGCCTGAACACAGTCTAGCAACGTCATATTGTGTATAGCTCTCTCCTGCTTCTACGCCTTTGCTCTTGGAGTTTCCATCCCTAGGAATGCCCTGTGCCATCCACACAGCTCCTGCACATCCTTAAGGCTCAGGCATTCCCTTGGGAAGTCTTTTCTGACTGCCCTCTGCCAGGGCTTTGTGATATCCCTTCACTGGTGCTTTCTTCTTTTGTTTAGCAGCTGTGTCGTGAGCTGCTGTTGAGCGAGCCCAGTGTTACTAGTGTTGGGGAGAATGCCTGTGCTCATGGAGCTTACAGCCTAGCATCCTCTCTTGCCACTTATCTCCTTAGTTTATACAGTGTTTCTCTTTCTCCCATATTAGCCCACAAGTTCTCATGCCTTATTCATTCATCTCTCTATCTCCAGTACTCAGGATAGGGCCTGGCAAAGAAAACCCTGAAAGTTAGCGTTGGATGAATGAATGACAGTCCCCTCCAGCCCCCCTGCAGGGTATGCATGTCCCTCGGCTTGGGTGCAGCAGCCTCGCCTTCTCCTGCTCAACCTCCCTCAACACTCTTGGCCCCATCACTCGCAGCACCTCCGGCACCATGCACGCTGCTCACATGACTGTCCTGCTTCATTTCACCTTTTTGGGTCTACATCTTTTCTTTCTCTCTCACCTGGTTGTAAATTTCTTTAGGGCAGTGTCCATTTCTAGTTTCATTTTGTGTACTTGGAGTTTCTGCCCTTCCTTATAGTCGGTCAAATGAGTAATATATGAAGTGACCCAGAAAGAAATAAAAATGTAAGGAGAGACTGAGTGCCTAGAGGTACGTCACTGTATTCAGAAACCTCTGGTGGGCACCTGCTGTGTACGAGCCTTGAGCCTGGTGCTGAGCATTTTTGATGAAGGAAGCAGAGGCATCTGCCTTGAAGAGTCCAGATGGAAGAACATGAGGACAGGTGGGGTGTAGGATGCCCAGACGCTTCCCTGTGGTGGCACCACAGAGTTAAAGGGGGTATCAGACAGGTCTGGAGTTCGATTCCATCTCTGTCCCTTGGTATCTGGCTGACCTTGGACAAGTAAGTCAACTTCTCGTGAGCTTCAGTCTTCTCATTTATAATATTGGTAAAAACCTCTCCTTTGTAAAGCCATTCATTCATTCATTCATCCATCCATCCATCCATCCATCCGTTGAGTTCCTAATTTGTGTCAGACATTGGTCTAGTTGCTGGTGAGGGGATTGTGGACAAAGTCCGTAAGAATCTCTGCCCTCATGCAGTTTATATCTTAGTGGGAGAAAGACTGGAAACAAAATGGTTAAAATACATAATATCAGAGGATAGTAAGCTCAATGAAGGAAAAGAAGCCAGGAAAGAGGTGAGGAGCACTGGGAGAGCAGGCTTGGTGGGGAAGTACAGTGGTCAGAGGAGGCCTCTCTGCAGAGATAACATTTGAGGAGACATGTGATCAGACAGGTAGACATCGTGGGGTGGGGGAAAGACATTCCATGAAGAGGTAACAGCAAATGCAGAAGCCCTGAGGCCACAGTGTGCTTGGCTGGTTGAAAGAATAACAAGGAGCCAGTGTGGCCAGGATGAAGGGAGTAGGAGCTGAGGTTAGAGAGATGGTGTGTGTGTGTGTGTGTAGGTGGTTTGCAGACCTTTGAAGGGACTTTGGCTTTCTCCGTGAGTTAGGTGATAGTCCTTGCTTGGAGGGCAGAGAGATATGATGTGCCTTTTGGTTTAGAAGAAGGATAGTAATTCTGGTTGTTGTGTAGAGAACAGGCAGCTCAGAGACAATGTAGGCAGTGTGTTCAGCACAGGACCTGGCCTGGAAGCCTTCCTTAAGTGGTAGTGTCGATCTTGATGATAATGTTATTAAAGATTGACCTGGATGCTGGCTGGTCCTGGTCTGGGCCCTCATCTGGCCTCTGCCCCAAGAGCTGCAGCACCCAGGATGCTTTTTCTCTCTGAGGAGAGCGATGGGTCCTGGGCTGGGGAATGAAGAGGGAGAAAGTGTCAAAGTGTCTGATCTTTGGCTTTTTTTTTTTTTTTTCTTGATCTTCTGTTTAGTAGTCATGGTAAGAGGGTGGTGGTAGTGGTGCAAGAGAGGAGGCAGGAGAAAAGTCCCAGCCTCTATAAACCTTGAAAGAGCCCAACCTTGTCCTTGGGAGCTGCCTGTCAGTCGCATGGCCCACTCCATGTCACAAGGAACCAGATGGCCCTGAAATGTTTGTCTTCATCTCTGCTCCTTCCTTCCCTGGAGGTCTAGGGTTCTCAGGAGGGGCTGGAGTTCTGCATGCAGAGCTGCTCCCCTCCTCCCAGGACTTCACAATGAGCATTTCCTCCTGTCACCATCCCAGAATCTCCGTATCTCAGGCCTTTATGGAAACGTCTGGGTCCCTGATGTCTCTGAGGTGGTTTACCTGCTCACTCCATATAGAAAGATCTCTGGCAGCACTCCTGATCAGACTGCCTCTGAGGGATTCCTTTGGAGAGCAGGACGAGTCCATAGCCTGACAAGGCCACCCTTTCTGGAGTGGTTGTGTCCTCATTGTTTGGAGGCTCCATTGTGAAGTTGAAATCTCTTCTGCTCTGACTTCCTCCTTTGCTTTTAGTTCTGAAATACAGCGACTGAGGGATGGTTCGTTCCTCTTACACCCCCCCCCCCAAATCTCTTACCCACCCTCTACTAGGTAGAAGTTTACTAGTTTCTCAAGAGGCTCTGTGCAATTCTGACTCTGTTGCTCAGGGATCACCTGGTTGGGGAGGTCAAGGAGAGCTTTGTGGAGTACCCAGTGCTTGAGTGGGGTCCTGCAGGGTGAGGGGTTAGCCGGATTGGGAAAGGAAGAAAAGCCTTTGAGGCAGAAGGTAAGATGGTGTCTTTAAATAGTGTGTAGAGTTCAGGAATTCCGGATTCTAGGTGGTTTGGTTTCATGGAACCGTAGGGGGTGGGGGAAGAGGGAGATGGAGGGAAGGAAGGAAGGAGGGAGGGAGAGAAAGGGTGAGAAAGAGAGAGAAAGAGGAGGGAGAAGGGGAGAGAGAGAGAGAGAGAGAGAGAGAGAGAGAGTGTGTGTGTGTGTGTGTGTGTGTGTGTGTAGGGTCCTGGCTACTGTGGGGATAGTGAAGCCTGAGAGGTCAGGTCAGAGCCCACCAGAATGAGAGCATGAAGGACTGCCTGTGACCTGGGAGGGGTTGTGGACCTGAGTCAGAGGACTGCCTAGGAGAATGTGCTTTTGGGGACCTGCGGGTCTCATGTTCTCCCAGAGCTTATACTTGCATTTTTTTTTTTAAAAGATTTTATTTATCTATTTGACAGAGAGAGAGAGAGAGATCACAAGTAGGCAGAGAGGCAGGCAGAGAGGAAGGGAAGCAGGCTCCCCGCTGAGCAGAGAGCACCACGCGGGGCTCGATCCCAGGACCCTGAGACCACGACCCGAGCCGAAGGCAGAGGCTTTAACCCACCGAGCCACCCAGGCGCCCCTATACCTGCATTTTTAAGTACCTCTAACTCTCCTTTCTGCTGTGGCCTGGGATTGCTGAGTAAACCTGTCCTTAGGCTTCTGCAGAGTGAAGTTGGGGACAAGTCAGCATGCAGAATGTGCCTTGGACATCCTGTTTCTGTGTTCAGTGTACTGGGCATTCCTGGTTCTGGGCTCCTGCCTCTTGATAACTGCTTTCATGGATTGAGGTAGAGGCCAGGATGCTGTAGCCATGGCTGGGCAGCCTCAGTTTGTCTGTGTCCCGTAGTTGGCTGGACACATAAGCCTGTCTCTGCTCTGTAGGGTGTCTCATTTATGCAGGGATTCGGCACAAACAGTGTCTGGACTCCAAGCCCTTGGCCAAACATTCCAGATTCTTTGGCCATAAGCATTTTCTAAAGGGGCCTGGGACCCTTCCAGGGCTTGGCAGTTTCTGCTTATGCCCCACACAGATAGCTATTTGTGTTTAATTTTTGTATATTCCCGAGTATGTTTCCAGCCTCCTGGGGGAGGCCCGTCTCTCCCAGCCCCGCTAGCTCCTCAGGAAGCTTCTGGCAGACCCACCTCACTCTGCTGGCATATGGAGTGTCCTCCCACCACTGTCTGTCCTACCCTGGTGTCTCGGATGCTGAAGGGCTGATGGTGGAGTGGGGCTTTTTGTTTTGTTTTTAAATAGGGGCAACGTGGGTAAACAGAGCGGCGTTTCTGGTGCTGTCCAGAGGGCCAGGACCCCACATTCCGGTTCCATGACGACAGCTTGTTTCGTTGCTGCTTGCCGGGCTGTGGGCAGCAGCAGTTTAGACGGAGACAATGGTGGCTCTGTTGAAACGCTGCTGAGCTCCAGCAGAATGCATTTTAATTGAACACTTTCCACCCTGAAGTCTGCGGGGATCTGGTGGCCCACTCCTCCTCATTCCTTCCTTTTCTCTTTGCAGCTCAAGAGCCAGGTTCCTTTTCCCCCTCTAATATGAGCAGCCTCTGGTAGGGGGCGGAGAATGGTTTCCAGCCTGGGGGTGGCTTGCGCTGGGCTGACTTGGCACTGGGACAGGAGAGGAGAGCTGGGGGTGAGGGCTGGAGGTGGCTGGGAGACATACCTATAACTGGGTCTGGGTGTCAGTGTGGGGCAGGGAACAGCAGGCACTCTGGGAAGCTGTCCTCCCCTGGGACGGGGCTGGCTGCTGCTTGGGAACACTGGACCTGAAGTCAAACTGACTGGGTTGTGATTCCTGGGTATACTTCCCAGCTTACCCTCTCTGGACCTCAGTTCCCTCATCTGCAAAATGGAGACAGGAATAATGTCTGACTCCTAGGATGGTTTTGAGAATTAAATGAATTTAACAATATCGAGTGTTACAGATAATACCTGGCACCTAATACTCAATAAGTACTTTTGGTATTACATTATGTCAGTTTATTTTTTATTAAAATTTTATTTACTAGGGGTGCCTGGGTGGCTCAGTAGGTTAAAGCCTCTGCCTTCAGCTCAGGTCATGATCTCAGGGTGCTGGGATTGAGTCCCACATCAGGCTCTCTGCTCATCCTGCTTCCTCTTCTCTCTGCCTGCTTGTGATCTGTCTCTGTCAAAGAAATAAATAAAATCTTAAAAAAAAAATTATTTACTAGAGAGACAGATTGAGAGAGCCTGAGCAAGGGGTGGAGAGAGGGAGAAGCAGACTCTCCAATGGGCAGGGACCCCGAAGTGGGGCTTGATCCCAGGACCTTGAGATCGTAACCTGAGCCAAAGGCAGTTGTTTAACCGAGCCACCCACAAACCCCATATTATGTCATTTTAATATTATGTCCTGATCATTATCAGTATTTTATTTTACCCTATAAGGATTTCCTTGGAGACTACAAAAGGGACAGAGCAGTGTTCTTTCTAAAATGCAAATTTGCTTCCATCACTCCTTGGCTTAGAAAGCCTCAGTGAGTCCCCATTGATGCCTCTGCATAAGGAGGAAGGAATTTCTGCTTATTGAAGCCCTACTCTGTGCTAAGTACTGGGCACTTGGTGTACATCAGCTCATTTAGAGTAAGTCCAAAGTGTAACTTACATCAATATTTTTATTTTAGTAATTTATTTTTTAATTGAAGAATAATTGACGTACAATATTGTGTTAGTTTCAGGTTTGTAACGTGATTTGATATTTATGTATGTTGTGAAGTGGTTACACAATAAATCTAGTTACCATCTGCTGCCATATAAAAATTACAATATTAGGGGCGCCTGGGTGGCTCAGTGGGTTAAGCCGCTGCCTTCCGCTCAGGTCATGATCTCAGGGTCCTGGGATCGAGTCCCGCATCGGGCTCTCTGCTCAGCGGGGAGCCTGCTTCCCTCTCTCTCTCTCTGCCTGCCTCTCTGACTACTTGTGATTTCTCTCTGTCAAATAAATAAATAAAATCTTTAAAAAAAATTACAATATTATTAATTATATTTCCTATGCTGTACATTACATTCCTGTGTGATACTTATTTTATTACTGGAAGGTTGTTCCTTTTAATTGGCCCTTATCTTGCTTATCTTTTCTCCCCTACTCTGCTAAACCGGAAAAAAAAAAACAAACCAACCATACCAAAACCAAAACAAAACATCACTCTACCTCAAAGGATGGCTTGTTCTTCTCTGATGTTTCGTTGGCCTTCATCCTCTCTGTCTTTGTGCCTATTCTGCCTTCTGCCAAGAATGCCCTGTGGGTGGTGGCTGTGGATCTGGAGAAGCAGACTGGCCTGGGGAGAGTTTGGGGATTCCCACAAACTCTGGTGGACGCTGCGCAGCCTGTGTGAGAGCCCACTGGCCAGTCTGACTCTAGGGGCTGGCTCTGCTTGACGCCTGCGCCACCACTCACTCTGTGGCCCTAGATTTGTGCTACTCATAGCACCGCCTCATAGGTTTGCTGTGAGGAGTTAGTTAATCTACATCGAGTTTTCATAATAACGTCTGACCGGCTGTGAGGGTCAGCAGATGTGAGCTCTTCTGGCCTTTGCAGTCTTTTCAAAGATTTGATGTCATGTTTTTCTGTTTGGTGTATTTCTCTCTCCAGGCTCAACATGGGACCGGATTTCTTTGGGGGAAGAAGGAACTGGACAGGATCAGTGGACCAGGGAGATCTAAGCAGGGGTTCCCTGTCCTGCCTGGCACTTCCTGTGGCCTTTGGCCATTGCTGTGGGCCAGGGATGGTTTGCCTCACTCCAGTCTGTCCATGACGGGACCCCTTCCTTCTCAGCCAGTCACTGTGCTCCATGATATGGCCACTCCTTGTGGGGACAGCGAGGTAACAGATGCAGGGTAGACTCCCAAGGTGTGGAGACTCTGTGTGCACAGACCGACTTGCTTACGGATGGATTTACCTGCCAGTGGATGGGCCACTTGGTAACCAGATGAGAAGTCTTAATGGACCACAGTGAATTGCTCCGACTTGACGTTAGCCAGATAACCTATTTCTGCTCAAGAAGGGTGGAGTGTGTGTTTTTTCATCTCGCAGACTTCACAGGGCCAAGTTCTCCGGCTGAGCATCTTGCAGGTACCTCCCACTGAAACAGTGAAACTGGTGAAGTTCCTTAGAAAGAGCAAAGGAAACAGAGGGGGATTTAACTCAGGAAGCCATGCTGATGTGCAGTTCATGCCCCCTCTGTTCTCTGATTACTGGGCTCAGCAGTCAGCAGAGCTGCGGCTTTATCCTGGTTCTGTTGCACTATATGACCTGGAGCAAGTTGGGCCTTAGGTTCTCTGTCTGTAGAGTGGAAATACCCATCTAGCTTTGCCTGCCTCCCACGTCTTGTGTTCTTTTGTATTCATATTGGTTCACGCATTTAGTTCACCTTTGCTAGGCCTACTGAGTCCCAGAGCCAGGCATCTAAGGATGGACAGAATATGATCTCCTCCATCCTGGAGCCTAGAGATGGCTGTGAAGTAGGGAAGGTGTGTGAGTGGATAGCCATCATGAACAGGACTGTCTGGCAAGTGCTTTGCAAGAACCACATGAAAGGTATATTGGTTCTTAACTCTGAGAGCTCAGGGAAGACTTTCCAGAAGAGCTGACACTTGAGTGGGGTAGAGATAAGAAGGCAAGGAGACACGGGTGGAGGCAAACATGGCTCAGTGCTATAGAAATATGCCCACGGGGGAAGGTGGGGTTGTGGGCATATGGGGAAGAGGCCACCTGTGGATCTGGCTGGAGATGGGCTAAGGGTTGCCCTGTCAGAGGTAGGGTCAGAATGGCTTGAGGCACTGGTGTGTAGGGTCAGGTTGGTATTTTGCAAATCTCATTCTGGCAGCCCTGTGTAGAGAGACCTGTTAGTTGCCTTGCCCTGACCACGACCATGATCTCCTATGACGGTCTACGTGAGAGATGGTGCAGGTCTGCACTGAGGCAGGGCTGTGGGCATGGAGGAGGACGTTAGGCGCATTTGTGTATATATGTGTGTGTGCGTATTTATACGTATGTGTTCTGGAAAAGGGTGAAACCCTCTGTGTGCACATTGGGTAGTTTCATTGGTGACTGAGATCATCGGAAGTACAGACACCTCGCGTTTCCGTTGCTATGGCTCCATCCTTCCAGGGTGGTAAATAAGAAGCATTGCAGAGGTTTATGTACAGGGAGGGTCATTTGCAGCCTTGTTTATAATACTAAGAAATTGAAAACAACCCAATTGCCTGTCCATCAGTTAGGCATCAGTTAACTAAATTATGGAGACATGCTACCTACCGTAAAATGTTGCTGCTGGCCTATTTTTCTGAGCACGACAAGTTAACATACGTGTATCACATGAATAACCTATATCACAGAATAACCTATGTATAGTACCTAGCCTGCTACCCCTTTGCCATTATTTTCCATGATTCAAAAACCCATCGGGGTCAGCTTTGCTCTTTTCCCCTGTATATGACTTCTGTCTTATGTTACTTGATAACTGCTTTGTGTCTGGGTCTCTAAGAATAAGGACCTTTCCTTGTTCTGGGTGGTGGTGGGGGGCTTGCTTCCCTCAGGCAACAAGAGTAGGTGGCCGCTAATTGCTGCGGAATTTAATTGAGGAATGTGAACAAAAGGCCTTGTTATCACCATTAAGTGATATTAAGCTGTAGGCTGATTCTCCCTCTTATAAAAAGAAACAGTGTGTCTGGCTCATAAAGAAGCTTTTAAACTAAAGTTGTGTTAACAAAGACCTCTTCCAGAGACCTCCCTGCTTGGGGGGAGCCTGAGGACATTCAGGCTTTGTTTCCTCTGTCTTAGGGAGCCAGCTGGAGGTGAGGGGAGATGAGGTGTGCTTGCTGTCCAACCGGTTTTCACGCACAACATCTGAGCTGGTGTGTTTTTGTTGGGGTGGCAAAGGGGCGGGGGAAGCTTTGCCTTGCATCTGTTGGGTGCTAGCACCTCATGTTACCTTGTTTCATGCTTACTGCAGCCTGAAGATGAAGGAACGACCCTGTCTCGTTTTGTAGGCAGGAATACCAGGCTCAGAAGTTGAGTAACTTGCTTAGGTTGCCCAGCTAAGAATGGGTAGAGCCAGGATTTGATCCCAGCTCTGTTTGCCCTTGAATTTTGCTTTGTGCTCACTGGTAATGATTCCAGAGCAGGGGCTGGCCCCAGGCAGGTAAGCACTGTTGCTGTGTGGTTTGGCATTGGTGGTGGGCAAAGTGTGGGAGTGTCTGAGTTGGGGCAGGATGAGAGCTAACCAGTCAGATTTCATATCTGCTGTGTATACAACTTGGCCAAATACTAGAGGACACAGAGAAGAGGCCAAGATGACAATGTCCTTTTCTAGTTAGCCATCTGGTTGAAGTCATTCATTCTTATCTGGGGAGATGAAATGGGAGGCGGTGAAAGATAGATAGGGATGGCAGAAAACTAGAGGTGGAGGGAGCCTGAAGAGGAGCCTCCAGTGAAACAGAGGTGGGCTACAAGGGGATGGTGGGGTGTGAGCCACAGTGTAGGGATGGCGGGCCTGGGCTGAAGTGGGGGTTTCTGGGAGGTGTGAGGAGTGTGAGCTTGGTTGGGAAGCTTTGGATACCGGGCTGTGGAGTTTTGCTTAATTTCCTAAGTAATGGGGAGCTATTAAAGACTTTTTTTTTTTTTTTAATTGAGATGTCATTAACATACACCATTATATCAGTTTCAGGTGTACAACATAATGACTCAGTATTTGTGTATATTGTGAAGTGATCACCACAGTAAGTCTAGTTAATATAACTAGTTAACATAACCAGACATACTTACAGATTTTTTTTTTCTTTGATGAGAACTTTTAAGATCCATTCTCTTAGCAACTTTCAAATATGTAGTATAGTATTATTAAATATAGTTGTCATGCTCTACATTATATCCCCAGGACTTATTTATTTATAACTGGAAGTTTGTAGCTTTTGAGTCCCTTACCTATTTCATCTACGCCCCCCTCCCCCACCCCAGCAATCACCGGTCTGTTCTCTGTACCAAGAGCTTGGTTGTTGTTGTTGTTTTTAGATTCCACGTATAGGTCAGATCATAGAGTGTTTGTCTTTCTCTGTCTGACTTATTTCAGTTTGCATAATGTCCTCAGGGCCCATCCATGGTGTTGCATATGGAAAAATTTCATTCTTTTATATGGCTGAATGATATTCCAGTGTGTGTGTGTACACATACCACAATCTATTCATTCATCCATCACTGAACACTTAGGTTGTTTCTAGACTTTGGCTAGTGCAAATGGTGCTGCAGTGAACATAGGGGTGCAGATATCTTTCTGTTAGTGTTTTTGCTTTCTTTGGGTAAATACCCAGAAGTGAAATTGCTGAATCATCTGGTAGTTCGATTTTTAATTTTTTGAGAAATCTCCATACTGTTTTTCTTTAACCGTTGTACCAATATATAATTTCTACCAAGTGCGCAAGGGCTTCCTTTTCTCCACATCCTTGCCAACACTTGTTATTTCTTGTCTTTTTAATATTAGCCATTCTGACAGGTTTTGATTTGCATTTTCTTGATGATGAGTGATGTCAAGCATTTTTTTCATGTGTTTGTTGGCCTTCTGTATGTCATTGAAGGCTTTTTTTTTTTTTGAAAGATTTTATTTATTTATTTGAGAGAGAGAGACAAAATGAGAGGGGAGGGGTCCGTGGGAGAAGCAGACTCCCTGCTGAGTGGGGAGCCTGATGTGGGACTTGATTCCAGGACTCCAGGATCATGACCTGGGCTGAAGGCAGTTGCTTAATCACCTGAGCCACCCAGGTGCCCTGTCATTGAAGGCTTTTGAACAGAGGGCTGATATGCAGGGGGGTGGGTGGGTGGGGGGGAGCAGTCCCAGGGCAGTTCATCCCGCCAAGGTATAAACTGTGGAGTGATAGAGGGAGAGCTACCTCACCTCTCTAGAATGTTTGTCCATCTGTGAGAATAATGGTAGGAGGGGTAGGGATGACCTTGCTGTGGTGGACTGGGTGTGTCAGATCTACTTTGACTTGGAGATGTGATGGTCCTGACAGTAAACAAAAGAGACAGCTGTGTGTGCTAGTCCAGGGGTGTGTGGGTCCACACTTAGAGAAGGGTTAGATAAAGAATGGTTGGCATGTATGTGTGCCTGCATGCGTTCATTCAACAATTATTCATTGAGTGTCCACCATTGCACTTAAGCTAGAGTATATGGTAGTGAGCAGAACAGACCCAATTCCCTCCTTGGGTCTGGCTTTGAAAGTAGATGTCATGTGAGGAAAAAAAAAAAAAAGGGACAGAGAAAACATCTGAGCTGCTTTAAGAAAACAATTTGCTCCATAGTCTGGTGGTTCTGCTAGAGTGAAAGCGTTGCTTCTCATTACAGAAGAGACCTTACAGAGAAAACACTGGGACAGAGCTTTACTGGAGGTGTGGGTTTTTAGACAGAGTCTAGTCCAATCTGCCTAATTTAGAGTGATTCCTATGAGCTGTATAGCATATTCCTTTGAACCCCTATGCTTCTCAGTACTCCTGTCTCATACTGTACTGGCTCTTCTCCATGGATGAGCCAGTGTGTCCAGCCTGGTTTCTGCCCTTGGGTGGGAGAAGGGGCTGGAGGAGAAATGGGGGACAGGGTGGACATTAAGAATGGAAATAGAGGGGCGCCTGGGTGGCTCAGTGGGTTAAAGCCTCTGCCTTCGGCTCAGTTCATGATCTCAGGGTCCTGGGATCGAGCCCCGCATCGGGCTCTCTGCTCAGTGGGAAGCCTGCTTCCCTCTCTGTCTCCGCCTGCCTCTCTGCCTACTTGTGATCTCTGTCAAATAAATAAATAAAATCTTTAAAAAAAAAAAAAAAGAATGGAAATAGTGAGGGGTGCCTGGGCGGCTCAGTTGGGTAAGCATCTGCCTTTAGCTCAGATCACGATCTCAGGATCCTGGGATTGAGTCCAGCATCAGGCTCCCTGCTCAGCGGGGAGTCTGCTTCTCCCTCTGCCTGATGCTCTCCCTGCTTCTGCTCTCTCTCTCTTTCACACACACATAAATGAACAAATAAAATTTTAAAATTAAAATGGAACCTTGGGGCACCTGGGTGGCTCAGTGGGTTAAGCCTCTGCCTTCCGCTCTGGTCGTGATCTCAGGGTCCTGAGATCGAACCCCGCATCCAGCTCTCTGCTCAGCGGGGAGCCTGCTTCCCCCTCTCTCTCTCTCTGCCTGCCTCTCTGCCTACTTGTGATCTCTCTCTGTGTCAAATAAATAAATAAAAAATCTTAAAAAAAAAAAAAAAAGGAACCTTGAGGGGCACCTGGGTGGCTCAGTTGGCTAAGCATCTGACTCTTGATTTTGGCTCAAGTCAAGATCTCAGGGTGGTGAGATTGGGCTCTGTGCTGTGGAGCCTGCTTGGGATTCTCTTTCTCTCTCCCTTTGCCTGTCTTCCCCTTTTGTTCTCTCTCTCTCTCCCTCTCTCTCAAAATAAGATAAAGAAAGAAATGGAACAGGGGAAATATTTCAAACAGGGTAACCGACAGAGGAGAAGACTCCCTTCTTCCGTGGGTCATTGAGGTGCCAGATCAGAAGTTCAAAGAGGCTTGGGCTGGGCTCACATCCTCATCAGTTGCCCAAGGTTTAATAGATACTCTTCCCCAGGGCTTCTCTCTGAAGGCGCAGGTGGTGGGGACCAAGATGTCACTCACTTCAGAAGACCGTACCCTGAGAAACTCCAGTGGCTGTCCTTTGAGTCTTGGGGCTCTGGCCAGATAGCCCCTGGTATGGCTGCAGCTCAGGTCTTTGTAAGTACCTGAGGGCAAGGCCCTGTCTCAGAGGTGCAGGACCTCTGGCTCAGTGAGGGTAAGTAATTTCTTGGAGTCTCACAATCAGTAAAGGATGTGGCTGGTACTGCAACTTACTTTGTATGCTTATGGGCCGGCCCACCCTACCTCAGGCAGAGCTGCACTGCCTGCCTCCTTGGGTCCGAGTGGCCCAGCCCTTGTGGGGGCTCACCCAGATGAAAAAGGCCTTGCTTGTTTGATACAATGGTTGGGGAGGAAGAACCAGGTTGAGTAACTAGAGGGGAGAGCACCAACATGGGGGGGCTTGGACTTTAGAGGCATACAGAGTGGGCTGCAGCCCCAACCGTACCCTCTACTGGCTGTGAGACTCCCAAGAAGTCACTTACCTTCCCTGAACCTCAAGTCCTGTACCTGTAAGATGGGGTTAGGGAATATGAACACCAGAGGATCACTGGCAGGAGGACGTGTGAGTGTGCTCAAGGCAGAAGGCACAGAGCCTGGCATAAGAGGCGGGTGCTCAGTCTAGGTTGCAGGATGGATGTGCCCATTGGGCTGTACATGAGAACCTTCTGGTCTACTTCTAGTCATAGTGGAACCTTTCTCTTTTCTCTGCTAGTCTACTTTTCTCCCATGAACCGATCTGGGTCCATGGATTTGCTAGAGGCCATGGGATCTGTGCCTTTTTGGGAAACCCTTTGTTTTATTACAGTGGGCTGTATGGTTACTGGCCAGAAGGTTTCTAATTTTTCAGGCATTTATGAGAATTAATTGCTTGGTGACAACACATGTATCTTGGTATGTTGATGTTCACTCATAATGTTCAAGGTGTTTAGAAAACATGGAGGCCAGGGGCGCCTGGGTAGCTCAGTCAGTTGAGCATCTGACTCTTGGTTTCAGCTCAGGTCATGATCTCAGAGTTGTGAGATCGAGCCCTGCCTCAGGCTCTGTGCCGAATATGGAGCCTGCTTGGGAGTCTCTCTCTCCTGCTCCCTTTTCCCCTCCCTGTTTGTGCGCTTCCTCTTAATAAATGAATGAATGACTAATATCTTAAGAAAACAAAACAAAAAACAAGAAGGCCAGATTGTAAAATATCTGTATGGATCCATTTTTCCTGGCTTCCAGAGAAACATTTTCAGAAGTCTAAAATATTAGATTGAACTTGGCTACCTCACTGGAACCTGAGTAGTAATAGTATAGTGGCTAATACGGCAGTAATAATAACTTACATTTACTGAGTGCCTTCTGCAGTTCTGCACTTGGAACACCTAAGCTCAAAGGGTTTCTGAGGAGATTAACCATTTCCATATCAGAAATCAAACCAAGCAAAAAACTCCCTAACCACTCTCTGGTGATAATAGCCATACAGTGAATTACTATGCATCCATTTAAAATGGTGCTGTAAAATATTAACTAATGATATGGAAAATGTTCTCTGTACCTTGGTAGATAAAATTATGGAACAGGCTGGCATTTGGAGGTTCTCAGTGAATGTTTAAACCCACATTCATACAAAGCAATGCTATCACCTTCCTCATTTTATTGGTAAGGAAGTTAACTTGCCTAAAGGTCACACAGGATTTTGGGTTTGGGTCTTTTGTAAGAATCCAGTGTTATCCTTAATGACTTCATCTGTTTCCATTAAACAAAAATAGACATTCTATAATCAAGAGTTAATTGCTATATTGAGAGCAAAAAGACAAATGAGGCAGGGATACCTGTTTAAGAACCACATTGCTTTGTTTCTATAGCTCTTATAATTGGCAAAACACTTTATAGGATTTATAGTGTATATTTATATAATGTATTCCTAATTTTAAAAAGAAGACATATTCATTATATAATTAAGAAAAGAGAGAAAAGCCCAAGGAAGGAAAAATATTTATAATCTCTCAAGGAAAATCATTGTTAACATTTTTTCTTCCTTTTTTTTTTCTTTGCAAAGAAAATTTTACAAACCTAGGATGGTGTTGTATGTATGGTTTTGATTCTTGTTTCTTTCACTAATCATTGTAGACATTTCTCCCCATCCTTAACTGTTCTTCTACAGTGTCTGGTTTTTATGAGAGATTATCAAATCTTGGACATTATGTTGTTTCCAATTTTTTTTCATTATTATGAATGATGCTGTTATTTTTTTTTTTTAAGATTGTATTTATTAATTTATTTGGCAGAGAGAGACACAGGGCCAGAGAGCACAAGCTGGGGAAATTGCAGAGGGAGAAGTAGAAGCATGCTCCCTGCTGAGCAGGGATCTTGATGTGGGGCTCCATCCCAGGACTCTGGGATCATGACCTAAGCCAAAGGCAGACAGTTAACCGACTGAGCCACCCAAAGCGCCCCTGAATGATGCTGTTATAAATACCCTTGCCTTCATGAACATCAGTGTTTATTTTGTTAGGATAAAATCTTGGAAGAGTTGGATTGTTGTTGGGTCCTAGGACAAGAACCTTTGAAAATTCACTCTCTGTTTACATTTTCTCTTTTGATCCCTAAAATAATCTTTGGAGCTGGTTTGGGAAGGATTATTATCTCCATTGTACAAATTGGAAGCCGGAGTTTATAGAAGTCGCAGTTTCTCAAGATAAGAAACTACTTTGGTAAAAGGAATCACTTTAATCCAATGAGCTAGAGAGAATAGAGTAGGAGGTAGGTTCCGGTTTGTCAGTTTTGTCATACTATATAGACTTTCCAGAAATTCCACTTTCTGTAACTTCTCCCCATGTCATGGATGTGCCCTCTGGCCCCACATAGAACAGGTTTCTTCATGAACTATTCACAGAGGCTCCCCTGTGGCCATGAACTGAGTTCACTCAGGCCCTTTTCTGAGTTAAGTCATCCTTGTTTGCTCATGAAGCATGGTTTTTCATTTATCTGCTGTCTTTGGTACTACTGTGGACACATAGTAATTTATCAGTAATCCTCTTACTATGTGTATTAATCAGCCCTTCAGGTTGGAAGTGACAGAAACCCAACTCAAACTAACTTACACAGAAAAACAAGGTGTCTCAGTTCCAGTAACTAGGAACTCCAGGAGTCAATTTGACCTGGCCTTGGCACTGTTGGACCCCAAGTGCTCACTCTCCTAGGATCTGTGTATCGCTTCTTAGAGAAGATTTTGACTGGCCTTACTTGGATCCTGGGCTCATCCCTTGGATGAATACCCCTTGGGTACTGACAGTTGCAACCTGAAAGTGTGGAGAGGCAGCCTTCATTGAAGAAAAGTATGTGAACAGGGCATGCCTATTATATTGTGATAGGTAGGATTGAGCATGGTGCTAGGTGGGGTCTGGCCAGCTCAGAAAAGAATGAAATCACTGGGGGTGACTAGGTGGCTCAGTGGTTAAGCCTCTGCCCTCTGTTCAGGTCATGATCTCAGGGTCCTGGGATTGAGTCCCTTTGCTCAGCAGGGAGCCTGCTTCTCCCTCTCTCTCTGCCTGCCTCTCTGCCTACTTGTGATCTCTCTGTCAAATAAATAAGTAAAATATTAAAAAAAAATGGAATCACCATCTCTCTTTTTCTCAACATGCTTCTATTAATGCAACCTAAAATCAAAATAGGTTCCCTACTAATGTGTAGTCGTAGCACATCATGTGCTCAGCCTTTCTCTGTCCCCTTTTATACTATTTTT
The DNA here is from genome assembly GCF_009829155.1 of Mustela erminea. Taxonomy (NCBI): domain Eukaryota; kingdom Metazoa; phylum Chordata; class Mammalia; order Carnivora; family Mustelidae; genus Mustela; species Mustela erminea. Next base: position 71,152,089 of record NC_045622.1, on the reverse strand, counting down.
GCTGGGATATTTTAGACTCAAATTTAGTTTTTTTTTTTTTTTTAAGATTTTATTTATTTATTTGACAGAGAGAGATCACAAATAGGCAGAGAGGCAGGCAGAGAGAGAGGAGGAAGCAGGCTCCCTGCTGAGCAGAGAGCCTGACGTGGAACTCGATCCCAGGACCCTGAGATCATGACCCGAGCCGAAGGCAGCGGCTTAACCCACTGAGCCACCCAGGCGCCCCTCAAATTTAGGTTTTTAAGCTTATCCCTGTTAGATTTCATATGGCTGTATTAGGTCAGAGAATCAGCCTGTTGAGACCCTTTAGCCCTAGTTCTGTCATGTGACATACTGGGCTGTCTCCAGCTCAGTGCACTCTGTAGTCAGGTGACAGGTGTGACTGACATTTAGTGCGGGGAGTAGTGGGGAGGTGGGGAGGTGAGGGAAGGAAGGCCACATCTGGGCCATCGGCTGCACTAAAAGAGTCAGAATCTTCTCCTACCTCCTCCTACCCTGCAAACCTCTATAGTTTTATTGTTGTTAATGTTTTATTTTTTGTGGCCTGTGAGGTCAGCCTTCTGGTTCATGGTATGTCAGAGCTTTCCAGGAAGGGAATCAGGCAGTCCGCTTTCCTACGGAGGCCCCAAATGGACTTAAGTCGAAGTAGGAGGGCGCCAGGTTAGATATTAAGAACTTGTTAGCGTGGGTGAGTATGGGAGGTGTGCTGGAGAAAGCAGGCTGCTGGGCACTAGCAGGTTCCTGAGAAGTCTTCAGTGGTATGGGGTGGCGAGCAGTAGATTGGAAATGACTGTGAGCTCCTTGGGTTATAGATTGATTGTACCAGCCTCCTGCATGCAGGCTTTCTTGGTGGTGAGCGCGTGGCATTGCTGTTGCTTTAGTGAAGGCTCCAAACTGTGTTGTTTAGCTGCAAAAACAGTTTTCTTCCTTTCAAGCAAGAGACACAAAGCGGCCCTTCAGAGAGGACAGCTGGACGGGCAGCCGTTCTGGCAGTATGTGGAGCTAATCTGATGCAACATCAGATGGCCTGGCAGCCGCAGAGCTGGATAGCAGCATCCGGAGGGACCCCTGGAGAACAGAGGGCAGTGGGGGGAGCCTTGCCCTAGAAGGTCCTGAGTCCACAGACAGTGACAGGCAAGAGGCCTGATCTAGGCACTGGCTTGCCTGTGGGTCAAGCAGGAATGACAGTAGAAAATGGCCTTTTTTTTCTGTGGTCCAGGGGGTCTGGTGGAGCTGGATGTGCTGTGTGTGTCTTTGTGTTTAAATGTGAGTCTGTGAGCTGTTCCCTTTCGGTTTCCTGGGAGGAGGAGGGGGAGCAGTTTCCTCTGAGCAAGAGCATTACGGGTGCCTGTGCTGTCCTCACCTCAAGGTGGGTCTGCAAATCACTCAGTACTTTGGCAGTCTGTCCTGTTGGCATCAGGTGACTTACTGTGAGTTCCTGGTAGCTCTGCGTCCCCTTGTCTGCACCAGATCCCAGGTGGACTTCTGGTTTTGGCTTGGGCCAAATGGGGCTCTGTCTGCCCGTCCTCCATCTTTAACTCCGTGTGTTTCTCTGTCTCCTTTGCTCCCTCTCCTTCATTGTTTGTGTCACTCCTTTCCTCTTCTCTCTATGCCCTGAGCCCCCATTCCACTCTTAGAGAGTTGGAGGTTGGTTAGACCAGGACCAACTTCCTCGTATTTAGATGAGCCCCTCTTTCAGGGGAGCAGGATTAATGAACGGTCTAGAGGCCAAGGCTGTCGTTGGCTGCTGAGGAGGGGGTTGAGGTGGAAAGCTGGCGAGTCTGGTTTCCTGGAGTTGCCTAAATCACTCTGGTGCCCAGAGAATGCAAGACAAGTGCTTGTCTTGGTCCTAGGCTGTTTGTTACACCAGAGGAAACTGGTTTACAGAGTACTTCTGCATTGGAGAAGGGGAGTGAGTGGAGGGAGGTGGGGCAGCTGGTGGGCTGTTCTTTTCTGGACCTGGGGTCCAGTGGGACCCTGGGCTCCTGGGCATGAGGTGACTTGTGGGTGGACCTTGGGAATGGAGGAGTGTCTTGTGGCATCAAGCAGAGCTGTTTTCTTCCTTCCCCTTCCCCAGCCTGGTGGAGAGCTATATGTTGAATGTCTATTTAGCATTTGTCATTGACCCGCACTGCCCAGGCCTCAGATACCCAGCTGAGGGTCTATTTGAATATTCCTTATCTCTGCTCCAGAAATAAAGGAAGCCAGTTTGGGAAAATCTAAGTGGGGGAGAGGTGGAAGGTGCTAGTTGAGGTCTGCCCTGATGAAATGCTGTCTGGGCTGTTCTCGGAGTTGCTGGAGAAATTATATGTTAATGGGAACGTGCTTTTCTAAACTTTAACTAGCAAACCAAAGAAATGTTTTCTTGTTAATAATGTACCTGGTAAGCTGTTGAGCTGAACTTTCACAGCCAATTTAAAAAAACAAGGCAGGGAATTTAAAAAATAGGACATCCAGAGCACGCGTGTCCTGGAATGATTTCCGTGTTTCTGTTGGAATAAGCAGTTTTGTGCTACTGGGAGGGTTTCAGTGGCCCTGGACGTGCTGATGCTGGGCTCCCTGTCCCTGAAAAGTAATTCACTATGCAGCCCATTTGAGATGAACTAGGAAGCCATTTCCCCACTAGGAAGCCATAAAGTTGGGGCAGCTTTTCCCACGGTGGGAAAGCCAGGTCGGAGTGGCCTAGGCAGAGCCCCGAGCTCTCCGCAACCGGTGCGGGCAGATGATCTAGGCATCGGAGAGCAGTAGAACCCTCCTGGCCCAACAAGGGTGCGGCTGGCTGAAGGACTAAAGCCAGGAGTGGAGTTTCTGCTCCGGTATCTGAGATGACAAAGCCCTTCTGCAGAGTATGCTTTGGAAAAGGGAAGAGGTGTGTGTGGGGGGAACCAAACCCAAATATCTGAATGGAAAGTTTAGGGAAATTGAAACAAAGAATCCTCTTGGAGTCTGAGTGGTGTGTGTTACTACAGGAGATTGGTCCCTTTTTTTTTTAGAGTCCCTGGATCTCAGTCAGGCCCTTGCCAAGCTTAAGGTCCCGACTTCACTTTCACACCCTGGCTACTGACTCCAGATGCCCTTGTATCTTGCTGGCTTTTGCTGGTGTCCTGGTGGGCTAGTGGTTCCCAGTGTGGCCCCCGGAAATGAGCTCTGGGAGTGGACTTTGCCTGGCTTGTGCCTGTGCCTCTTAAAGTGCCTGATAGTAGTGGTTGCTCTGGGGATGTTTGTGGAACACATGGGCTGGTTACTTACAGCTGTGCGCATCATGTGTGTGTATACACACACACACACACACACACACACACACACACACACACACACACACACACACACACCCATGTCCCCGGTCCTGCCTCCAAGTCTGTCCTATCTCTCCAGCCTCATCCAGAGTTCTCCTCTTCCTTCTTGGGTGTCCTCACCCCACCTGTGTTATTAGAAGACCTAGTCTACACTGAGCAAGCATCGCACTAGTGTTTTATGTCCCCACAGCCACCCTGGGAAGCAGGTGATCGTGTTATAATGTTGCCATCTTACAGATGAGAAAATTGAGGTCAAAAGGGGTTAATTAATTGGCCACAGAAGTTGATGGTGATACCACAGCTTACCCACAAATATCTCTGATTCAAAAGCTGAGTTCTTCTAGGCTATAAACCTCCCTTTTCCTGGGCTTTAAGCTAGAGTAGAATAGGTATCTGGGGGGAGGGGAGGAAAAAAGTGCTTCCATTCTCCCCTTCCCACTGTTCCACTGTTCACAGACAGCTGTCTCTCACTTCCTCTGGCATAGGAGCCCCCTAAAGATGCATTGGCAGCAGAAAAGTGACAGGCTCTGAGGGGTTTGTGGTGGTGGGTTTGGTGAGTTTATTTCCCCCGTTATCATTATCATGGCCATTGGTATAATATATAAAAATCAGAAGGGAAAAATGGCACCAAAGGAAAGGTTGGTCTAAGGTAGGAGTCTTCAAACGTTTTTGATCATGTATATTCCATTAATAAATTAGCATGTACCCTAATATATGTAGACTCATTTATACGTTTTATACACAAAGTGTACTAATGAACCTATAAGACATGCACACACACACACACACACACACACACACACACTTAAAAGGATGATACAAAAATAAACGTGAATAGGTGTTCTAATATTTTCTTCCTGAGCCACAGTAGATGATCTTGAGCACCTCAAGGTTGAGTATGCCCAACTTTGGAGACCCCTGTTATCCCCCCAACCCAGTTATCTGATCAATGCCCTGTGACCATAGTGCCCCATGAGAGAGTGCATGTGGGACTGAACCCTCCATTTTTAGGTACCCTGATTTTCAGAAGCAGGCAGGGTCTGACCTTGCAGGCTCATGGTTGTCAGTTAGTGTTACCAAATTGACTGGAACCAAGGGGGAGGCTCTCTCCGCCTGCTGCTCTGGCTGCAGGCCTTTGCTGTTATTACTCAGCCTCTCAGTCCGTCCTAATAGCTTGCAAGTCATCCTAGGAATGATGAGGGGAGAAAGGCCACCTCCTGGGGCTTGAGTACAAGTACAAAGACTGGTGAGGATGTGGAGAAATTGGGACTCTCATGCATTGCTGGTAGGGAGGTAAATGGTGCAGCCACTATGGAAAACACTGGTGATTTCTTTTTTTTTTTTTTTTTTTTTTTTTTTAAATATTTTATTTATTTATTTGAGAGAGAAACAATGAGAGAGAGCATGAGCGAGGAGAAGGTCAGAGAGCGAAGCAGACTCCCCATGGAGCTGGGAGCCTGATGCGGGACTCGATCCCGGGACTCCGGGATCATGACCTGAGCCGAAGGCAGTCGTCCAACCAACTGAGCCACCCAGGCGTCCCAACACTGGTGATTTCTCAAAAATTCAAATAGAATTAACTGCATGATTTAGCAATTCAGCTTTCACGTATAAGCTCAAAAGGATTGAAAGCAGAGACTTTACAATAGCCAAAAGGTAGAAGTATCCATCAAGAGATGAACAGATGAACAAGATATAATATATACGTGGAATGGACTATTGTTTGGCCATAAAATGGAAGGAAATTCTTATACATGCTACAAAATGGGTGAACCTTGAGGACATCATGCCAAGTGAAATAAGCCAGGCAGAATAAGACAAATATTGTATTATCCCATTTGTATGAGGTAGCTAGAGTTGTCAAAACATAAAAAACCAGAAAGATTAGAAGTTACCAGGGCTAGGGCAGGGGGAGGTAGGAATGGGTGTTATTGCTACTAATGGTTGTAGTGTTCTGTTTGAGGTAATGAAGAAGTTTTAGAAATAAATAGTGGTGATGGTCACCCAAGATTGTGAATATAATGAAATAAGAAAAAACTTTTTAAAAAGGAGGAGGAAGCGAGGAGAAGAGGCTGGGGTCTGGGTTGGAAGGACAGGCAGGTTGGTTACTTCCTTTGTCTGACTATGGTGCAACTGTGGATCAGATGCCAGGCTGTCCCCATCCCTGTGGGCACTGGTGCCAGGCATTAGGGCTGCTAGAATAGGACACCTGTGGCCACACCCTGGCAATTCTGACTGTACAAATAGCTCTCCAGACCTCCCAGGGGAGCGGTCATTGAGATTGAGGCCACGAAGTAGGTCCATTTGTCCCTAGTTTTGTCCCTCTCCCCAGTCAGCTGATGACAGCTCTGGTACTGCAGCCCAGCACCCTGTGATCACAGACACACCTCTCTGGCTGCCCCGTTGTCAGAACTCCCTGATTTTCAGAAACAGGTAGTGGTTTTCCTGGGAAGGTTGGAATCATGAAGTAGGGCAGACAGGTTTCTGTGGAGTTAAATTTAGGGCTTAGAATCCAGGGATGGCTGAGAAAAAGCTGTATTTAACTGCTACCCCACCACAAAAAAGGAAAAAAATGTCCTAAATTAAGTACAGCACATGAAACCTGAAGGTACCTCAACCAAATTGGAAAACATCCCTCTAAAAATAAAAGATGCTGAAATCTGGAAAATACCATGTATGGCTGCTTGGTCAGGTGTTTGCTTCTCTGCTTTTCTATTTTGGCCACCTCATCCCAGTACTGGAGTGGCACAGGGACGGTGTCACTCTCCTCCCCAGAAACTAAAGCCTTGTCTTTCACGATGCATGGTCCCTGGGGTGGGGAGTGGAGGCTTTCTGCTCTACAGATAAGGAGGCTGAAGCCAAGAAGTGCCATGATGACTGTCCCCATGGGTCACCATGGCTGCCCCTGCTTCTCATTACCCCCTTTCCCAAAATGTCGGTTAGCCCTTGGTTCTCCTGGGGATGGGTACCCTTAACTCAGAAGCCCCCTTAGTATCACCTAATTCCCAAGGCTCCAGTGGCCGAGCCCCATAACTTGGACACTATGATTTTTCTTGTTGCTCCTGGGTGTGCTGGCAGACTGGGGTGCATGAATGATTCTCAGAAACAGAGATTCAAGGGCCACATTCAGGCCAGTGTGCACAGGCAGAAGCTGAGCTTACAGGAGAGAGGACTTGGGGCTCTTTTAGGAAGTCAGTGTTGCATGGAGAAGATGGTAACCGTAATGAAAGATGGGCACTTACTGCATTTCGTCCTGTCTCCGAGGGTCTTTGCGCAGACTGGCCTCTTGACAGCCCTGAGAGGCACATATTGTGATCGTGCCCAGTTCCAGTGAGAAAACTCTTGGGTATCCTGCTCAGGGCACCCACCAGCAAGAGGTAAGTATGAGATCCGAACGCAGGTAGTCTGTCTCCAGGACCTGTCCACCTCGCTGTGTATATGCCAGTCATTTCTGCCAAAGCCACAGAGCTTCCTCCTCACTGAGGCATAGATTTGGGACTCAGGGCCCTGGTGCCCCTCCTGTGACCTCCTAATTTGGGGAAAAGGGCATAATAAAGGTTTTCCTGCTCCCTTCCCCCCACTTATTTCTCTCCTGGAGTGGTGGCTATGTCAGCCTGACTTCGGCATGTAGGCTCCTGCTTTCCATGTGGTGCATTTTGGTGTGTGTGCAGGCCTTTTGATAGGTGTTCCCTCATATTATCTCACAATGGCCAATGAGTAGGTATTACTGCTCCCAATTTACAGATGTAAAAACTGAGGCTCAGAGAGGTGAACAGCTTGCCCACATCAAATAGCTAATTAATGGCAGAACCTTAATGTGATCTCAGGATCATCTGGTTCAAAAGTTTGTGGCCTTTTCACCTTCTTCCCCATGCAGTGCAGTGGGCCCACCATGACCTCCCTCACTCTTGACTCTGCCGAAATCCTATCTCTGGCTTTGATGATGCCAGGGTAGGTTTGAGGGCCAAGGTTGAAACAACATTGCCCTTTCCAGAAAAGATACTGGGGCAGACACCTGTGAGGAGGGTCCTACGACTTGCCCCAGGTGTCCTGCACGTCCTGTCTGGGAGAGTAACAGCTAGGGTGGCCCCCTTTGGGCGTGGCCAGGGGTGTGTGTGCAGGACCAAGGGCCTCTTTTCTGGGCCACTTCTCCGGTTGCTTGTGGCCCGTAACTGTAAACTCTCCGGAGTTCTCAGCCAAGGGAAGCAGAGGGAGGATCAGTGCCTTTGAGGGGCCGAGGCAGGTGTGAGAAGCAGATGCTCTTCCCTCTCTGAGGCTTGTCCTCCGATGAGCTGCATGGAAGCTGGCATCAGGATCACTTGCGCTGAGAGCCTTTCTGCAGCCCTTCCTGGCTGAGTTGCTGAGACATTGTCATTTCTTTAGGAGCCTTGGTCTTCCTGGTGAGTGGCAGAGGAATAAGCTTGGGGCAGGGGTGGTTTGGGAGACTCACTGAGGGAACTTTGGTGAATGATCGGATTTTTCTAAAACTGGAGGGCTTTGTGTTTTGGGGTTGGAGAAAGCTGTAGCCAGAAAATGAGGAGGAATATGTTTCAGAGAATCAGGTTCTTCAGCTGGAGCGGAGACCCCCATGGGCAGTCGGCAGTAGGCTTCCTGGAGGGGTGCACGGGGTTGCTGCTGGCTGGGTCCGTTTTGGGGAGCATGGGCTGGAGATGTGGAGGGTGGGGACAGAGGTGATGAGAGGAAGCCTGAAGTTTGAGGACAAGTGTGGGTTCAAGGAGCTGGCCGGTAACTAGAGTGAGATCTGCTTCCTCACCCTGGCCCAGCCCCCTGTGCGCCTCAGTGCCCCCATCTGTATGTCGGGGCTGAAATTCTCTGCTGGCAGCATTCCTGCCGTATGGCTTTGGAGGCTGCAGCTGCATTGTAGCCGTCACTCTGTTGATGTCATTATTTATTATTTAAGCACCTCTCTTGTGGCCAAGCAGGGGCCTGTGGGTGGAGTGTCACCTTAGGCTGGGGTCCCCTTTCTCTGCTGGACCCTGCGATCACTTGTCTGTAGTTAGCACCTACTGCGTGCGGGGGGTATGCGCCAGTGTTCCACGTGGGTTGGGCATGGAGGACTAGGAGCCGTCCTGGAGTCTCCAGGGAGGCTCTTCCCTCCTGTTCGGGCTCCTGCAGCGCTTGTGTCTGCCGGTAACGGTGTGCACGTCCCTCTCTCCTCACCCTGTCCCACCCTTCTCCCCCTCACCAGGGGCTGTTGCTCACTCTCATGGTGCCCGGCACACAGGACTCAGCAACCAGTTAGTCAGCCCAGCAGGGAGTGTGGAATCTAGATCTGCAGTGGCTTCTCATCTCATTCCCGTTCTCTGGCCCAGCTCAGGCCCTGGCTGCCATTCCTCCCGCTCAGGGAGCCAGACCCTTGGGGGCTGTGCTGGCCTCTCCCGGGGCGGGGGAAGAGGCAGGGGTGGTGCTGGGGCTGTGATGGCTCTGGGAGCAATGGTGCTTGGCCATTTGGGACAAAAACCAATAGGAGTCAGCGTCCAGGGAGGAAGAGGTCATGGGAATTAAAGGACACATGGCCCAAGGTGGACAGAAAAGCCAGTTCACAGCAAGGGTATGGTTGGCAGAGCCGTGGGAGGATGTGAAGGTGTGCGTGTGCGTGTGCATACAGTCTTGGTGGCGGCGTGGAGGGCTGTGATGTGGAGCGCACCGGGCCAGCACTCATCCCTGTGTCTTCAGTGGGTCCCTTTGGGGGCAGTCGGTTTCAGCTCTGAAAATCCATCAATGTTATCTGGGCTCTTTCCCCTGGGGTTTGACCTGGGGTAAGCCATTTGGGGATATGGGCCTTTGAGGGAACCCTCAGTCCCCTCCACCCCAGAGCCACATTTTATGGGAGAGCTCCAGCCAGGCACAGCACGCTGATAAAGAAGTGTTTTCATTCTCAGGGACATTAATTACCACAGATTAGATTTCTACTGAGTGGGCCTTTTGTTGCAGGACCCTTTCTAACCAAGATGGTTTCAGTACTACTTGGTTTCCATGAGCCAATTCAGGCTCATTACTTGGGTCTGTTACCACCTGGGGTATTCAGCTCTGATGTCACTGCTTATGGCCCCACTGGGTCTGGTCTTTCAAACTTGGTTTAACTCCTGTTCTGGTGTCTCCCTGAAACATCGCTCTCGTTGGGTGCTGAGCCTGGAGAAAGATAACCCAAGCATGTAGACACGTTTTCTTGGCTCTGTGAGTTTTATTAAACATTTACAAACGTGTTTTCTTCAGTTTCCTGAGGTGATCTGGCACAAACAAGATGGGCTTTGAGTGTTCTTTCCAGTTGTCATGTTCATTTATAATTCCGTCAGTTCCCGTTCTGTGGAGGAGACTGGAAATGATCAGGCGGTGGTGGTCTAAGGAATCCAGCCTGAAAGTAGGAAAGGGTGGGGCAGTTGGTGGCTGGTCCCCCGAGTGTGAAGACAGGGAGTTCTGGCTTGGGTAGGGTCTGGACTCTGACCCACGCACAGGCTTGACACTTCCATTCCCGCAGTGGACACTACTTTGGCTTCTGAGAGCCTTCACGCTTTTCCTTTTCAGTATTCTTTCTCTGGTTACAGCTGCTGTGTAACTAAGAAATCAGCAAAGAAAAAAAGAAGTCACCCATAATCCTACCACACCAAGAGAATAGATCATGACAGTCAAGATCTTATCATAATTCCATATAGATTTTGTGGGGCATTTAAGATCATTATTGAGGTCTTAACACTCTCCACTTTGTCTGTATCTTGCACTTGCGGAACAGTTCTTGTTACAGAAACAGTGTGCGTTTGATCGTGGAAAACTTGGAAAATACCGAGGGAGAGCACAGAATGAGAAGTAAAAATTACACTGATTATTCATCCAGAGCCAGCCATTTTTTTGGTGACTGCCTACACTGCCAGTCTTCTTTCTCAAGGCTGTACCCACATTATCTCTCACCACAGATTGGGATCATGCATATACAGACATCCTTTCTCTTTTCCTTTTTTACTTAAAAATATCCCATAAATGTGTGTCATGACATGCAGTTTTCCTGAGACAGGTTTTTGAAAAATAATTTATTTAGGTGAAATTCATGTAATGTGAAATTAACCATTTTAAAATGAACAATCCAGTGGCATTTAGTACATACACACACAGTTTTGGGCTGCCACCATCTCTGTCTAGGTCCAAAACATTTCCCTCACTGCAGAGTAAAACTCCTTGTCCATTAAGCCGTTTCTCTCCATTTCCCCCAGCCCCTGGCAACCAACCAGGGAAATCTCTATAGATTTTTCTATCCTGGATATTTCATGTGAATGGAATCCTACACGAGACATGTTTTTGTGTATGTGTTTTTTGTTTTGTGACCTCTTTTTCTTTTCTTTTTGAGACATGGTTATTTATTTATTTATTTATTTTTAAATTTTTATTTTTTTATAAACATATATTTTTATCCTCAGGGGTACAGGTCTGTGAATCACCAGGTTTACACACTTCACAGCACTCACCAAAGCACATACCCTCCCCAATGTCCATAATCCCACCCCCTTCTCCCAACCCCCCTCCCCCCAGCAACCCTCAGTTTGTTTTGTGAGATTAAGAGTCACTTATGGTTTGTGAGACATGGTTTTTAATGGCTCCATGCTGTGCTTCTTACCCATTTGCATAGGTCCCAGATCTTCAGTATGAGGTCCATCATCCAGGAGCTGGGATTCTGTCCTATGGATGTAATTTATCGAATCCCTTGCTTCTGGACACTGAGGTGGTTTGCAATTTTTTTTTATGCCTACAGGTAGTAATGGGTTGAGCATCTTTGTGCATAAATTTCTTTTTGTATTTTCAGATTAGCCAGGACACATATTCTTGAATATATCCATGCAATTTAATTTGAAGTCATTGTGAAGTAAAATCTTTCTTTTTCTTTTTTCTTTTTTCTAGGGGGAGGGGTTCTCCTTGAATGAAAGACTTTTGCCTCTAACCTTTGGGCTCCCTGTTGCTTTTTTGCCAAGTCTTGTCTCTTCCATCAAAGCAGTTCCTCAGCAAGGGTGACTCATGCTGCCTTGAACCCTGCAAGGTGATGCTGCCTCACGCTGCATGAAGGCAGCACTTCAGCCTGCCTCTTTCCTAGAGATCATGTGGGCTATTTTTGCAGAATCTTTCTGTTCTTCAAGGGCAGCATAACTTTTGCAGAGACTGGTTAAACTACTTAAGATGGAGTTGACAGGGCTGGCCGGTGCTTGCAGAACTTGTAACTGCCAGACACCTCAGGTAAAGGTGACTTGCTGCTTCTCGTCTCTCATCCAGGTGCAGGAAGTGCCAGAGTAAGACTCGCTGGGAGAGGTCCCTATAGACATTGTGGTGAGGGAACAGCCAGGAGCAGGCTTCCTGGAGAGGCCTCAGACTTCTGCAAAATTTAAGACTGGCACAATTTCCTTTATCCTTGTCACAGACTTGGATTAGGTATTAAAACAGGAGCTGCCTTTGACTCCTACTGTGGCCTTGTGAGCCGAAGTGAAGTCTTATCTTTGCTGTGCCGTTAGTTAGTTGTGTGACTTTTGGTAAGGCACTGCTCCTCTCTAGGAATGAGATTGTCTGGACCTAAGTGAGTGTTGAGTTGCCTTGGGCATTAAGGCCCCTTCGGAATTGCACTTGCTGGGCCATCAGTGATGACTGTTTTCTCCAAGCCTAGCACAGTGCCTGGTACAGAGTGAGTATTCAACATGCACCTGTGTGAGCGCACGAACACACACACACACACACACACGCTCTCTCTCTCTCTCTCTCTCTCTCTGACAGTCTCCTCTGAGCTGCTCCATTATGACTGTAGGATATATCTGTTTGCCTGGTCCCTATAGGATATACACAAAATGAACGTACTCCTCCTACAAACTAGATCACTGGGTGTGGTTCTGCCCACACTGATTTCTAAGTTGCTATGTATGGTCTCTAAAATCTCCCCTTTTCCAGGTGACTGGGTCTCTAATCATGCTGCAGTCATTTTAAATCCCTTGTAGTGGGCTCATTAAGCCTGACTTCATTTTAGATAACTGGGAGTAGTCCTTAAAATCCCATCCTTCCCTTCTGCCATTGTAATTTTTTGGAGGCAGTTGTTACAATTTTTTTTTTTTAAAGATTTTATTTGTTTATTTGACAGAGAGAGGGACACAGTGAGAGAGGGAACACAGGCAGGGGGAGAAGGAGAAGTTTGCTTCCCGAAGAGCAGGGAGGCTGATGTAGGACTTGAGCCCAGGACCCTGGGATCATGACCTGAGCCGAAGGCAGACACTTAACGACTGAGCCACCCAGGTACCCAGTCTTTACTATTCTTTAAGCTTCATTGTTTCTGAGCTTCAGTGTATCTAGACTATCTTCTCTTTTAGTCTGTTAACAACTGACTTAATTCAGTTAATGCTGGGGAATCAAAAAGGAGCAAATCGTGGCCCCCCAAGATGCCATAGTCCAGTAGGACAACAGATACACTACACAAACAAATGTAATGTGACAAGGAGGACTTGTGCAGAATGCAGCAGGAGCACAGTGGGGTATGTGGGGCATGGATCCATTCCATGGGATAGGTTCAGTTGGAAGCAACATTTGAACAAGGTCTTAAAGGATGGATGGTTAGGAAGTTGTCTTACTGATGGGTATGGGAAGAGTATTCTGGGAATACTCATTCATCATTCATTCATTCAGCAAGTCTTGTGTTATCTGCTGCAGTCTAGGCCCATGGTTTGTTAGGAGTTTAGGTTTTCTTCTTTTATACTCTACGGAGCTTCACATAGTGCTTTGTATGTACCAGTTGTTTGGGAAATATTTGAGTAAATAAAAAATTTCATCTGATATGTAAGGGAAGTAAAAATTCTGACATTTGTAGAAACTGACTTTCAAATGAAAAATGTGTATGAAAATAAAGCATTAAGCAACTGTAAGGTATGCAGTTGGTGTTTAACTCTCTTGTTAGTTTTTTTTTTTCCCCCAAAGAGATTATTTGGAGGATTTTTTTTTCGCTCTTTTAGATAACCACAACATTTATATTACTAGTTTTTTATTCTGTGTTTCAATAGTGTGGGGTAAGAGAACACTGACGGTGATGTTTTTATTTTATTTCATGATTTGTTATTGATTAACACAGTATATAGGGGCAGAAACCCTACAAATCTCTTACCTTGTGGATTTTCCTTTGTGTGAAGTCTGCTTCTTACCCAGCGCAACCCCGAACTTCCATTCTCACACCTTGATTCAGGTTAGCTTCCTGTGGGCCTGAGGGGTCAGTTTCTGAACTATCTGTAAGTTTCTATTTGGTAAGTCAACTTTCTAATCATGATAAAGGCCAAATTATTCTTTTAGAGACCTGGTGCAATTTGGCACATTCCTGTCTTACCAGTTTCTTGAGGGGGAAGGGAAAGAAAAACACAAGCACCCTTTAAATCTGCTTTCCATTTTCCTGCAGAGTAAACAGTAGACTTTTCATTTATTTGAACTACAAAAATAAACACAAACTAGAAAAACATTGTCCAATCAACCAGGCTAATTTTCCTTAGCAGGTAGCATAAATTGTGTTTATAAATGCAGTACAACTTATTTAAACATTAAAAGCTAATTAGTAGGGGCACCTGGTGGCTCAGTCGGTTAAGTGTCCCACTCTAGATTTCAGCTCAGGTCATGAGACTGAACCCCGTGTCAACTCTGTGCTGGGTGTGGAGCCTGCTTAAGATTCTCTCTTTCTCTTCTTCTGTCCCTCTCCCTACCCCACTCTCTCTCTCTCTCTAAAAAAAAAAAAAAAAAAAAAGTAAAGGGCTCTGATGTCAACTTTGTCAGTAGAAGTTCTTCTGTTTCAGTATAAAAATACATAAAGCATAAAATGAAATCTTGCATGTCAAACATGTGATCAAGGGTCTAAGTGTATTACCATTCTGAAAAGCCCTGGTCCTTATCATTTGGTCTAGCTTATTTAAGTTTTAAATTGGGGTGGTACACATAATTGTTCCTATGCCAATACCATAGAACTCTAATATGAGGTGAGGAGCTGATTACTGTGAAGAGCAAGGTTTGAAACTTGTCTAGGAGAATCTATAATCCAGTGGAATCTACACGTATCATTTCTATGCTTTTACATACGCCTAGAGTGCTCTTTCATTGTCCCCTCTTGTGCTTCTGGCACCTTAATCCTTAGCCTTCAAGACACAGCTAAAGCCTCCCTGAAGCTTTCCCTGACCTCCCAGTGTCTTTCAGGGTAGTGGTTCTCCAACCTTGGGTACGAAACAGATGTACCTTAGAATAGTAATAAAAGGATGCTGGGTATGTAGGGAAGACTGGTTCCCTGCCCTTGGGGCGCTCACAGATGATTTACACCCAGTGTAGTGAGTGCCAAAATGGAAGGATTCTCTGAGTGTTGTGGGAACTCAAAGGAGGGAGTAGTTGGGCGCCTGGGTGGCTCAGTGGGTTAAGCCGCTGCCTTCGGCTCAGGTCATGATCTCAGGGTCCTGGGATCGAGTCCCGCATCGGGTTCTCTGCTCCGCGGGGAGCCTGCTTCCTCCTCTCTCTCTCTCTGCCTGCCTCTCTGCCTACTTGTGATCTCTCTGTGTCAAATGAATAAATAAAATCTTTAAAAAAAAAAATAAAAAAAAAAGGAGGGAGTAGTTGGGGAAACGTGAACAGGGAGGTAGGGTGAGGGTTGGGTAGGAGACATTTGATGTGGGCCTTTAAAGGTCTGGGAGTTAGGAAAGGGTACCTGAGTCAGGGAAAGATGTTTGGAAGGTGTTCTATACAGAGTAGCTCTGTGTGCATTGGCCTGGAGGTGTGAAAGGCTGAGGTTGAGGGGCTGGTTAGATGGTGTGTGTGGCCAAGGTGGGCAAGGCTAAACTACTTGTGGGGACACACTGGCAGGTCAGGTCTGGTGGGTACACTAGAATGGGCACACTAGAATAGACTGTGCTTAGGAGTTGAGACTTTATTCTGTATCCAGTAGAGGTTGTATTTCATGAAAATGAAAAATAAATCTGATTTTCTCAAAGGCCAGGGAAGAAGGAAATCACTCCTTTCTGGATATGCACAGCCTTTTGGATCCCCTGATGGCCTGAAGGATTTGTTCCTCACATCCCTTTCTCTCTAGCTCCCTGGAACCCCAGGAGCAGCTTTGTCCAGGAAGCCCTGGTTCCCTGGAAGCTTCTCCACAGTGGGCATCTCGTCCCAGCGCTGGCGTGGGAGCTCTTGCATTCCTTTGAGCTTTCACCTGAGACTTCACCTGTAATGGTGGTCATGGCCATGCCCATTGGTTCTCTGTGGTCTCACCTCACAGATTTAGGGTCATGATCTGTAGTGGGGAGGAAACACTTCTCAGCTCTCTGCTGCCCTCCAGCTCTGACTTCTCCCTTCTCTGTGGCCCTCTTCTACCTCCACACACTCAGTCTGTCCATCTTTACTGTCTGGTTTGCACTCCCCACTCCACTCAGATCTGCTTGGCTTCCTGCTTACCAAGCCCAAAGGCTACTGTCAAGCATAGTTCCGCTCACTCTTTGACTTTATTGACCAGTCTCTCTCTCAAAACCGCACCTTGGCTGTTGTTTGGTCTCCTTCCCCTCTGCTCTCCTGTCCTCTCTCCAGTCTGGTTTTTCTCTCTCTGAGTTTCTGTGGCTTATGATATCTCTACTCTAATGGCATTAAAATTTTTTTTTTATTTTAAGTAGGCTCCACAACCAACGTGGGGCTTGAACTCACAACCCTCAGGTTAAGAGTCACATGCTTTACTGACTGAACGAGCCAGGCACCCCATGTTACTGTCTTTTTTTGGTTTTCTGTCGTGATTTATATTCGTGTCTTTTAAGTCCTGTGCCAGACTCTCAGGCAAGATCCAGTTCTTAATTCTCTTTATTTCCCCAAGGGCCCAGTACAGGCATATAATGGGACATAGGAATATAGGAATGAATACTTTCTTGGTGTCTGCTGTAAGTTAACTGTTTAGTGGCATTTCTCAAAGTGTTTTCCATAGACTGTCTGCATCAGATTAAGGTGTGTATGATGCTTTTTTTTTTTTTTTTTAGGATTTTAAAATTTTATTTATTTGCGACAGACAGAACATGAATGCAGGGAGAGGGGCAGAGGGAGAGGAAGAGAGAGAAGCAGAATTCCCACTGAGCAAGGAGCCTGATGCGGGGCTCGATCCTAGGACCCTGGGATCATGACCTGAGATGAAGCAGATGCTTATCTTGTTAAAAACAAGATGCCTTACTTGTTAAAAACATAGGTTTCAGGGCCCTTTCCAGATTTATTTTATTTTATTTTACTTTTTAAAAAGATTTTATTTATTTATTTGACAGAGAGAAATCACAAGTAGATGGAGAGGCAGGCAGAGAGAGAGAGAGAGGGAAGCAGGCACCCCGCTGAGCAGAGAGCCTGATGCGGGACCCTATCCCAGGACCCTGAGATCATGACCTGAGCCAAAGGCAGCGGTTTAAGCCACTGAGCCACCCAGGCGCCCCCCCTTTCCAGATTTATTAAACTGGAATCTCTGGGAGTATGACTCTGGACTCTGCGATTGATTACTTGATTGATTGGTTGAAGTTTTTATTTATTCATTTGAGAAAGAGAGAGCATGAGCCAGCCTGGAGGAGCAGAGGGAGAGGCAGAAAGACTGGAGCAGACTCTGCAATGAGTACAGAGCTCCATGCAGGGCTCGATCCCACAACATCCAGGTCATGACCTGAGCTGAAACCAGGAGTTGGAAGCTTAACCCACTGAGTCACCCAGGCGCCCCTGGAGTCTGCACTTCATTTATTTATTTATTTATTTATTTGACAGACAGAGATCACAAGTAGGCAGAGAGGCAGGCAGAGAGAGAGAGAGGAGGAAGCAGGCTCCCTGCTGAGCAGAGAGCCTGATGCGGGGCTCAATCCCAGGACCCTGGGATCATGACCTGAGCCGAAGGCAGAGGCTTTAACCCACTGAGCCACCCAGGCACCCCTGGAGTCTGCACTTTAAACAAGCAACACTCCCCCCACCCCCCTGCCCCACAGTGGTCTTATTCTCACTGAAATCTGAACTTCTGATTTAAGGATCAAGCTTATAAATGCATTTCGGTTGCTGAGCGTCATGTATCTTCTGGATGAGATCTGAGGTGAGCTGGATTGCTGTCCATTTTTTCTCACCTGAGGGGCAGCTGGGACTTGGATGGAAGTCATGGCTTTTGGGAAGTGGTAAATGGGAGGGGAGCACAGAGGAGGTGGTGTAGGTCACACTGAAATGGGTAGATAGATAAGGCTTGCCAAACAGAGGCGGACAGCACATGCAGAGAGGCACAGTTGGGAAGCTTTCTGGGAGGGGAAGCCAATATGAGCAAGGCATGGAGATGAGCAATCCAGAGGGTGGGGATGAAGGGAGTGTGGGTTGGTGGATGGAAATACATGAGGGGGAGCAGAAGAAGACAGACACAGGTCATGAGGGCTTGGGCACCATGCTGAGGAGTGTGACTTCCTGCCTTAAAGATGCTGCTGAGGAGACTCGAGTGTAGGCCTCTGTGTGCACCTGTTACCTGCAGGGCCTGCTGTTCCCTCTCTGTGTTGAGGATGTCCTTCAGGAGTGGGATAAGTGGGGAAGGGCTTCCTGGAGAGGGCAGTGAGAACTCTGCTCATGATCAAGTTCTAAAACCTTTACATTCATGTATGATGTGAGAATGTATCTTCCTGTTTCAAATTTCTGTGCTTTAGAAAGTCTTCAGCTCCTATGAATTCCTGGGACTGTGTTTGTATATATGCCTCCCCTTCATCTTGCCTCACAGTTTGGTGTGTGTGTGTGTGTGTGTGTGTGTGTGTGTGTGTGTGTGTGTGTGTGTGTACATGGGTAATTGTGCAGATACTGTTTTACCTATCCTTTCTTGCTCATTGCTACCACTGCTGTCACCTTCCAGGTGTGAGGGAAATGGAGGGGGAGGTAATGCAGGGCATTCTGATACATTCGAATGTGCTTTATTTGACAAAACAGTAGCCTGTTTAGTGGTCACCAAAGGGACTTAATAATGCTACAGCTCCCCAGGTCGGGTGGGGACTGGGTGTCCATGTTCCCCACAAAGTCCCGGGGGTATGTGCTGATGCTGATGTAGCTGCCTTTTGGAACCATCAGCCCAGATAACCCACTCAATTTGTCCTTTCACCCTGGGATTAAGGGTCCTTGAATCCCTCAGCTGGAATGGGGGTTTTTGAACTTGAGGATGACTCCCTCCTCCACTTTGACCAGTAGAGAGGAAACTACCTTGAGGAGGAGAGAGGCGGCTGAGGGATGTTCCCATAGGTCTGCAGTGCGCGATGGGTGTGTGTTGCCAGAGCCGGAGCCGGACAGAATGCTCATTAAGACCCACAACAAGTTAGGGCCTGTCAGTAATGAGTACTCTTTGCTGTTTTCTACAGAAATTTCACTTCAAAACCTGATTTGCCTTCAAATACTCTGATTTGCCATTCTAATTAGGCACTGGAGTCAGGTTTTGTGGGCAGGCTTGTGGCACCCTCTGTGCATCCCAATTCTGTGAACCTCTAGGGAGACACTTGAAGTAAAATTCTTTCAACATATCAAAAAAGTCAACACAAACAAGAATCTCGGTGGTTTCAATTTTCAACCCGAGAATTTTGGGTGTCCAATTTTAAAGTTCCTATCCCGCCTTGACTTTAAGGTTGGTGTAATCCTGCTTTGTGATACGGAGTGAGGAAAGAGGATTTCACATTTTAAGAGGGGAGGGTTACATTTAAAAGGGGGGCTCTGCAGGTGGGGGTATCCAGTCCTCTTCAGGGCTGGTAATTCAGTGACTAGACTGTTTGGGAGAAGGCACTGAGAGGAAGCCTGGAAGCCTCAGTCCCAGGCTGACTGGGCTCACACTCGCATGCATGCCAGCTTCCCTAGTCAACTTTGCCCACCTTTCCTCATCTAGCATTGTGAGGGCCATGGGAGCCAACAGCAGAAGTGCCCCGTGTGGAGAGCAAGGGCGACACCACAGACAGTTCCTGCTGCCCCCTTGAGGAGGACTGGGGAAAGTGAGGAACTTCCCCAAAGTGGAGGTCTGGCTCCCCCTGTATGAGGAGGCTGAGGAAACCACAGTGGAGGGAATCTAGCGGGCTCCGTCAGTGAGCCGACTGGGATTACCAGTCAGGGAATGCTTTTTTCCTTAAAAACAAAACTAGAGGTACCAGTCACCTAAACGAGAGAGCAAAGCAGTGACGTCCTCTGGGGCCAGAGAATGAAAGGAGTAGATTTTTGTAGGACTTTTGTTCCCAGTCAGGTCCTTATTGGGCTCATGGTCCAGCCTTTTCCTACACCCAGTTCCCTGATTCCTTTGAAACTGCCTTTTAATATAGGCTTTTTTATCCTGGTACTATGCCTTCTTCCCTTCAGATCTGCTCTCTGTAGGACTCTCAACCTCCCTCCCTCATGTCCTCTTGCAGCGCCTCACCTCCAGAGAGCACCAGATACTCTTGCCCTAAGATTTTATGGAGCTTCCATTTATTTACCTGATAAAGTCCAATGACCTATCGTTCCTGTATCCATCCATCTAATGCTCCCCCAGTACTATAGGACTGTGAGGTTTCTGTCATGTGACAGAAAGAGGTACAGTTCTTAGAGAACCACCAGGCCACTGGAAGAGGCAAACAGGAGTACAGGAGCAAGTTTGGTGGGCTGTGAGATAACAGAGGTGGGGCATCTGGACTGGATCTGTTAATAGTCTTTCATCCTGTAAGATGAGAACACATTAGATGCTGGAATGAAACCTACTGATTTTGAGTACTAGGAGGGATAATGATAATGATGTTTTGTAAACAGGCCTACTTCAAATTAAGCTTCTTTAAAAGCATTAACTCTTTTTGTGGCACAGTCGGTTAAGAGTCTGACCCTTGGTTTCAGCTCAGGTCGTGATCTTGGGGTTGTGAGACTGAGCTCCATGTTGGGCACTGTGCTCATTGCGGAGTCTACTTGAGATTCTGTTTCTCCCTCTCCCTCAGCCGCTCTCTCCCACATGCTTGCTCTCTCTAAAATAAACCAATCAATCAATCTTAAAAAAAAAATTATTAACTCTCCTGAGCCTCACCTTCCTCATCTATAAACTGGATAATGCATAATAATAGTACCAGCCTCATATGATTGTTGCTAAGGATTAAATGAGATAATGCATACTTGTGGAACATAGTAACTGTTCAATAAATATTGGCTCTTGTAATTGTTATCAAAGTCAGAGAAGAAACTTTCTCCAGGATCCTTGGAGGGGGGGAGTCACTGAAAATACAGAGGAAAAACGTCTCCAGCATTTTGCTCAGCCATGAATTCCCTGAGTCTTATAAACCTGTCTGTTGCAACATGCTTCAGCATAAGTGGAAGGAATAACACCAACAGTGCTGTTTGGTGAAAACGCTGCTGGAGGAAGAGCAACACCCTGTTTGTAAAGTGTGGATGTTTGGATGCTGGATTTTTTTTTTTTTTTTAAAGAGTGGCATTTTAATACTTGCAAGATGGTTTGGTACAGTCTTTCCCAAACTGAGGCAATATCAGAGTCACCTGGGAAATGTCTTAAAAATACAGATCCTGGGGTCCTTTCTCCCTTCTCCTAAACTGACCCAGTATATCTGGGCAGGGCCTGGAAGTCTGTGTTTTAAATAAGTGCCTCCAGACAATTCTGTTTTGCAGCTCAGTTAGGGAACCTAGGACAGAATCCAGGGCTCTGATGCCAAGTACTAGGCTTAGCTTCTCTTGGTACTGCCTCTGTCTACCTGACTGACCTGCTGGTTACCAGGACGTCTGAGTCCCAGGCTGTCTGAGTCCCAGGCTTATCAGGTGTGGGTGTCTGAGGAGATGAAGAGTGAGTGCACTTGTACATGGGCTCTGTAAATGTAAGGATTATCATTTCTATTCATTTCTTATGACAGGCTCTTTCTCTTAGTCCCCCTTCTTCCTCTAACAATTTAATTGGAGTCACCACTGCACACATTTATCTTTTAAGCCTGTGGTTGCTTCTCATAGGATTTAATGTTGTAAAATAAGGAGCAAGATTCTGTGCGTTAGCCCACCAGCAAATTTTCTTTGTTAAAAAAAAAGCCTGTTAAAAGCCTCTGATTCTGAGCTCGGGTCTGTATGCAGACTTTGTTCTATCAAGTGGAGGGAGAATCTATGCTAAGTGTTTATGATTAAGGATTGGAAAGCTTGAGGTCTGTGCCGTCCTGAAAGGTAGCGCTAGCAACACGTGACTATTGAACACTCGAAATTCAGCTAGTCTGGATTGAGATGTGCTCCAAATTTGAAATATATTCCAGATCTGAAAGACTTCATGAAAAGAATGTAAAGTATATCAGTAATTTTTATACTGATTACGTGTTGAAAATGATAATATTTTGGAAATATTGAGTTAAAGTATATTATCAAAATTAATTTCACTAGATCTTATCTTTTTTTTTTTTTTAAAGATTTTATTCATTTATTTGACACAGAAAGAGAGAATACAAGCAGGAAGAGTGGGAGAGGGAGAAGCAGGCTTCCCACTGAGCAGGGAGCCTGATGTGAGGCTTGATCTCAGGACCCCAGGATCAAGACCTGAGCCAAAGGCAGATGCTTAACAACAGAGCCACTCAGGAGACCTAGTGTTTACCTTTTTTAATGTGCTACTAGAAAGTTTAAAATTGCATTATGTGACTTGCCTTATATTTCATCAAACAGTACTGTGTTCTGGTTTAAGCCAATTTTGGGGGAAAGTTCAAAAAGTTTACAATGTTTCCTTTGCTTGCAAATTCAAACTGTGGGCTTTACATTTGCAATGGACATACAGAGCAGCTATTTCAAATCATTTAACTTGACAGTGAATATTTGAAGAGTTGTTTTGCTTTTTTTTTTTTTTCTGAAGTGGAGATTTCAGGAAATTGGGTCCAAAGGGCATTTGTGGCTCCTCTACTATTTTAAAAGAGTCTTTTCTAACATCTCTAGGAGGGGCAAGAAGAAAGCCCAAGTGGAGAAATGGCTTTGCTCAGATCAGATTTTTATCTCAGAGCTGCAAAGCCCAGAAGACAGCAGTGTATAGTGGATACTGCCATTCATTTTTTAACTCGGGGCTTGGGATGAAACCGCTGCCATACAGCAATGAAAGCACTGCTTACCCTTTTTCTAATCATTTTTGGCCTCTTCCTGGCTTTCTGCTTTCTCTTTCTCTTCCCCTGATGTGGTTTTGTGATTACTGTGTGTGAGACCCAGCCAGGCACTCAGCGGTGAGGTGGAGAAAAACACATTTAGCAATGGCCAAGCTGGAGTGGGCACTGGTCACTGATTTCTCTCTCTAAATGGCAGCATTCCTGGGAATTCAGAGCATTTTCTGCATCTCTGAAGTGGTAATGCTAAAAGCTCTTGTGTCTGCCTCACGGTGGAGTTATGAGAAATCATAAGGAAAAATAAAAAGGCAGGACATCAGGGGTACAAATAGTTGATAGTAAAAGTCCAGCTTCTCTGCCATTAACTATTTCTGGGGCAAACAGTCTCTCTTCTGGAGGTCTCAGATCTTTCTCCTGCTATACACTAAGGAGAGAGAATGGCTCAATATAGTTAAAAGGGTACAGGTCTAACTGCAGATTGAATTCCATTTCTGCTACCTACTAACTGTGTGACCTCGGGAAATGTACTTGACCTCTCTGAGCCTCACTTTCCTCATCTGTAAAATGGATAGTAGCACTTCTTGTGAGGTTAATCGAGCTAATAAAACCTGTAAGAGACTTAAAACAGTGCCCAGAAGATAGTAAACACTCAGTGAATATTGGATTCATTCAGTCAGTAATATTTTTTGAGTGTCTTTTTTTTGCCAGGTGCTGTTCTAAGTGCTGGGCACAGCAGTAAAACTCCCTGGGAGAGAGGCACTTTTAGTAGAGGAATTCAAAGTCTATTTATTAATCCTAATTACCAGAGTATGTCACTGCCTTAGGAGCCTTCACAGATGGTGCTGCTTCATTTTATTTATTGGATTATGACAGTAAGATATATTTTTTTAAAGAGTTCTATTACTAAAACAAAACAAATTCAAAACCTTGGGTTTTATTCCTAGCTCACTTGGTACTTTGTGACCTTGGGCAAGTTATATTAACTTCCCAAGGTGTTGTTTTCTTATATAAAAAGAAGTTAACAGTAATATCTTACTCAAAGGAGAGTGTGAGCTTTCAATGTATTAAGTGAGATAATGCCTGTAAAACTCTTAGTATATGCTTGACTTCTAGTAAGTGTTCTATAAAGGTTAACTGTTATTGCCATGGCTTCTAGCAGTGGAGATTCTGGAAGCCAGTGGTTCCAAATAAAAGATCCCCAGGCTGGTGGGAAGGGAAGTTGACTCATGTTCTTCTGTGGTGCCCACTCTTTAAGCAAGGTTGTTCACGAATGCCTTGGAAACCATATTCTTTTCCAGAGGAGAAAACAGAGATCCAGAATTTCAGTAGAGCTGCCCAAAGATGTAGTGATTTCTTTGACAGGTAGTGAGTCACTTGTCATTGGTGGTATCTAAGCCGGGCCACCAGTAGGCAGGGGTGTTGCAAAAGGATGGACCTTGTTGTTGTCAGGTTATGGAGGCCTTAACTGTCAACATATGATCCAACTGCATAAGGAAGCCTTAGGGAGGGGCACCTGATCATCCCAGGACCTTGGGGCACCCATTTCTAAAGGGCAACTGCCAACCTTGGAGGCACACTGCCCCACCCCGCCAAGGAGCACATTTGGTGTGACAGACTTTTCCTTAGTACTTTTCTTCTTCTGAGTGTAGTTATTTCTTGGAGGCAGGCCTTAGGGTTGAGTTGGAAAGGGGTGGGGCATTCTGTCACCACACTATTTATCCAGAGAGTAGAGGGCACCTGGGCTTGGTGTCACACCTGTCCTTCTCAGGGGATGGAGTAGATGGAGAAGGCTTTAGAGCCAGGGGGCCTGTGGAGAAGCATGCCTGGGGAGATGCAGCCAGCTTTTAATTTTGGTCTCAAGCCCTCCTTCAGCTGTTGGCCACCCTGGACTTGCCTACAGGGAGTGAAAAAACAAAGGTACTTGTATACTGGATTCATTTTCTCTTCTTTTTTTAATGATAATTATCTTTAAAAAACAAAACAAAACGCTTGTTATATCAGGTAGTTTATTTGGCTTTAAAAGTACTGTTTCCTGAGCATCTGCTGATACAGAGCATCTGCTAGCCACCAGAGGGCAGAAGAGAAAAGATGTGCTCTTCTGTTTTCTTTCCCCAAAGTAGCCCAGTTCTTCCATTCCTTCAAAGTGCCTACTGTGTGCCAGGCACTGTGGTCCTTCTCTTAGAAGCTGTAGCCCAGCAGGGGAGACAGGCACTGAGTCAGTAATTTTAAGGTCCTGGTTGTTTGAGGGGGAGACGGACCCATGCAGACAGTCCAGATGGTGGCTCTTCCCTTAGCTTTCTTGCTCAGCTCCCTGTGGTCTTGCCTTTTTGGTTTGGCAAACCTGGGACCATTCTCTGATGTCCTGGGTTTCTGACTCACTTCCTGTAGCGATGTCTGGGTCTCATGAGATTCCTGGGTGTCAGGAAAATGTAACTGGTCTTTGTCATTTCACCCTGGTCAGATACCTCTGTCCAGGCAGCTCAGGGAAATCCCCTTCACCCCACACACTTCTGCTATGCCCAGGCAACCTTTCATCATTCATAATCTCTGCAACAAACCAGTAATCCTCTGGCTCATAACAGAAGGAAGGTCCAGAGGGATAAGAGTGACGTGGGGATATGTGTTGCCAGGTTAGCTGGTCTGGAGGAACATGAGAAGAGAAAAAAGGAGGGGAAAAGTGGCCTTGAATGAACTGCTTTATGAGAGGGACTTAAAAAAATTGACTGTATTTTTTTGAGCAGTTTTAGGTTCTTAATAAATTAAGCAGAATTTACCCTCCTATACTTACACCTTTCCCTCATATACCCACAGCCTCCCCTCACCGGAGTGGCACATTTGTTACAGTTGTTGACACGGACATGTCATTCTGACCCCAAGTCTGTAGTTTATGTGAGGGTTCGCTTTTGGTGTCCATCCTGGGGCTGGACACTTGCTGAGTGACTTTTAGACTGTATCCGTGGGGTTTTATTATTTATTTTTAAGGACTTTATTTATTTGAGAAAGAGAGAGAGTGGGAAAGAGCACAGGAGCTGGTGAGGGGCAGAGGGAGAAGCAGGCTCCCCACTGAGCAAGGAGCCTCATGTGGGGCTCAGTCCTGGGACATTGGGATCATGACCTGAACCAACAGAGCCACTCAGGCACCCTAGTATTTTCCTTTAAATTGACACACTTAAAACCACTAAAGTGAATTTAAGGAAATAATTTCATATTCATTTTTTATTAACTATTCATATTAACTATTCATTCATATTTATTAACTATTAACTTCATAGCTATTATCAATGTTATATATAACTGTTATTTACAGTATTTATATATTTTTCCAGGGATTCTTGCCACACCCCCCCTTAGGTATTTGCTCCATTTTTATGGAGAGTACCCAAGAAGTTAATGAGTGGAATTTTAGGAGG
Source organism: Mustela erminea (assembly GCF_009829155.1). Lineage (NCBI taxonomy): Eukaryota > Metazoa > Chordata > Mammalia > Carnivora > Mustelidae > Mustela > Mustela erminea. The sequence continues at coordinate 71,126,310 of NC_045622.1, read as the reverse complement.
TCTTTGAATCTTCTCAAACTGTCCAAAATTGTGTTTATGCATTTTTATTTATTTGACAGAGATCACAAGTAGGCAGAGAGACAGGCAGAGAGAGAGAGAGGAGGAAGCAGGCTCTCTGCTCAGCATTGAGCCTGATGCGGGACTTGATCCCAGGACCCTGGGATGGTGACCTGAGCTGAAGGCAGAGGCTTAGCGCACTGAGCCACCCTGCCGCCCCGTGTTTATGCATTTTTGTCCTGAGTGAGATAGTTTAAAGTTCTCATCATATAAAGGGGGCCAGGACCCAATAAGAAGAACAGCAGCTCAATCTGCCGGAATTCTTGGAATTCCAGTTCTTGGAATTATATCTAATTATCATTTACAAAGATTTTATCTTTCCAGGAAGAGGAATGGATTTTTCTGTAAGAAATGGATCTTTTACTTATAAAACATCCTACTTTTTTTTAAATGGTGCAGATAAATGGTACATTGAAAAACAGTAATCTTACCTCTCCTCATCTCTTATCTTTTTTCAACATGAGAACATCAATTCATCACAGGAGAAGAATGACTGTTTCCTGATTGAAAAGTGTACCTCTTGTGATACATGGCCTGATGAGGGATTTGTATGTATATATCATGCCTTTCAGAGGTAAAAAGGGAATACTACAGTTCTATATTTAATGAGCTGTCTTTACGAAACAGAGCAAATTGTAAAAAAAAAAAAAAAAAAAAAAAAAAAGGAAAGTGGGGTGGGCAGAGAAGGGAGCTTCTATCCTGAAATATCCAGAATATAGGTTCATTGTAAATATAGGTCAGTGAATGTTTCAGGGAAAAGCCAGCTAAAGGAAAGCTGCTTGTTAGGATAGAAATGTAACATGATAAAGTGGCTCTGGGAAAAAGCACCACTGTGTTAGATCACACAATCACAAGGAATGCACTCCTTATACAAAAGAAGACCAAGCTACATGTCTTTTTCTGCCTCTGGGGTGACACGCCAGGCAGGATACAAAGGGCAGTCTGTTAATTCTTTCCAGCTCAGCCCCTTAGCCTTAGAAAGAGTATTAATAAGTCTCTGTTTGTATCCTCCTTCCTTCTACCCAAGATCTATGAACACTAGATACAGTGATAAAATAGAAATAGGAATTTGAAATCGGGATCAGGGAAAATACAAGAGGAAGAAGACAAACCAAGGGGATTGGGGAGACTATAAATGCTTATGCATTAAGGGTTTGTATTATTTTTGAGCTTCACGTTTGTCTTAGAGCTTCCTGGCAGCCAAAACAAAAAGGGAATAGTAGGTTTTCTGGATTTTACTGTTAGAGAGGAAAAACATTCTGCTGGTTAAGAGGAAACCAAGAGCTTCCTGCTTTGGTTCTTTTAAGTTAAATATCTTATGTAGGGCCCACTGAGAGTGTGGCAGCAAGGTCCGCTTCAGCTTTCTTCTTTTTCTTTACTAAGCCCTCGTCCTTCTGCAGTTCCTCAGACTGGGCCAATTTACCCATTTGAGGTGGCCATGTTATAGATGGCCATGTACCTCTCCTATATGTACTCCTCACAGATGTCCATTTATATCTCCTCCTGTGTTTATTTTGAAACTTTGTCTTCTCCTTAGACTATAAGCCTCAAGAGGCCAAGCCATATTGTCCTCTTGCACTGCATAATCCTGGCACACTGTAAATTTGCACAGATGAATAAGGCAAAAGTAGCCAGGGATTTTATGTGACTGATCCCTGTACCTCTTACAGAAAATTGAGGCCCTTTCAAGGTTGCAAACTATCTTTTATCCAGAGAGCTTGACCACCATGGTGCCCAGGACACCCTCCACCGTGCCCTTCAGGGATTGTTAATCATACCAACGCCAGTGTATCATGCACCTGCTGTAGTCAGCACTTGGTACACGTTGCCGCCTGTCCTGCCGAATGAGGGAAACTGAGGTTCGAGGGAGGGAATCAGCTAGCCCAAGGTCGCAGAGCTGGTAAAAGTTAGGATGTTGGTCTGACTCCAGAGCGCATGATCTTTCCTTTCTGTCTGCTGTGTCTGAGCCTGAGCCACAAGTGTCTGTGTGAGTTATGGGTTCTTATCTCTTGGCAATTAGAGCTGCGCAGCCAGGGTATTTCTGGCACAGGGCTTTGCTGCTTTCTGACAGCTGTTATGTTCCAGTCTCTCTTGAGTTTGGGAAGGAAGGCCCACACCTGGGGTTGGCAAAAGCAGTCTCAGATCTCATGTCCCCTGGTTTTTGCACACAGAGAATATGTTTATTGCTCTTGTCACATAGTCTCTTGAAGTGCAGATGCATTAAAGTTGAATATTATTTTCATAAAAGTCACTAGGGAGAAGGGGAGAGGAGTTGCACAATTCTGTTGTTTCAAGGAATAATTGGATTTGCCCAAGGATTGGTAGAGTGCAGGTGGGAAATGACAGCATGCCAGGAAGTACATTTGATGGTGCATTTGATTCCAGGCTTGTCAGGCTTGTATTTTTAATGGCTTTGTGCCTGTTGTCATTATTTTAATAGAGACCTAATTTTTAGGATGGACTTCATTATTACATTCAACTTTCTCTCTTCACCAGGGTTGGCAAATGGAATAGTCTCATGGCTCAGTGTTGCCACCTACTGTGTTCTGCATGGAGTGTCAATCTTCCAAAACCTTTAAGGCGATAAAACACATTTCAGACTACAACAAGGCATAATTTGATCTGTCTGTTCTTCAGGGTGAACATTATAAGCATTTGTCATCCCTGTGTGCTCTCTAGTGCCAAGACACTGGTTCCAGTGACTTCCGGTGATAAAAAATGTTAGTCAAAAATACCACTTTCCCTTTGCTCCCTTGAGAATGAGCCTCCTCAAAAACATTTACTGCCTGCACATGGGGATCTGAATAATTGCTACATTCAGGTTTATGTTAGAGAGAGTGTTCCTGAAGAAGGCACTTAAGGGGATGTTTGTGAATGCAATGAGGCTTTTGGTTCTATCTTTGGCCCACTAGTCTTGGGAAGGATTTTGGCTCATGCCAGTGATTTAGAAAACCTAATAATTTTTATGTCTCCAAAGTTGTGTTCGCAGGCTGCTGGCCATTTCATATTCTTAAGCTTGTTCCTGCATTTAGGAGGACGCCAGAGAATAGAGCTTTACCTCCCCATGCCAGGAAAGGACTGAGATTCCAGCTTTGTGGATAGATTTAGATTAAGCCTTATTCTGATCTCCTTCAGGGGCTTTGACAGTTTCTTATTTGGAAGATGAAGGATTACAATTATTGAATTGGTATCCTGTTGTTTTCAGTTTGAATGGTTAAGAGCCACAAGATCATCCATGACTATGTGGGACATAAGACTTCACCATTACCAGACTCTGTCTCTCTCTCTCTCTTTTTTTTTTTTTTTTTTTAGCATAAGGAGATCAGATTATCCAAGTGTTTTACAGATTAATTAGGGTATTTCCTCCCTGTAACCTCCAATTAATATCCACAATAAACAGCCTTTCTGGATTATGTAGATCTGAACTATATGTTCATCTATTGCTTTATCCTGTTCCACAGTGGATTTGAGTCTGCTTATGGGAATGAAAGGGATAAAATATGAATAAAAAATTAAACAATCCGCATCAGCCAGAGTTGAGTATAAATTATGTTAGATTAAGCCTAAGGACACAAGGAGAATGAGAATGGCCTGGGTCTATTTCTGTTAAACTAAAAAGCCGTTTCATTGACAAATTTTTTTTTACAGCTACTTGGAAGCGGGTCTCAGTTTTGGAAAGCTCTGTGTAAACATGGGCTGCTTCATGTTCCTGACATTTCAGCTGAACTTTAAAAATTGCCATTTTTTTCTTTCTTCCAACCTCTACCTGACCTCGAAGGCACACACCCATTTCCTCCGAGCCAAGGAGGTGTCAATACCCAAGGTATTTTATCAAGCGAGGTTGCTATTTTTCTGGGAATGCTGTAGCCAGGATGCCAGCAGGGAATTTGGGAAGCCTGAATGTGGGAGGCCTATTTTGGAAACTCTTTCATTATTATCACACTCAGGCCCTTGTGAGCAGTTGCAGGGACTCACACCCGGATAGGCTTCAGTGATAGGAGACCTGGGAAAAAAGTGTTGAAGCGGAAGGGACGGGGGTCAGAAGTCCCCTTGTCACAAGCAAGTAAGATGCCCGATAACCTTCCTTCCACAGCTCCTATTTCCAGCTTCTCCTCCTGGACTTCTAGGTTCTGTGTGTTGCCTCTTGGAGTCTGGCTCCTTGGAAGCTGGTTCAGAGAATGGGGCTGGACCACAGAAGGTGGGCCGGGCAGGATGCTTTCTGCCTCAAAGCAAGTTGCAAGTGTATGTTGAGCTATAGCTCTGCCCTTGCTTGTTACAACCAACTAGAAAGGTTGGTGGCTGGGAGAACCCTTTCCCCCACTCCCAGGGGCACACAGACACTAAGGAGTCACGTGGTGATGAGATGAGAGGAGACTGCCACAGCTCACTGTATTTCGGGTTTCTCCACTTGGACTTCTAATAGTCTCCTCAGACCTAATGTGTCCAAAACAGAGGCTTTTGTTTTTTAAGACTTTATTTATTCATTTGAGAGAGGGAGTGAGAGCACAAGCAGGGGGAGAAGTGGGCGGACAGAGAGGGAGAAGCAGGCTCCCTGCTAAGCAAGGGGCCCGATGTGGGGCTCGATCCTAGGACCTTCAGATCATGACCTGAGCCCAAGCCAGATGCTTAACCAACTGAGCCACCCAGGCGCCTCTAAGACAGAGTGCTTGATTTATGTTAATGCCTCCCCTCCCTTTGGATTTGTTCTCCCCCAGGCTTAATCTTCTCAGGAAATTGCACTGGCATCCACTTTTGCTCAAACCAAAAACTTGGGAGTCCTCTTCTCTTGTCTCTTTCCTTCACCCTGTCATAAGTTCTGTCGGTGGTGGAATTAGCTCCTGCCACAAAGACATGTTGCGTGGCTGCCTTCCCCTCAGCATTTACACTGCGGTCATCTTGCCAGCCACCACCCTCTCTTGCCTGTACTCTGCAGTGGTCTTTCTACCTTGTCTCTCTGATTTCCCCTGCTTCTTTTCAAGGCATTGGAGAGGTGTTGCAGTCAGACCATCTGGGTGCGTGTATTAGATCCTCCACTTTCTGGGCAAGTCACCTAATCTGTGCCTGCTGCATTTGTCACCTGAGAAATTGGGATAATAATGATACTCACATTACACGTTTTCATGAGGATTAAGGACCATACATATAAAGTTCTCTGGACAGTTCAGAATGCACAGTTTAAACACTAACGAAATAATAGGTTTTTATTTATTTTCCCCAACCCCCAGGCTATTCTCCATATAAATGCTACAAAAGTCTTTTTAGAAAGCAAATTAGATCATGCCTTTTCCATGGTACAGTCTTTTCTTTTAACCCCTTCCATGGCTTCCTATTGCATTTGGAGGAGAATCCAAATTCTTACCAGGTAATACATGGTCATCCTTAACCCTGGCTCTGACTCCTCAGCTGCTTCTCTTACTGTCCTCCCCACTGGTCACTGACTTCCAGCCCTCACTGTCCTTCTTCCATTCTAGGAATGTACTTTGTTTGTTTCCACCTGTTCTTGGGTCTAAATGCTCTTCCTCTAGATCTTAGTTTAAATGACACATCTTAGACCTTTTACTGATACATACCCTGAACCCCCATATCACTCTATGATGTCACTGTTTCATTTTTTTAAGATTTTATTTTTTGAGAGTGCATGTGTGCCCCTGTGAATGGGGGGAGGGGCAAGGGGAGAGAATCTCAAGCAGACTCTGGGCTGAGCGTGGAGCCAATGTGGGGCTCAGTCTCATGTCCCTGAGATCATGACCTGAGCGGAAATCAAGAGTTGGTCGCTTAACCAGCTGAGACACCCAGGTACCACCGTTTCATTTTCTTTCTTTCTTTCTTTTTTTTTTTTTTAAAGATTTTTTATTTATTTGTCAGAGAGAGGGAGAGAGACCGAGCACAGGCAGACAGAATGGCAGGCAGAGGCAGAGGGAGAAGCAGGCTCCCTGCAGAGCAAGGAGCCCGATGTGGGACTCGATCCTAGGACGCCGGGATCATGACCCGAGCCGAAGGCAGCTGCTCAACCAACTGAGCCACCCAGGCGTCCCCCGTTTCATTTTCTTAATGGTACACACCAATCTCTGAAATTATTTATCTGTGTACTATCTATATTTTTGTCCCCCTGTCTCTTTCGTCACTTACTACTGTGCCTTCTGGGCCTACAATGCCTGACTTGTAAAAGGCCCCAATAAATATTTAGCTGTTGAATGAATGATTGCTACTATTTATGTAGTACCTACTATGTCCCCATTCACTTACTAATTCTGTTATTTCATCCTCATAACAAATACTGTGGGAGTGGGTATTTTTAATCCCATTGTAGGGCTGAAGAAATAGTGGGTGAGGGAGGAAAAAAATTGGTAAGTGGGTGAGCCCAGATTTTAACTTCAGTCTGGGCGAGTCCATGGAGTTTTTAGGTGCTAACACTAGTGAATTCAGACAGTTCATACCCAGCTTATGAGTACAGGGTGAGACTAGACAGGACCGAAAGTATGCTATCCTCGTCCTTTTAAAAAGTCACAGTTTTGTTAGAGTGTTTCCTACGTGCTAAGTGCTTATGTGTATTTTCCTTGCTGTGGCATTCTTTATCATGCCCTAGTTTTGTTGTCATTTTGTTGAGGTATTAATTGGATTCATTCAGATTCCATTTTGAATTGATTCAAGCCTGCTTGGGTGATCCCTGCTAGAAGACAAGGGGAGACAGGTGGTAGGCCCTCCTGGCCTAAACATCAAGTATCTCAAAGTGTGGGCTCCACGCGACACACGGCCAGCTCACCTTGGGTCCTTTCTAAATGCGGATTCCTGAGCTCATCCTAGACTTTTGTCACGAGGTTCTGTAGGGGTTGACCCCTGGAATCTGCTGTTTTTAAACAATCACCTGGAGATTTTTCTGATTAAAATGGATATATGAAGATCACTGATCAGACATGTGGTCTAGCTATTTAGATGTCTTGTGATTTGGTTTTCCTGATTTAACAAACTCTATAAAGCTATAAACTTAGTTATTCATTTTATCAAAACTCATTTGGGTGACTTTGGTCTCTGGCCATGGAGCAAGTAGGCTCCCCTCCACCCCCACCTTAATGGTCCTTAGGCTCCAGCTCCAGGTCTGCGTTGGCTTCCTTGGTCAGTGTTTTCAATAGTTTCTGCTTTGGTGAGGTGGAGTGCCTTTTTTCTGTCCCTGAGCTGTTGCCTGGCTGTGGGGGGCAGGTCTGTTCTCGAAGGGGCTGGATAGCTGTACAGTAGTGGGCCTTCTGATACATGTGTCCCTGTCCAAGTTATTTTTAAAAATCAGGTTTGTTCTTACTCCTTCCTTCCAAGAAATAATTCTGGAATAATAAAAATTCCTAGCCCTTGATGCCTGAGCTTTCCTCCCCTCTACTCACTCTCTAAACAAAGGCCCTGTGTTTAATAGACACCATAACAGTAAAATTAGCTTTATTAGACTCTAGGTGGACTTAAAATGTAGCCTATTGACAGCTCTCTCTGGCTTGTCCTGTGTTTTATTTTGAGCAGAGACCACGGGTAGAGGCAATACCTGGTAGGGGATTCAATGATTATTGCATTTAAGTGGCCAAGTAACTCAAGCATCCCTCATCTTTAGATCCTGCCCTGGTGTTTTTGCCCGTTGTGTTTTGAGGAGCCTGTCCCCTGCCTCCACGCCCCTGGGGGTTTTTATCCCAGCCGCCTTCTGTCTTTGACTTCAGAGCTCCTGAGTTGAGCCCCAGGAGAATTCAGCCCACCTCTGCTCCCCATCCAGCTTCTTGGAGAGCTTGAAAGGTGAGCCAAGTTGCAGTTTACCGGCCTTGTGTCGCAGAACCCACAGCTAGCCATGTCCCTTCTTCCCCCCAAAGTCGCAGCGTATACTTTCATTAAATAATACCCTACACTGACAGCGCAGTTCACTTTGTCCTAATGCTTTTATATTCACCCCCCACCCCCGCCTTACAAGAAAAGTAGAACCTTTATTAGGCTATTTAGCAGAGGGGAATCTGGGGCACAGATCACCAAACTAGCCTGGCTGAACCCAATCTGACGTATGGCCTGTTCTTTTCCTGCTGGTCCTTACCAGCATGACTGGTGGCAGCACCACCAGGTCTTTGAAACGCAGACTGGATAGTCCTGGTCCTGAGGACCAAGGGTATGTGCTTTACATGTTCTCAGCTTATTTATTTGGTAGACTTTCAAGGGTAGGGGATAGCTCCATTAGCAGATGGACATGGCTGCTGCATTTTGGACCCTTTAGTCTCAGCTTTGAAGCATCATTATAAGCACAGCCTAGGAGGTAAATGTAAAAATAATCTTCTTGCCAGGTTTTCCGGCATGGTATCCTAGCGACGATGTACTGTCTGTCCTCACATGTTGGGGCACCAACTGGGGCAGCCTCAGAGCTTGCAGAGGGGAGAGATACGAAGAGCACGGTCGGAGTCACCCCTCTTAAAGTCAAGGCCTCGTTTCTTTTTATCTTTTGGAGAGCTTTTAGCCCACTTATTTTTAAGCAACATTTTATGTTCTGATGAAAAATATGTTTCTTGTCAGACAACTTGGAAAACAGAAAATCCCAAGGAAGGAAATAAAAATCAACTACAATTCTAACATTGTTAATATTTTGGTAAATATCCTTCTGTTCCTCTTTTTCCCTTCATACAGTGATTGGGATCTAAATTCAGAGTGTAAGGGGGAGCCTGGTAGCTCAGCCGGCTAAGCATCTGCCTTAGGTTCAGGTCATGATCTCAGGGTCGTGGGATCCAGCAGAGTCTTTGGGTTCTCTGCTCCGCAGGGAGACTGCTTCTTCCTCTCCCTCTGCCCCTCGCCCCTGCTTGTGCTCTCTCTTCTTCTCTTTCAGTCTCTCTTAAGTAAATAAATAAAATCTTTAAATTCAGGATGTAAGGAGAAGAAAAAACTCATAAAGTGAAAATGACTTTAAACCACCTGGACAGTAATTTTTATGGTCTCTAAAGTTTGGAAACCACTGAACTGGACTCAAGGACAACTGAAAAATCTATATAAAATGAATAGTCTGGGGGGAAAACCCCCCAATCTATCAAATCTCTATCAAATCTCTAATGGTGAGTGGACAGTAGTGGAGAACTAAACTATGTTCCTGCCTGTAAGGTTTGTATCATTCTGTTTTTATATTAAGCTTTTGTAATATGTTGTGGGTTAATAGATTTACTTGTGAGGATGGCATGCCACAGCGACATTGTGTTTTGCTTCAGGGGTTAGATTCTGAGTCAACCAGTAAGGAAAATGAACAGAGTGCAACTCCACCATAGGTACCGCCCCACCCCCAAATGCACACGCATGTGCACACACACGTGCACACGCACATGCAACTGGGATCATTTGTTTTATAACCTTTGTTTTGTTCAATTCAACAGTAAATATTCTATGTATCATTTTTAAAGTTGCATATGTATATTTTCAATTGTAAGTATGTTTATTAACCAATCTCCTCATATACATTCAGTTTATTTCCAGTTATTTGCTGTTCTAAAAATGGCGGACATCCTTGTGGATAAATCTCTGTGTTTATTGATAATTATGTCTTGAGGATAAATTCTTTGCCATGGAATTGAAGGATACGAACATTTTTAAGTCTTTTTTTTTTTTAATATTTTGTTTATTTATTTGACAGAGAAGTCACAAGTAGGTAGAGAGGCAGGCAGAGGGAGAGGGGAAGCAGGCTCCCTGCTGAGCAGAGAGTCCAATGTGGGGCTCCATCCCAGGACCCTGAGATCATGACCTGAGCCAAAGGCAGAGGCTTAACCCACTGAGCCACCCAGGCACCCCACGAACAACTTTAAGTCTTTTAATTCATATTGCTGAAGTGTCCTCAGGAATGTCATATGTTTCCATCAAAGTGTCTGTACCCCAGCATTACTGGGGATTATTATTCAAAAGAGTCTTTTCCAGAATGCCTTTTTTTCTTTTTTGGATGACCCAAGTTTCTCTTCATTGTGTGGTTCTTCATTCTTTCCTGGAAAGAATAAACAAAATGAGGCTAGAGATGATAAGTGCTGGTGGGCATGTTCATGTGGGAGGGACGGGGACAGATCACTGGAAAGGGATGAGCTTGGAGACCATTTCTTCATTCCTGCCTCCAGGTCTTCAGCAGATATCTAAAGACAGAATACTAATATTTAAAGGACATGTCGTTTTTAAATTTAAACTCAATTAACATATAGTGTATTATTAGTTTCAGAGGTAAAATTTAGTGATTCATCAGTTGCAAATAACCCCCAATGCTCATTTCATCGAGTGCCCTCCTTAATGCCCGTCACCCAGTTACCCTATCCCCGCACCCACCTCCCCTCCAGTGACCCTGAGTTTCCTATAGTTAAGAGTTTCTTACGGTTTGTATCCCTCTCTGATTCATCTTATTTTATTTTTCCTCCCATCCCCTATGAGCCTTTGTTTCTTAAATTTCACATGTGAACGAAATCATGTTAAATTGTCTTTCTCTGATGGACTTGTTTCGCTTAGTGTAATACTCTAGCTTCATCCAAGTTGTTGCAAATGGCAAAATTTCATTCTTTTTTATGGCTGTAATATTCCATTATATATATATATAAAATATAAATACCACATCTTCTTTATCCATTCATCTGTAGATGGACATCTGGGCTCTTTCCATATTTTGACTATTGTGGGGCCTATGTAGTTTTTAAAATTTATTTATTTTAAAAGATTTTATTTATTTATTTATTTATTTGGCAGAGAGAGAGAGAGAGAGAGATCACAAGTAGACAGAGAGGCAGGCAGAGAGCGGGGGGGAAATCAGGCTTCCTGCCGAGCAGAGAACCCGATGTGGGCCTTGATCCCAGGACCCTGAGACCATGACCTGAACTGAAGGCAGAGGCTTAACCCACTGGGCCACCCAGGCACCCCCATATGTAGTTTTAAAAGCATATTTAATATATTTTTTTATTTGGAAGATGGTTTGATGTCTTGTCATTATAGATACTATAGGACAGAAATGACATTTGTATATTTACCCAAAAGGGAGTATGGTTTTATTTATTTTTATTCTTTATTTTTAAAAAGATTTTATTTATTTATTTGAGAGAGAAACAGAGGCAGCAACAAGAGAGCACGAGCTGGGAAGGAGAGGAAGAAGCAAACTCCCCCCTGAGCAGGCAGCTCCATTCGGGTCTCCATCCCAGGACCCTGAGATATGACCTGAGCCAAAGGCAGACACTTAACTGACTGAGACACCAAGTATGATTTTAAAAAGATAAATGGAGAAACACTAATTCAACACCTAATCTTAGAGAAACTGTCCTAATTCAACACCTCATCTTAGAGAAACTGAAACCAGAGAGTAGAAGGGATTTCTGTAGAGCCACACAACAAATCGATGATAGAGTTGAAGCCAGACGTAAAAGATCCCAACTGCCCGTTCAGAGTTCTTTTGTTGAGGTGGGCCATTGTGGTTCAGGAGGAGATGAAACGTAGATGTAAGGTCTTCTGGAAAGATGGCCAGGCTTTCTTCCGGGGGAGGAGGGTGAGCTGCCCCATATCCCTCCTGGAAAAAGACCCAGGTGTCTCCAGCATGGCATTTCACTTCTGTTTGAACATTTCCACCCGTGAATAGTGTGAACTTGCACTTTAATAACCATGGTTTTTGCCTGAACTTTCCCTCCCCTCCGATAACTTCTAACTTCTCTTCATGCCTCAGCATCTCGAATGTCACTTCCTCAGGGAAGTCTTTCCTGACTGCCAAGAGAGTTTAGGGTCCCTGTGTGCATTCTTACAGCACCTCTTGACCTTTAATACCCTTGTCACAATTATAATTACTTTGCACTGTATTTAATATCTCTCCCTGAGTGAACTGTATGTTCTATGAGTGTTAAATATTGTTTATCTTCTGTTGCTCCTGGCCTGAGCATTAATAAATGCTTGAATGTTTGATTATTTGGATGGATGCTAGCGTGTGAATTGGAAGTGTGTGTGGTTGCTGGGCGATGCTGTTTCTAATTGCCTGCAGAATCAGGAGAACTGTCCCTTACTGCCAAGGGCATTGAGAGAAGAGAGAAGGAAGACACCTTTTGAGGCTGCTAGTATAGAGACAAGCCAGAGAGTATGGACCTGCTTTGCTGGTGCCCCATAGCGGCCTCCTGGATGATGGGGTCAGCAACCTAATCTAGGCAAGCATTCATTCCTGGCTTGTCAGAATCAGTCCCAGCGATTTAGTAGTTGTGGTTGGAGAGAAGCCTCCTTGAGTTATTCTGGGGAAGAGAATTCAAGGTCAGGACTCTCTTTGGCCGGCAGGAAACAGCAACCCAGGTCACCTGCAGCCTGGTCTTCGCAGTCAGTGGGCTCTTGCAGCAAGGGCTATAAGGTCTGCTGGTGGCTGGCTGGGTGCCAGTGCAGCGCGGCTGGTAGGCGGCAAGTCCTGCCACCTCTGCCGCTGTCCCTCCCCCTCCTCCGTCTCCTTACCCACTCCAGTTTGCAGCATCCTCTGCAAGGAGAGGAATGTGCTGCGCTCGGACGCGCCGTCCTGGCGGCGCGGCAGCACTCAGGGCGCGCTCTGGACCGCCAGGGTCGGCAGTCTGGCGTTGCGCCACGTGTTTTGATCCGCGCTGATGTCAAGTGGGTGTGGGCTCTTAGGGAAGGCCCAGGCGAGGACGAGGAGGGCGCGCGATGCGCCGCGGGCGCGCTGAGGCCCCAGCGCGCTCCGCCGCCCAGCGCTGCTGACCGGTGGCCAGCCCGAGGAGCAGGCGCATGGAACGGTGGCGCTGTCCGCCCGGGGACGCGTGCCCCGCCGCCCTGGGGGGCTGGCGGGGGCCACCGCGGGGGGCCTGCAGGTGTGTCCGCGCGCTGTAACTTTCGGGGGGCTGTAGGCTATTGGGCAGACAGGGCGCAGGGGCTGCATCGGGGGGTGCTTTTGTGCCTGGGCGCGGGTGTGATGCGAGCGGGTTTGTCTCCGGCCGGCCATCCGCGTGGGAGCCGCAGCTCGCCGCGGGAGTTTCAGGGAGAGAATTTATGTGGCGGGCGTCCGGCTGGGGGTTACTCATCGGGAAGGGCATGGAGGGAGCTGCCTTGTTGTTTTGAGAATTGGGTCTCCAAGTACAGCCTGCGTTCCTGGTAACAGGATTAGCTCTCAGCAGAGAGCTCGGCTTCCCGAGAAATCGGCGGTGGTTGGGGGCACCTATCGGTCGGTGGTGGTGGGTGGGGGGCGAAGGGGGAGAGGCAATCTCTCCTCCCCATTTCTACCCACCTCCTGCTGGGAGTCAGCTAAGGGGGAGGTAAGAGGTCAGCTTCTCGTCGTTTGACAGGTCTGGTTTCAGACACACCTTCCCAGAGGAATGCAGAGGCTTTGTTCCAGGAGCCCGTCCCAGCCCCAGCCCAGAAGCTTGCGGGCGTGGGGCTGGGGCTCCGGTGCCATTACTCATCTTTTATGGCAACACCGGCAAGCTGCCGGGTAGGCAAGTTAATTATTAATGTCTCTAGGCTGGGTAGAGGGAATCTGGAAATGAGATTGGTGGGTAGCAGGTTTTTCTTTCCCTTTTTTGGCATTGGGACCGAGGTTTAAGCCTAGGGAATTGCAGCCAGTTTCCTGAGGATTCTGGTGTTCCCCCAGTGACCGGCGATCTGCAGAAGGGATCCCTTCCCTTTCTGTGGGACAGCACCACCATCCCCCTGAGGACAGAGAAGGAGCAGCTCTCGGTTTTTAATCTACTTTTGAACCAGCCTCTCCCTCTCCTCCTTTGCTTTCCGAACCCAACCATACTCCCACCGCTTCTCCCAGGGCAGCTTTCTGATGAAGCTTCCAGGCCAGGTGTGTGAGCCCTGGGTCCTCTGTTGGCTATCTAAGGCTTTCTGGAAAGGGCTGCCCTACCCTAGTCCCAGTACCTGAAAATCTCCACACTTGCTCAACAAGTGCCCCTGATCTGTAGGACTGTGGGCTGAGGCAAAAGGGTCTGCCAGCCAGGTGATTACCTGACCTGTCTTTCCTAGTGCCCTCACAGCTTCCTTAGGAAGAGGTCAAGGTGGGGAAGAGCGGAGGTTGGAGTGCAGCTCCTCCCGTAGAGGGTTTCAGTTTCCCTCCCCTTTGGGTGGGAAAAGGTGGATTCTCAGACTGGCAGTCTCACAAGGTGCACTGTGTATTTTGGGTGGGCCCGTGTTGAGTGGAAATGGGGGAGCCCAATCTTCAATGGAGGGCTTTGGATAGGGCTTAGCTTTGGGGGGTAGTTTGGAGAGGGCTGGTTGGAGGCAAGCCTGAAGAGATTTTACCCCAGCTGGGGCCTGTGGAGAGTTGCCACACTCAGCCCTCCTGGCAGCCTTGTGCTTTCAAGACCTGGGAAACTGTTTTTTCTTGTCAACTGAGTGTAGAGGTGCTCAGCCTTGTAAACCGAGGGGTTGATGGATCTGTAGTTACTGTGATGAGAAGATGAGTGTATCTTGGCAGTTGATGCTCTGAGGCATGCAAGAGGGGCTGGGCTTTCTGAAGCTAGGTCTGGGGAGGGAGATGGGCTTTGGGGGCAAGAAATGTGTCAAGGGGGTGGGTTTATTGGGGTATGGAGTGCAGGGAGGGAGATTTTAGCTCTGGTTGTAGGCTATGCGTTGTGTCAAATGTTCTCTGAGACAGGCTGCTGTAGTATCCCACATCTTTCCCCTCAGTGTTCTGTCCCCTACTTTAGTGACTTGGCTTGCTGGATCCCCCTTTCTCCTGGTTCTGGTCTCCAGGAGATGGAATGTTCTGATGGCTGCCCCGGGGGCACAGAGTCCCCATCTCACTCCAGCTTTCCAGGGAGGAAATGAGTGAGAGGGCTTGGCTTCAGAGGGGCTTCTGACCTTGAAACCCGAGTTACTGGGGAGTCCATGCTACCTGTCTCCCACCTAGGTTTGTGGGACCCCTCCCTCAAACATGCTTTCAGACTGCCACCTTGTCCTGCAGGGCTCCATTCTGCTGCTGACATGCTGGTGCTCTGCAAGTCGAGGGTTTGGAGATGGTCCTGATTAGCAGCAATTTTTTTTTTCTATTATGGGAAGTCTGTGCACGGCTGCCACCTAATGTCTGCTCACCTTGCAGCCTGCTAGTCATGGCTGAGTATTCACTGGTAATGGCCTGGCCACCGCCTAGAGAAGCTCCTAAGGTGATGTTATAGAGAGTGGGTGGGAGGGTAGTAGGGTCCCTGGGGTGTTGTGAGATAAGTGGGAAGTCAAATGTGAAGTGTTGTGGGGAAAGTGAGGCAGTTATCAGAATGGCTGTGGAATTGTGGGGTTAGCCGGTGGGGGCAGGATCACCATGGATTGTAGGGTCAGAGGATGGAGCAGGGCTGGTTTGGAGAGCTCCCCCATGCCTCCATGTATACTATTCCTAATGTTTGTGCTGGACACAACAGTCTGTGGTGAGTTCAGCAGCAGCTGAGGCCTCTGTCCTGGGGCCTGACTGCCCCTGCGACCTGGGAAGAGGGCCAGTGTGTTCATGTGTGCTAGCTCCTGGACTTCTGTCTTCCCTGTTAAAGGAGGCACTGGGGATGGTGGTGGCTGTGACTGTGTTCCTCAACCCCACCTGTAGCGGGGAGACTTTTCCTGGGATGGACAGCCGGACAAAGTACCCAGGCTAAGAGAGAGATGCCCTGAAGATTTGTTCTGAATCAGATAATATCAAGAGGAAAAACACAATAAAGACCCTGGCAGCCTTTGTCGTCTTGGTTTGCAAAAAACACAGAATTCCTCCCTAGGTTTTATACTGTCTCTGAAGAAAGAAGAGGCCAGTATTCCAGGCCTATGCCCTGAGGGTATCCAGGAGCAAGGGGAAAGAGAATGAGGGTTAATTGAGGCAGATGGTGTTTGGTTTCCTTGCCTCTTAAAGAGGGATAAGGATACCTCTGTTCAGTTCCCCCAACCCCCCAAGGATAGTTGTGAGGGTTATGAGAGGTTTGTAAAGGGTTTAATACAGTGCTTGTTAATTGATAGCTATTATTTTTTTTTAATTAATTAAAGGTAACTGGAGTATTCGTGGAATAGCCGCTGAGAAGGTTTTATGTAGAAAAATGGGAATGTCAGAAATGCTGTTTTTTGCTAACCCCAGAGGCCATACCTGGGCTCCTAGGGTCAGATGTGAGAACTGTCCTGGAAGAGTTTCTTCTGACTTTCACATCAAACCTGTTTTTCAGCCTCAGATCATTTAAGGAGTCTTTGGAGATCCGTGATTCCCTGATTATAAGCACACAGCACAGTTGAACTAGAAAGGTACTAGAAAGCACAGTTGAACTAGAAATGCTCAGACGCTTGCTAACCCACCTCTGGTCCAGCCATGATCGTGGAATGTTAGTCAGAAGAGCAACGGATACCTGGCACTTTTCAGCTGTGTAACTCTAGACACGTCCTTTGATCTCCGCGAGCCGGTGTCCTCTGAGAACAGTCACATCTGCCTCACACGGTTCTTAGGATCAAATGGGATCACGTGTGTTAAACCGTGATGTGATGTGCAAATAACTGAGAATTTATGATGTACCAGACACTGTTCTAAGTGCTTTTGTGTTATCTCATTTAATTTTCACGATGATATATGATGCAGTTAATTATTGATTGGGAAGTGGATGAGGAAGTTGAGCTGTTAAGAACTATAATTATCCTTGGCTAACCAACCTCCTCTGGAAATCATGCATCTGAAGAGCTATCTCCCACAGTACAAATAAACCAAACTGTCCACAAAGGTTCACACACTGCCTTTTTTCCATTGACCTAGTCTAACAGCCTAGGCTAATTCTCGGTATGTTTGTAAAATGAGTAAAAGAGGTCTTTATTGATCAGTTAGCTTTTTTTGGTGTCTTTTTCTTGTCTTCTCTGCTCCTCATCTGTAGGCTCTATGGGGGTTAGAGACACAGCAGCTTCTTGGCTGTCACCTTTAAGTGTCATTTGTGTGGGACCATAACACTCTTACGCTCACTCACTGAATGGTCCCTTTTAAGAGCAGAGTTGCGGGTGGACCAGAGTTGACATTAAGGTGGTAATGCAAGGTGTGTTAGGGGGATTGGACATTGGCTCACCTCAATGCCAACACATAGATGCTGATGGTCAGTTTCATCTCCTTCCGACTTGAGCGTAATTCATATAAACAAACCGAATGTTTGTGGAGAAAGAAGAGAAGAGGTTGCTAATTGGATTTGACTACAGGCAAGGGAAATGTTTGGTTTAGAGCCAACTGCTAGGCTCCAAGTTTCCAAGGCCTCATCCTTTCTGTTGGTTCTAGTTAGCTGTTTTGCCTCCTTCCCTCTGCTCCAAAATGTATCTGCCAGTGAGCACTCAAGTCTGAAGTTTTAAATGTGTTAGGAGGAAAAGGAAGGAAGAAACACCCTGTGAAAATAGGGGCTCACGGCTGGTGGTGTTCCCAGCACGGTGGTGCTCGTTAACAGAGACTTACGATCACAGCCTCAAATCCCTCCTCGTTACTTTTGTAGCACATTTACAGGATAAGGAAGAGGCTCAAGCTTTGTGGGTTATTATCTCTTTTTATGACAAGAATAACATTTAGGAGGGTATGATACAAATGAAGGAATAAAGGTCTGGTTAGGAATGAGAAGTGAAAAGCTACTCATAGGGTTCCAGGCATGCTCAGGAGGTTCTAGAGCTCATGGACCTGGGTGTCCTGGCTCCCACAGCAGCCTGACGATGTTGTCAGAGGAAGTATTGCTGTTACTGTCATTTTACTGGAAAATGGAGTGACTTGCCTGAGGTTAGGTAACTCAATATGTAGATAGGTAATGGCACATACTGGACCCCACTTCTCCATCTCTCTGACTCCAAGGCAAGCAGTCTTATTTATCCTTGTAATAATTTAAAGTTTTTTTTTTCCCTATTATGTATATATTTTGGAATATTTAGACTATTCCGAAGGAAGATTGAAGAGTGTGGGAGGGAATCATGGCTCAAGCACTGAAGACTTGGATTTCTTGACTTTTTTGGTGGGGGGAAGAAGGAACATTTGTTTTTGTCAGGGAAGATTTGCTTGTTCTCTGTACATCTTGAGAATATTCAGTTTCCTGCCTTAGAGCGGGAACTCTTTGTGTCAGAGAGGATTCCCTACATATTCAAGTCAAGTTCTCTTTGTGTGAAACACTGCTAGGCACTGTGGGGGACAGAAAGATGAACAAGGTGTTCCTACCTTCAGAGAGCATGTAATTAAGTTAGAGGCAGATGTGCACCAGTAATAGCAAACAGTGATCTCCTCCAGCTCTGTTCCCGGTGCTCAGACAACGTTACTCACTTAATCCCCAGACAGCCTCATGGAGGAGGTATTACCCATTTTACCCACTTTACAACTGTGAATTAGGTGAAATGGCCTGCCTAAGGTGATAAAACTAACAACCACCCAAGCTGAGATGACAAAACCCAAGGAACTGATATAAAGAGACCCATGAAGGCGAAGCACAAAGTCAGGGGCATACGCTTCTTTGTCATTCTCTCTTTCAAGCTTTTCTTCTCTCTGATTTTAAGACGGATGATTCTAATTATATTGAACGGTATTCATTACCTTTTCAAAAAGATCTCTGCCCAGATTCTTTTGCTTATTCAGACCACTTGATAATAGATCTCAGAATCCTGGGACTGGAAGGAAATGCAAAGTGGTCTAGTCCATTCTCTCAAGTCTGTTCTCTTATTTGGGAGAAACCAAGTATCAGAGAAAGGAAATTACCTGAGCACACATGATAATGTTTAGTTGAGCCAGGTTTTTTCACCAGTTTCCCGAAGTGTGAAAACATACAATATAATATAGGGGTGGATTTTTTTTTCTTAAGGTTTTATTTATTTAGGAGCACCTGGTTAGCTCAGTGGGTTAAAGGCTCTGCCTTCGGCTCAGGTCATAATCCCAGGGTCCTGGGATCGAGCCTCGCATCAGGCTCTCTGCTCAGTGGGGAGCCTGCTTCCCTTCATCTCTCTCTGCCTGCCTTTCTGCCTACTTGTGATCTCTGTCTGTCAAATAAACAAATAAAATTCTTTAAAGAAAAAGATTTTTATTTGTTTATTTGAAAGAGCGCATGAACATCGAGCATGTGGGGGAGGGGCAGAGGGAGAGGAAGGAAGCAGACTCCCTGCTGAGCAGGGAGCCCAGCACCAGGTTCCATCCCAGGACCCTGGCCAGGATCATGACCTGAGCTGAAGACACTTAACTGACTCAGCTACCAGGCACCCGAAGAGGGTGAATGTTTTTAATTCTAGTAGCTTTATACATGGGTATATAATTTCTCATGTGTATTTGAAGAGAAGTGTAGCTAGAACATCAAACTCATTATTTGGCAGATATTATTGTCTGTGTAGTCTATTTAAAGAAAAAAAGTGGAAGTACAGGTTGGGCCGGGAGGTGACAGAAATCATGGAGGTGGTGTGTGGGTGATGTGTGGATAACATCAGGGAAACAGTGCATATACACCAATTTGCACTCCTAGAGGATAAACTTCTCCTGCTAGCTTTATTATTTCAGGGGCAGGAAAAAGGAAGACCAGCCCCTAGTGGAAATATACTACCTGCTAAGCATTTTACCTGGGTTCAGTATGTGTGTATTGTGTGTCTGAGCTCAGAGAGGTTGATTAACAAACCCATGGTAACACAGGATAGATTGAAGAGTCAAGATTCAGATCCCAGCTTGGGCTTCTTCCATTGCCAGCGCCTGGGCACCTGTCATATTCTGTAAAGTGGGTGAACTCTCGACCCAGCCTGCTCCTCTTCTCAGGGGTTCCAACATCTTTCTGTTCAGGTACCAGGCTCAAGTGGAAATGCATGTGGTTGGGTTGCTAGGTTGCTTCCTGTAGCCTGCTAATTTAAAGCTTGATTTTGATAGAATTTCAAAGAATGTGCTGTATTTATCAAATCTGACTCATGCTGGTAAGTGATAGAACCCTTATCTTGCTGCCTTTTGGCTTCTGTTCACATTGTGATGCTGCCATGTGGATTGCGAGCTCCAGGAAGACATAGACTGTGCCTGTCAGTCTATCCAAAGGGCAATTACCAGATGATTTTGGAGACTGATTCATCCAGCCATACTTCCAGAGTTCAGAGAATTAGCTAGCAGATTTTTACCTAGAGTGGAGGTATGGAGATGTAAATGTGGGCTGCTTCCAAGTTAGCTGAAGAAATCTGGAGTTTCAGGTTATGGAGAGAGGGCCCATTTGGGATATTTTGACTAGAATGGCAGTGGGGTGTGTGTGTGCCATCTAGGCTTTGGGACTTTCCTAAACCAGCTGAGAAGATTCTACTTCTCAGTGGTTTAGGACCACATGGAGCATGGCCTCTTCCTTGAGGGAGGAAAGTGCCCATTTGCTGTGTGCTAGGTGCTGTGATAGTGGGTTAGTCCACATGATCCCCCTACCCCTCCCCAAAAATGTCCGTGTTCTAATCCCCAGAACCTGGGAATATGTTACTCCATGATAGAATGGACTTTGCCATTATAATTAAGCAAAGGATCCTGCAGTAAGGGATTGTTCTGCTTTATCTGGGTGGGCCCAGTGTAATCAGAGGGGTCTTTCTAAGAGGATCAGACTGAAAGAAGGAGACATGATGAAGGTTGGAGTGCAGGGCCATGACCCAAGGGATGTGGGCAACCTCAAGACCTGAGAAAGGCAAGGAATGGATTCTTCCTTCGTAGAAGATGTGCAGCCCTGCTCACATTTTGATTTTAGCTCAGTGAAACTGATTTTCGACTTCTGACCTACAGAACTGGAAGACCGTAAACCCATTTTGTTTAAGCCCCTCAATTTGTTGTAATTTATTAGAGTTGCAATAGGAAGCCAGTACAGATGGTACTGAAGATTGAAGAGTGAATGTAGCCATAGTCTCTGCCTTCAAGTGGCTCTCAGTCTAGTGGGGAGACTGGCAAGTACACAGCCAATTTAGATAATAGTGGGGAGCATCTGCTAGGACTGTAAGTCCAGGAATCTATGGGACCTATACCAGTCTGGGCAGATAAGGGAAGACTTCCTGGATGAGCTGAATTCAGGTACCACTGATGGAGGGTCGGAATTAGGGCATGAAGTACAGCCCGGAAGAGCCTTTTTTGAAGAGAGGAAAGCATGTTCAAAGTAATCTCAGTAAGATCTAAAAACTAGATACAGGCTATTGGTCAGACCTTGCAAAGCAGAAAGTTGGTTCCATCTAAGTTGATGTGGGCCCTGATGACCCTGTTTTCAGGCAGATCATTGTGGACCTTGCATAGTGGGAAGATAAGATGGAAATGCTATACCTTCAGGGTTGTGTGAATACCTGCTAGCTCTTTTACATGTATTATCCCATGTAATTCTCAGAGTAACTATGCAAAGTAGCAACTGTAATTTCTTCATGTTGCAATGGAGCAAAATGAGACTTAGGTTTGGTGGGTGGGCCATGCAAAGGGAGTCGGAGAGAGAGACTCCTAGGTAGGGTCCACACTCAGCATGGAGCCTGACACAGGGCTCAATCTCACAAAGCTTGAGATCATGACCTGAGCTGAAATCAAGAGTCAGACACTTAACCGACTGAGCCACCTAACTGCCCAGAGACTTGGGTTTTAAGTAATGGGTCCAGGGCCACACACCTTGTAGGTAGCAGGGCAGAGATTTGAATCTAGGCCTTCAGGCTTCAGAGCCCAAGTTCTTAGTATTCTCCTCTGTTAGGAAGATCACTGGGCCAGAAATCAGGACCTGAGTTCTAGTGCTACCTCTGCTGCTTATTGGACTTAGAACAGGTCAGCCTGCTCTCCAACCTCAGTTTTCACATTTGCAAAAGGGGAGTAGAGGCCTGCCTTCTTCAGAAATGTTGTGAGGGTAAAGGAGTTTGTCCTTTGTGAATGTAGGAATATTCATAAATATTCAGATACCCCAGGGTTTCAGATACCCCCAGAGAGGACCTTGTTAGTGAGCCTGATCTTCCAGTTCTGGGTCATTCCTAAGGGCCATACGGCAGGTTGGGGAATTTGGCCACAGTATGTCATTGAGGTGTCCACATGGGGTTGGAGTATTTGCATCCATGGGTAATGGTGGGGACAGAAAGTGGGCAAGAGACAGTGGCCTGCCTCAGGTGCCAAGGGTGAGGGTATAAGTCGAGAAGGAAGAAGTGTGCTCTGTATCTTGTTCCCTGTGAAGTTGCTGATGTTGGAGGTGACTGGGGAAGAAATCTTTCCTGACTTGGAGTTGGGCAGGCAGCATTTAGTCTCCGCCTTGCCATTTACTATCTGTGTGATTTGAGGTAAGTTCATGGCAGTTCTGGAGCCTCTAGTCTCTGCCTGTCTAAAACAAGGCTAATGATTCCTACTTGGCAAAGTGTGTGAAAGCCTCTGTCTGGTTCCTGGCATATGGTGGACATTGAATAAACAGTGACCATCTCTAAGTCTGGCTGTTCAGGACTTCACAGGGTTAATCCAGTAAGTCCCCATTCTTTGCAGGATTCCACCTTTCTCCCTTGCCTTTCAGACGCACTTAGGCATGTTGTAATTGGATGTGAAGGGAGGGTCTGGCCACAGAATGAGAGCCCCATGAATCTTTGAGGGGAAGACCCTGTGCTTCCCAGTGGGAAATGGTGACAAGTGGTTTTGAGGTGGCTGCAGTGGGTATGCTGAGCCATTTTGGAAGCAAGAATGTGTTTGTCTTGCCAAGTCCGAGATTGAGTGTCACTGTTTCGCTTTCTGGGAATAATGGCCGTGCAGATGAAGTAGATTTATGGTGCTGAGGTACATCAGAGAACAGACTTTTTTTTTAATGTCTGCATTTTCTGAATATTAAGGGAATGTGCTGATTTTATAATATCTGGAGAATACCAACAGGGAAAATAAAAATATTTATTTCCACACTCAGAGATGATTACTCGTAACATTTTGGTGTATTTCCCACCATTCTTTTTTGAAATACACATATACTTTTTTTTTTTTTTTTGTAAAATGCACAGTTCATGCTTTATTTACTTAACATTAAATCATGTCATTGTGCATTTCCCAGATTATTACCTATTCCTTAAAAACATTTTTATCTTCTACCTAATAGTCTATGGAGCATATGTGCCATAATGTACTTAATCATTCCCCCATGCAATAGTTGGGCATCTAAATGATGGTGTCCACTAAAATAAATAAATGCGTATTTCCCCTGAAATACTTAATAGTATTTGACTGAGGTTTGTTACCATTTTCTTAGATTCCTAGAACTGAAATTCCTAGAACAAAGAATAAGTCTATTTGGAAGTGTGTATTGGTGGGGATTATCAGACTGTTCTGTTTATCTCATACTAAGAAGCAGGAAAGTGATCATGTGTTGGATGGTTGTGGGTCAGCCCAGTGAGGTCTCTGCTTCTGATCATCGTGCACAGAAGAAGGTGCCTCCCCATCGCTGACTCCTTCCTGGCGGACAGTACAATCAGCCTCTTGTGGCTCCCCAGTGAAATTTAAGTAATGGGTCAGCCTTTCCAATGCTTCCCTTTCTGTCAGGAAGTTCATCTGTGAATCTAACCTAAATCTCGGCTGCTGCATTTTAAATCCTCACCCTCTGCTGACTCCCCTCAGTGGAGCCGAGCGGAGCAGAGCCAGTGCACGATCTGCAGGCAGCCCACTCGTCTCTCCCTGACCGCCTGGCTGCCACGGCTCTGGCCACCAGCCTTATGTTACCCTGGAGGAAACTCGAGGGTCTCTGGCTGCTGCTGTCTCGACTGGGAGGGCGGTCCCTGCATCGAGTTGCTGACGATAACGCCAGGTAGGGTTTCCAAACCTGAAAGTGCCCACGCTGTGAGGGCCAGCCTCCCGGCCTCTCCCGTGCCCTCTGCAGGACTTGTGGGGGCAATTAGCATTCAGAACTGTGCTCCCTTATTGACACTGCGGGTCTATCAGATTCATTCTCTGGGAAAAAAGAAATGTGGCTGGAGCTGGGATTAATTATGTTTCATTCCCCAGCGCATTGGCCAAGTGATAAATGTGCAGCGAAGAAGGACGGCCAGGTAGGGAGGGGCATTTGAGTGCATTCTCGTGATGGGAAAGCCGGCTGTCAGTGAGGAGGGGTAGGGTCTTACCCTGGGCCTCCCACCCTTGGCATCAAATAACTGCTCTGCCCTCTGCCCGAACAGCCTTGGCCACCTTTCTTAGCCAGCATCCTTTGTTGGGAGCTGACAGCTTTATTACGGGGCAGTAGGATGTTAATTTGGAAGGGAAGTGAATATAGCTGCAACTTTACCGGCAGTAAGAGGCCCCTTGTGTTCCTTGTTTAGACACTTTAGAGCTGGCTGGCAATAGGCCAGCAGGGTGGACCAGATCACCCAGGAAACAGACTGGGAATTGAGTCCTGCCGCACCTGTGGGAGTATCTGAGCATGGCTGGAAGCCCAGAGGAGGCTGGAGCCTGAAGCCTGAAGCACCCCTGGGGCTGGGCCAGGCTGGCTGAGCTCCTCCAGCTCCTTGCCCTCCCCTGCAAGTCAGCACCAGGAGATCCTGCCTTAACATGAGCTGCTTCATGCTTGCAGTTTTCCCTTCTCAGAAGGTCTACACTTGCAGATGAGATGGCTGGTTTCACACTTGGCTGTTTCTTTCTTCAGTGCCTGGTACAGGTCTAGCACTTGATTGAAATAAATATTTAGGAGGCAAAAAAAAAAAAAGCAAAAACAAACAAACAAAACCAAAAAACAAACACAGTGGCTTTATGTCCTTGGTAAAGAAGCTACTTCCCTGGTCTTCAGCCCTGTTTAAAATTTCCATGTCAGATCATTCTTCTTCCTTTTGAAGATGGGAAGCTTTTTCTTCTCCCTGTTGTTTTCCCAAACCCACTTTGGAGCTGATTGTCCCTGGTACTTTAGTTGGCATGTTGAAGCCCAGTGTCCCCACTGTGAGACCTTAGCCCAATGGATGCCATACCTGGCTAAATGGTAGAATCCCTTTGGAGCTTTTAAAAAATATTGATGTCTGGGACCCAGTGCCAGAGATCCTGATGTGTTTGCACTGGGTTGAGGCTTTGGCATCATTTTTAAAACACTCCACAGGTGATTCTGTGTTAATTATTAATGCCCAGTGACTTTCCCAGAGTAAGGAGTAAGATGTGCCTGACATGTCCTATCAGCAATTTCCCTTTATGAGAAGACATGTGTTTGGAGCGGGGGATATCTGCAGTAGTGGGTTACTCCAAATCTGCTGTGGAAGCAGAAGGGGAAATGACAAAGGAGAGGATTGTGTTAGTCCTTTCCTGTGTGGTGTTGGCTTGCTGAGAAGTCCTTGTGGGGTTACCTAGCATCTCTCTCTGTTACCAGCATGTACTCTGGCTGGGCCACTCTGCCTGGTAATTAAGTAGGGGACCTGGACAGGGTGCAGATGCTTTCATGAAGGTTAAAGATAAAAAGGTACAAACAGGGTATGCATCTGTTTATATTTGGTTCATTAGCCAGGGCCTAGATTCACTTTTTTCAAACTTGTGGAGCATGGGCCCCAGGAAGAAAGGCTCAGGAACAGGATTCTGAGTGCATGGCAGGGGATAGCTTTCAGGTTGGGTCTAGAGGACAGACAGGGCAAAGTAGCAGGTGCTTGCAGTGAACATTCAACCCTTCATGGCTCTCATTACCCCTTGTAGGCTGGGATTCCGAAGGTCTCACCACAACCTCTTGAGTGTTGTACAGATGTCTTCCCAGAAGGGTTAATAGGAGACTGAATTATTGCTGAGTGAATGAGCCCCTTCTCTAAGTGTATTTGGATTTGCGGTTCCTCTGTGTGATTTGAGAATGGTCATGCTCCTTGTCGGCTAATGCACTATTCTTGGTGGCCCAAATCCTGTCACCTTCCCCCATCCTCTCTGGAATGTGTGTGGCTGGGGCTTTGTTCCATGAGCAGCTTCTCAGGTTGAGGGGTTGTTCTTGTAGTTTCTGCTGCTCCTTAGCTTGTCTTATGGTGGGGCTGCTTCCCAGGCCCTGGGCCTTAGAGAAGCTGGAGCTCCATTGAGAGAGCCCCCATAGTCTTCCCACAGGTTAGGAGGCCTCTAGATTAACACCTGCAGTGCTGGTGGCACCATTCCTCAAACTCATGAATCCTGCTTAGAAAAAGCTACACACGCTTTATTTAATTTTTAAAAACTGTTCTCTTGCTATTCAAAGTGGACTAACTAAGTATAAGAGATTCCCCTGGGGTGCTTGTTAAGCAGGAAGACTCTCTGAAATGAAATCTAGGAATTTTGCCTTTTAGCTAGAATCCTAGGCCGTTATCAGGGATAGAAATGTTTGAGAATCACTTTGTTAAAAAATGTTCCTCCCCCACTGCCCACCTTGCTTTGTTTTACAGAGAAAATATGGCACAGATTGGTCGGCTGACTTGCCTGAGATCACACAGGGAATTCAGGCTCAAGCCAAGCCTGGAAGAACCCAAAGACGAGTCCAGAATGTTAATGCTTTCTTCTAGGTGTAAAGAGCTTTATTCTTCGAAAGTGTAGTTTCTCTTTCTGTTCCCCTCATTTGCTGAGAGTGTCCTCTATCATCTGTGTCGAACCAGATTATTCTTTGGGGTGGGGGGCTGTCCTGTGCTTCATAGGATGTTCAGCAACATCTCTTGTTTCTACCCCCTGGATGCCGGTAACATTCCCCAGGTGTGACAATCCAAAATGTCTCTAAACATCGCCACATGTCCCCTGGGGGGCAAAATCACCTCAGTTGAGAACCGTTGCTTTAGCGGCAGAAGCTGTGTGTCAGGGATGTTCTCTGATGGCATCCTTAAGACATTTATTTTTAGTTTGGGGACTTCACTTTTTAAATTTGCATCATTGGCTTCTCCCCAACTTGGCTACTGTGCAGGGTTACACACATAAATGAAAATCACGCTGAATATAAGCTCTGTCCTCCTCTCCATTTTCGCTTGCAGAAGGAAGGCATAAATAAACCTTGTAAGACCACTGAATTTGGACTGCAGGCTATGTTTTGCCTGCCAGCCCTGCACTTCTTAGCTGTGGGATCTTGGGCGAGTCACTTAACCTTCTTAAGCCCCTCGCCTCATCTGATTATGATAGAAATAAGTGTTTGTTGTGAATGTGACTTAAGTGACACCTTAAATGTGTTAGTGTTTATAAAACATTACTCATCTATTAAGTGGTGATGATAAGATTCAAGTCTAATTACCAACACTTGAAGGTTTTCTCAAATTCAAAAGTGCAGAACAGCAAATCTAGATGTGTATTTGGCCAAGTGTATCACCCCTGCCATCTCTCTACTCCTAATGTTAATCTTCCTTTTTCTCACTTTAAATGTCACCTCCTCTTTCTTGGTGGCCATTGCAATAACTCTCTTGGGCCATTGTCTCTGCAAGATTTGTTAGTTATTATCTGTGATTGGTGAGATGGTTTCTTTTGATGGCAAGATTTTTGAAGGGCTGTCAGATAGTTTATGAAAATCAAAACCAGTGTCCCCTTCTTTTTCCCTCATTGCCAGCACCCAGAGAGGTGCATGGTGACAGGCGAGCCAGGTTTGAATGCAGGCTGCGAAGCCTGCACTGGGCTGTGGAGGTACATGCAGATGAGCTTGGAGATTAAAGGTCTCTGAGCTCTTGGGCACAGCAAAGCTCAGCGAGTTCAGCTCTAATTCTGCAGTCAAGGAAACTGAGCCCAGAGTGGGAGCGTATGGGAGGTGTACTGGCGGCCTGTTTGATTGCTGCCCACGCCTTCCGGCACCGAGGCTCTTGGTGCCGTCCTCACGCCTGTTCCTGCTGCTGCCCTGGCTGGTGCCAGGGGAGCAGGCTCCGCTCCGTAACCACGGTGCGACATTTGCCTTCTGTTTGACTTTAGATGTGCCTTGTCGGTCTTGTGAAGTCATCTCTTTCTGTTCAGTAATTTATGGATGGAAATTCGTCAGAATTCACAGTGTACAGGACAAGATTTTCACTGATTCTTTATAGCAGGACATCTTGAGGGGAAAAGGCCCTGCACATGAAGGGGCTCCCGTGTCTTTGTGAACATACTGAAGAGGAAAAAGATTGAGAAACTGAAGGTCCTTTTGTTTCTTCCATAACCTTGAACGCTGTCTCTTGGCTATACATTTTCTCCCGCTGTGATGTGCTCTTGTATCATCATCGCTGCTAATATTAATTGTTACTATTATTCATCCTTGCTGCTGTCTGTTGAATGCTGACCGTGTATCTGTGTGTGTGTGACATGTTTACTACAGTGAACACACCACAGTTGATCTGCCCAAAAACTACAAAGAGGGCACTCTAACTATCTCTGTTTTGTAAATGAGGATACCAGCTAAGTAACTTTTTCAAGGTCAGAGAGCAGGAAGGGAAGCTGAGATTTAAACCCCACAGATGTGTGAATCCCAACTAGGCTTGCTCCTGGTCTGTAGCTCCTGACCCCCTCTGTGGGTGGTTATTGTAAACCCCAGCCGCTGATTCTCCTCCCCAGCCTCCCCAGCTGAAGTTGATGCCTTCAAGGATGTGCTCTTTGTCACATGGCCTGTTGGAACCTCTAGGGCTGTCCCCGCTGGGTAACACCCAGCTCTCGAGGACACCATCTCACTTGGATGCATCCTCTCAGGCTGTGCCAAAAGCCTAAATGAGAAGAACTGTGCCTGACTTGGGAACCTAGAGGCCTGCTGTCAAGGGAGGCACAGCCTTTAGACACTAAGGCCTGCCTTTTGGCTACATGGATCCCTTAACCCTCCAGAGTCTCATCTTCCTCAGCTAGAAAGTGGTGGTGATTCCCGCCTCATGATTTTTTTTTTTTTTTTTTTTGAGAGTGTTAAATGAAACACTTCCTTTTGAAAGTGTTTATAAACTCACAGTTTAGGTGGGATTGTGAGACTAATGATAGTCGGTTCCACAGGAAGGGGAGTGGGAGCTTGGGGCAGAACGTTCAAAGGAATGAAATATGGGGACAGTTGGGGGAAAAGAAGCCAACTAATCTCCCTTGCCAGTCATTTCCAAGGCCTTCTTGCCCAGCTTTCACCTTCACGAAGTGCCATGACATCATGTATGGATGTGTTTCTACTTCCCTGCCCTCTCTGGAGGAAGTGGTCACAGGCATGGAGTGGGGCTGGGAGTTCCTGCAGAGCCCTCCTTGCAGATACTCACCTGAGGGCTCTATCCTGCTCTAGCCTGGGGCTCTGCAGCAAAGAAGACTGCCTTGGGGAACTTGGTTGTTTAAAGGGAAGTTGCAGTTAGATACTTTGCATTAAAAGGTGACAATGAGGACAGCATAGAATTAAAAAAAACGTTTTTTTCATCATCAAGGTAATGTAACTACATTACTTCCAAAATTGAATTACAGAGAAGAGGAGGGAAAAGCATTCACTTCATTTCATCTTAATGTATTTTTCCTGGATGTTTGGGGGAGGTAGGAGAACAATCATTTTCATTTATTTTAAATAGATATACATAACAGCACAAATTGGACAGTACAAAGTAGTGAAAAATAAGTCTTTATATGCTTTTAGTATTTTGCATATATGATTTTGACTCAGTTAACATTATCTTCATAGGTCTAAGCATTTCTTATTCCTTCCCATTTTAACAATTTTTAAAAATTTTGCAAGCAACATATGTAAACTGTATTTGTGAATGTTTAGTCTTTTTTTTTTAATTTATTTAAAAAAATATCTTATTTATTTATTTGACAGAGAGAGAGAGAGATCACAAGTAGGTGGAGAGGCAGGCAGAGAGAGGGGAGAAGCAGGATCCCTACTGGGCAGAGAGCCTGATGCAGGACTTGATCCCAGGACCCTGAGATCATGACCTGAGCCAAAGGCAGAGGCTTAACCAGCTGAGCCACCCAGGTGCCCCTGTGAATGTTTAGTCTTACATAATAAGCAGACAGCAGGATACCAAATTGGTAACAGTGGTGACATGTTACAGGTGAATTATTTTTATTTTTTATGCTTTTATTTTCTAAATTTTCTACAATGAGCAGAAATATTCAGAGAAGTATGCTGAGAAGACATTGTTCATAATCTTAGAATTAAAATTGTGGCCTATTTTTTTTTTAAAGATTTTATTTATTTATTTGACAGACGAGATCACAAGTAGCCAGAGAAACAGGCAGAGAGAGGGGGAAGCAGGCTCCCCGCTGAGCAGAGAGCCGGATGTGGGGCTGGATCCTAAGACCCTGGAATCATGACTTGAGCTGAAGGCAGAGGCTTTAACCCACTGAGCCACCCAGGCGCCCCTTGTGGCCTATTTTTATCTAGTATTTGTTCTTTGTGTTTCATAAACATAGTTGAGATTATATTTTTATATCTGTGTGTAAGTCCTGCTTGGTTTTCATTTAACATAAGCATTTATTAACCTTAGATCCTTCATGGACCTTGCTTTTAATGGCTGGGCAGTATTTTGTCAAGTAGAAACACGATATTTTGTTTAACCTATTCCCTTATGGTTCAACAATTAGGTAATTTCCAGGTTTTTTTTTTTTTTTTCCTGTTTAAATGATACCATAATGAGCAACTTAGGAAACAAAGCATTTAGGTGTTTTGACCCTGAAACAGTCTGATGCTTGGAGCAACCTTATTCCTGGTGAATGAGTATACAGCAGTCACTCATCAGTTGTCTGTGCTTAGTGAATCAGGAGACATGCGTGAAGCCATGTTCTGCAGATGACTTGAATAAATGATAACATGAAGAAACAGAGAAGGTTTTATGGCAGTTTGGGCCTGTAAAGAGGACCCCCCAAAATGGACCCTAAAGTCCACACCTGTCATGCTCTGAGAGCTTCCAGGTCTTTGAGAGAGCTCTGTAGTTGGGGCCGTGAAGGATGTTGGGGGAAGATGATGGTTTGCAGAACTGCACAGCAGGAATGGCGGACTTGCGCTGTCTTTACACCATGCTGGGGAACCTAGTGGCAGTGGTGCTTCTCCTGTTGGAAGGAAGGGAACATGGCAAGAACAGAAGCCTAAGGGGCGGTTTGTTGTCTGAATGTGCGCTGCCCCAAACGGCTGCTGAAACCAAATCCATTTGTGGAAGGCTGTGAGGGTTTTCTTGGCTTGACTCTCTCTTTTGGAATTGAATAGGAAAATAGAATTTCTCTGAAAAGTGTCTCTCTGTGTTTGTGCCTGGAGCGCTCTATAATTTGGACCTTGTCAGAACAGCCTGTCTTTATTTTGAATTTGGAACCACTGACTCCCCTTTTCTTTACACTGTGAGCTATTTATATGCCCAAGAGCACAAGTGGAGGCCTTTTCACCTTCTCTCTTATGACTTCAAGAAATAAATAAAGGAAGCAGCGTTCTCTAGCATCTGTAATTCCTGAGCATTGGCAATAAAGAGCTGAAAAATATTCCAGTATAGATACCCGTGGGGTGGTGATGGGCTGTGAATGGGCGGAGAAGCTCAGCTTCAGGGTCTTAGGGGCTGTTTTTCTGCCTTTCCTAGGGCCTTTTGGGGAAGGAGTCCTCAGTCACTGAGCTGAACATGTATCCCAAACACAGTCTCTGTTTGTCCATTTATTCAGGGGCCCATTCTGTTTGGTTTACTTCGGCTGTTGATCACCTAATGTTTTTTAAAAAAGTGTTGGTAAGAACATAGAAGAATTGGAACACTAAGGCATTGCTGGGGAGAATATGCAGCCACATCGGAAAGCAGTTTGCAGGCCCTCAAAAGGCTAAACATAGAGTTTCCATATGATTCACAAATTCCTCTCCTAGGTACATACCTAAGAGAAATGAAGACACATGTCTGCATAAAAACGCATATGTGAATGTGCAAAGCGGTGTCGTTCATATCATCTCCTAAGAGGAAATAACCCCAATGTCCATCAGCTGAGAGTGGGTAGATGAGATGAGGTACCTTCATGTAAGGGAATATTTATTACTTGGCAATAAAAAAGGTACATGCTATAAGGATGAGCTTTGCAGACATGATGCTAAAGGAAAGAAGCCTGTTACAGAAAATGACAGTGTATGATTCCATTTCTGTGAAACGTTCAGAATGGAGAAACTCTAGAGATACAAAACGGAGCTGGAAGGAGAGTGACGGCCAAAGGGTCTGGTGTTTCTTCTTAGGGTGAGGAAAATGTTCTAACATTGACTGGGTTTATGGTTGTACAACTCTGATTATATGAGAGCCACTGCATTATACACTTTAAAGGGATGAATTGTTGGACATGTGAATTATGTCTCAATTAAGTTGTTACCAACAACAACAACAACAACAAAAAGAAAAGCTAGAAAAGACCATGCTTATCCAAATAAATCGCTAATGGTGGAACTTAAGGACCAGTACATAAATCCCATCTAATTCTCTGGGACTTTTAGGTTATAGTAGTTTGTCCTCACTACAATCTGGTTGGTGGGCTTAGAGGTGATTTTTTTTTTTTTCTCAGTTGTTTATTTTTCTAGGTTTTTAAATTTTTCTCTAAGGGGTGTGTATTTTTGTAAGTAGGGAACCAAAAATAAACTATGTCATAAAATATGTATTCCATTGAGTTATGCAAAAAGAACATTATGACTTCCACAGGTTGTACCACTTGAACTAGTTTGAGAATTTTTGTCCTAGAATAGAGATTTTTGGGGAAAAAAAGAGGTATCACAAGTGTTCGTCCCTGCATTGAGATGGTGTCAGAATCCAGTCACTCCTGGAAGTTGCCTGCCTTTTACCCTCTCGCTTCTTACTTATCCTTTGAGTCTCTTCAAAGACCATCAAGTTGTTAATGATCAACTGATACACATCCATGTTGTGTACAATTCTGTGCATAACTTTTTTTTTTTTTTACACGAAGGAAAAACATGGGGGGATGGTGGCGGTGGTGATGGATAGTCACATCAAATTGTGAATACAGGTAAAAGGAAGAAATGTAGTGGGGTGTCTGTGCCCTTAGGTAATTTGTTCCACTTTATTTATCCAAGTATGATTGCTGATGCTAGTATTTCAGACTCTACTTGTGACCCAGTAAAATAACCTCATGAAAGTTATAAGGCCTGCACAGAAGGGGAATTCACTGTGGCCCCTTCCTTTCCACCTGAGCTAAGGGCCAGCTGGACCATGCATATATAGATATATATTTTTAAATAGGATTTATGGATTAGTGAAGTGAAATTTATCAAGATCCAACAGTTTGTTTGAGGGCAGAGTATGCTGTCAGCAGTCAGAGTAAAGCTGAGGATATACAACCCATGAGAGGCATAAAAGGTGGAGAGTTCTTTTCCCATTACACAGTAAGTTGGCAACCTGGAGCATGACCTGGATTTCTCCGGCTCCAAGGCCTTCTCATTTATTGTGTGCATGTGTGTCTTTCTGTAAGTAAGGTCCAGGTGCCTTCCTGGTAAAAGAGGAAGTGTTAGGGGCGGCTGTATGTCCACTAGGTGCCTCTCCCTGCACCTCACCCTGTGAGCCTGCCAGCACTTTCCTGTGCACCATGAGCACCTGGGCTTTCTGTCTCCCTGTAGATACCTCTCCCTGGAACAGGTCACAGGTATGGTAGAAGGAGAAATCCCAGAGAGCAAGGTTCAGGTTCTCACTCTACCATTTACAAGAGGTCCTTTCCTTGGGGGTAAATCACTTTTCTTAAGATTTTCCTAATCTCTAATAGAAATAATGCTATCTACCTTACAGGCTCATGATGAGTATGAAATGGAAAGCAGATGGTACACAGTGTGGTGCTGGAGACACATTAGACCTTTGATAAAGATCATTACCTCTTTCTCAGTCTGCTTTTCTTCTTTGCCTCCCCTTTCCCTGGCTCGAGTCCTGCACTGGATTGGCAGAGAAAGTTACCCAGTTTTCTCCACCTCCAGTTGGAGGCCACCTGTCAGGACTTTTATTAACATATTTTCTCCGTGCCTCACTATTTATGTGCTAAATTTGTCTATTTTGAACACATTTCTCCAAAATAAAACCCATTGAAACAAAAAATTGTTTTACTCTAGAATAACACTGCCCAATAGAACTTTCTACAATGATGAAATGTTCTTGGCTATTCTCATCCTTTTGTTCTTTAACTTAGATTTAAGGTGGGTTTGTGAAGATCCCTGAAAACCCTGGGAGATCTGGATTGGTGTCATCCTGAACTTATAGATTAATTTAGGGAAGAATCAACGTCTTTACAACATTGGGGGTTTTCTATTTCTCCTTTCATTGAGGCCTTTTAAAATATTTTTCAATAAAGCTATTATTTTTCTCCATGAAAGTTTTGTCAGATGTTCACCCAGAGCCAGGTGACCAGCACAGCTCTGGATTTTCAAATATCGGTTGGGTGGCCATGGGGACAGCGGACCCTGGAGAGCAGTGTCTGGAAGCAGGGAGGTCACTGAGGAGGCTGTTGCAGTAGTCCAGGTGAGAGATGAATGTTGGGATTTAGGCCTGTGAGAAGGGGGAGAAGCCAACCCACGCCGGAGAGGTTTCCTAGGATAAGAGGGAACAGGACAGTCTTAATTCTTCCAGGGCAAAATAAGGCAGAGTCGTAGTAATACTTGCTGCCTTTTACTGACAGCCCACTATGTACTGGGCCATGTGCTGCTGTGTTATGGTCACTGTTGCTTCTCTCCATGCTCTGAGACAGACAGCATTACTTCTGTAAGGAAACTAAACCTCAGAGAGGTTAAGTGACTGACCCAAAGTCATCCAGGGGAGCAAGGCAGATGTTTAAAGCTAGATCTCCTGCCCAGAGGCCACTGAACACTTGTCTAATCTTGGGTCCTCTCAGAGTTTATTGGAAGTACTTTATGGAAATATGCCAGATCTTTTGAATTTTATGACTGAAATAAAAATGACTAAATTCCTGTTCTCAATCATAGTCAGAAAATTTAAATTGGAGTGTTTACCTAGTTTTATAATGTTTGATAAAAGATCTAGACATGTCTGGATTTATGAGATCTATAAAATTTGAGTTGTTGAAGGGGCAGGAGGGAGGGCTTTGGGGATGTGGGTCATGTGACTCAGTGGAAAACCTCAGAAGTTTTTTTTTTAATTCTGAAAGTGTTCCTGGTCATGTATTTCTGGGTAACATTTTGTTGATGTTTTTCTTCCACTGGCCAGACCAAAAAAATGAATAGCCTTAATTAAAATTTCTATTGTCTTTGCCACAGAGGAAGGAAGCCTTTCCCTGGTTGTCATGGTGATGTCTGAACGACACCGTTGAAGCGGGTAGTGATTGTATTCCAGAGCCTTGAAATGAGCATTTATCATTTTCCTTGCCCCCTGAGATGCTTGCAGAACCAAACTGCACATTTCCTTAATCGCCTTTTAAATTTGCATTTGAGCCAAATGTGTGTGCGTGTGTGTGTGTGTGTGTGTGTCCACGCAAGCTGGGGCGCACGTTCCGCTGCAGACATGGTTAGAATGATCAAGTCTGAAACCCCATTTCTATTTGCTTTGTGCTCCTGAAGCCAAATGGCATATGGGAGGAGCTCATGAAAACTCTGAGAAAGTAATTGGGAACTATCAGCCTTTTGCATGGCACAGCGGGACAGCTCATGAGGGAGGCCTCCTCCCTGTCCCAGCTCTCTTGCCCCCGGTCCCAGGCACTCAGCAGTTTTGCCTGACACACCTTCTCTGTACACAGCCCATTTAGAGGGGCTTGCACTCAATACCTGGCAACTTCAAATGCTGCCACTCACCACCCGTCCTCTGCTGTCCCCCCTGCACCCGGCAGGCTCACTGGAGGTGTCATGCCGCTGCAGCCACAGTGCAGCTGTTTCTGACCATAAAACCAGGCTCTTTTGCTGGCTTTGGGATTTCGGCACAGAGTGATTGGGGTGCAGGAAGGGGAATGGGGAAGAGTGATGTTGTACAGCTGAGGATCTGGATGGGTTTGTCAGTTCTGTCTGCACGTGAGGCTACCCCCCACCCAGGCCTGTGAAGACAGGACAATGACACCTCGCCTCCCCAGTGATGTGGTGCAGCCGCATAATGTAGATGGATTTTCCAGAGCTCTGTCTGCAGATGAGACTACCCGCAGGTCTAAAGAAGATAGGCTTATGACACCTCCCCTCCCAACTCAGTCTGTGCTGTAACCTTTCATGTGGAATGGTGCTGTGACAAAGAGCAAAGAATCTGCCATTAAGTCTTGGCTCCACTTCTTAGCTAGCCAGGTGAACCTGGATAAGAACTCAACCTCTCAGAGCCTTAGTCTCCTAGGTAAAACATAAAATGGTAGTAATGACAGTCACTGTCTTTCCAGGTCATTGTCTCTCATTAGATGATGCTTTGTCTGCTGTAAGCTGGACATTCTAGTTCATAAAGCTTAGATTGTATACTAGGCTAAGTGTTGGAGAATCGGGACCGGCCAAGAGGCAGGGAAGGAACAACAATCAGAATAAGATAATAAATGTGTGATTCCAGTGTGCACCAACAGGCACTTAATTCTGCCTGGTGTCAGAGAGGACTTCTGGGAGGAGGTGATCCTTGTACTGATCCTTGAAGAATAGATAGACATTAGCCAGAAAGATAAGGTGAGGGGCAGCTTTCAAGAAAAGGAAATGGTGTGTGCAAAAACACTGAGACAACCCTGAAATGTAGGTATCCTCAAGGGAGTGGTAAACCCTGAGGCAGGGAACAGATGAAAAAGTGGTGTTTGCCTTTATCCAGAAGGTGAGGGGAAGGAAGCACGGGATGATTTTAAGGCAAGGAGTGACATAATTTGTAGGTTTAGAGATATTACAAGTAGTTGTGTGGAGGACTTTTGAAAGTTAATCAGGAATAGGTGGGTGACAGAGACCAAATGATGACCTTAGAAGCTACTGTGGTCATCCCAGTGAGAGTGTTGTGGGGATGGAGAAGATGGTCCGGTTGGTGATATGGAAGTAGAGGTGACTAGTCTCTGACAGGGAATGAGGGAAGGAGGTGGGATGATTTCCAGCATTTCTAAATGGTGTTCCTGTTGGCATTTGGAGAGGGACAGATTTTCACTGTGTAGGACAGTGTTATTTAGCAGCCTGGGCCCCCTGCCCACTGAAATGCCATCTAATTGTTGTGACAACAAAAATGTCACCTGTTTTTCCAGATGCCCCCACTTGAAAACCACAAAATAATGGTGTATCATCATGGGGAATGAAAGATGAGAAATAATGGTGGGAAGGGCTCCATTTTGAAATATGTTGATTTAATGGTGCCCAGGGGACATCTTGCGAGAAATGTCCTGTAAGCAGCTGCATCTGGGATCCAGGGCTCAAGAGAGTGGACAGCACTGGAAATACAGCTTCTGGAGTCCTACTCATGGCAGTGAGTGAGCTTTCCCAGGGAGGATGGCATGAGATGGGGAGGTGGATGGTAGAACCTTGGGGACCTTCATGTATCTGTTTGATCTTGTGAGCTAGGGAGGAGTGAGAGTATTCTAGGACCCATAGGGAAGAGGAGACTGAAACTCAGGGAGAGCCACTGACTTTCCCTAGATTCTCTTTTAATCAGTTTTGGCCCAGTCAGTGTCTAGATGAAGCTGAGGAGAAATGAATTTTGCCTCTTCAACTGAGGGTTCTTACTTTGTAGCCAGTTGGCCCAAGGGTCTTAACGACTGGGCTGTTCACTGCCTCACCTTGGGTTTAGAATCTTTGTGCATTAGTAAGGAGACCTTTCAAGATTTGCTTTTTTTCCCTGCAATGGCGAATTTTTCCTTGGCGCCCTCTGTGTTCTTGGTTCACTGATTAATAGACACTTGAGGAATTGCAGGGAGGCGTTTAACATGCATCAGAAACCATCACTAGCAGAGAAAGTGATTCACGGACTATTCTCTCCGCCGTCTGCATCCCTCCCCGCCGACAGAGTTTGACGTTGGGGAATTGAGTCTGGACCTGGAAGAGCATAGTGTAAATGTGTGATTCAGAGTCAGCGATGACATGCAGCTGTGGCCAGAGTTGGGGGTGCTCAAGGGTGGTGGATGGTTGGACTTTCACTTCCATGACCTTCACATCATCCTCTTTCAAGGTGGGAGTCATTTTGGGTTAAAGATCACAAGCAAGTTCTGGGCTCTGACCTTCAGGCTTTCCCCCAGTTTCCGTATTTTTAGCCAGAGTTTGGGCCATGCAGACAGGGACGTGGAAGGCTGGTGGTTTACTTTCAGAGTGTGGAGATTCTAATAAGAATAGCTTCTTCTCCTAAGCCCT
Source organism: Mustela erminea (assembly GCF_009829155.1). Classification (NCBI taxonomy): domain Eukaryota; kingdom Metazoa; phylum Chordata; class Mammalia; order Carnivora; family Mustelidae; genus Mustela; species Mustela erminea. Next base: position 71,088,322 of record NC_045622.1, on the reverse strand, counting down.
TATCCAATAGCGAAGTTTTTTTCTTGCCATGGAAAAGTAAGAGCTAGTTTTGCTATGTTTGTCTTCATGGGAAATGGTTCAACTTTTGACCAGCTCTGGAGTTAAAAGACCTAGGTTTGAATTCTGGCTCTGTCCCCACTTAGTTGTGTAATCTTGAATAAACCCCTTAAGTATCCTAATCTGTAAAATGGAGATAATAGTACCCACCTCCCAGGATTATACTCAAGACTGATATAATGCCTATAGAGTGCCTAGAATATGATAGGATACCCTCCTGGAAATTCCAGTTTGGGATATGTGGTTCTTTATCCACTACCTGTCCTTCCTGCACATATTTTTGGCTCTCTGCAGAAATCTGGCACTCCAGTGTAGCAGGCTCGCTGTTTAGTCATGTGGAGAGCTAGTAGGTTTTCTTTAGGAAGAGAAACCTTGATAAGACCAGCTACCCTTATTGTTCATCTCCTTGATGTTAGGCACCATTTAGAAGGTCTTCCACAAAGCCCACACAGTGTGGAGTTGCAACTGGCACCCTTCTGGCTCCAAACCTATACTCTCCTATTGTCCTGTTGTCAGTCCTGCTTTGCCCCTGCCCTAAAAAAATAAAAAAAGAAATGCTAGAATAAAGCCAGAAAAGTCTGTCAGGATAGTCTCTCTGGGGTCAGTGGTTTACTCACTGGAAAGTCTGGGTACTCCGGGTCCTGTGGGTCAGGCGCCTTCTTCCTGCTGTGTTTCTTGACCTGAGGCTCCCTTCCTGAATGGGCATCACTAGGAAATTAAGAAGGAAACTGGTTTGGGTGGGGGGTTTCCGAAATCATCCCTTTTCTAGAAGTGAGATAGGCAGAGAGGACCCCTCCTGGACGGGATATCTGGAGTCCTTTTCCCTCCCTCTGCCCCCTGCAGAGAATGTGGAATGGTCCCTCTTCTCTGAGTCACGGAGTGATGCTGTGTGATTGGGCCTGTGGAGTCCTTTTGCTCTGACACTACTGCGAGCAGACTCTTAAAGAGGTAGATGGGAAATAGGCAGCTGAGGAGGTGCTGCACAAGCAGGCCCAGAGGAAGCAGCCTTGGAGGCTGGACAGGTGCCCTCACCAGGACAGCTACAAGAGGCTCCTCCCACTGGAATGTGGCTGGACTGCTTTATCTCTCACAACCCACTGACAGCTTTATCTTTTCTAAACAAAGACCCTGTGCTTTAATTCCTCATGGACATCCTCTGGGCTCTGAGCTTAGGGGCACAGCTAGCCTTCAGATCTGTGTACTGACCCTTTACAGCATACCCACCCTCTCCCCTGGTTTAAGGAGTCAAGTGCTACCTGTCAAGATTTATGTGGGTCATTCTATGCTGCACACCCGTGAGTGAGCTCGTACTGCTGACTTTGGACCTGTTCTTGGTTTCCTCCTGTTACTACCCTGACCTCAGGGTAGCATGGGAAAAGTTGCTAGCTGTGTCCCCCCTTGTGTTGAATACCAGAGAATTACCACTTACCCTGTCACCACTTGCTCAGCCCTACCAGTGTGGAGGTTACAAGGAGAAATGGAATTCGGTAGAACAGTACGTAGGGCTTGGTGTTAATCATCTCCAACCCTTTCCCATTTCACAGATGAAGGGACTGTGGACCAGAAAGAGAAAGCCATCTGTTTGTTTCCCACCTGGCTGGTATTGCTGTTTACCTTGAGCAATTGAACTGCTCAGAGTGGAGGGCAAGGGAGACATGTTGATGCAGAAAAAGAGTTTGGCTTCTGGACTTGGGTTCCAATGGGAATCCTAAATCCTTCTGAAATGTAAGACCTTAGACAAATCACTTAACCCCTCTAAACCTCAGTTCCCTGAGATAATACCATTGGAAATGTTGAAGTGACGGGTAGGGGTCGTTCATATGTGCTAGCATCTTAAGCAGTTACAATGATAGTTATGCAGAAAACCGTGGCTGTTACTTTTAATATAGTCTCGGTGGCTTATTAATGGATACTGGCCACATCAGACTCTTAAAGCTGTGTATCTAAAAGAAAAAGCATGACACAGGTACTGTCAATCTCAGCATAGGCTTCCTGTGAGAAGGAGCAAAAGGAACCTAGCCCAGCTGCTAATATTGAACTATGAGCCCCGCTAATGCAGCCAGGTTTCTGGGAGTGGGCATAGGTTCTCAGCCATGCCTGTGTACAGAGGCTTGTTTTTTTTGTTTTTCCACCAAAATATCTCCTAATGCCCAGGATCTCTTTATCCTGCCCGTCCGTATACTTTAGATTTTGCATAATTGCTAAATGGTATGTTTCATGGGTTAATAGATTCATAAAACTGGAAAGGAACATAAGGCCATCTTGGCAGATTACAGACATGGGGTTGGTGTTCTTTCTTTATCAGCATCTTGCCAAATGTGTTTTGGCTTGGGCTTGAAAACTTCCACCAATGAGAGGCAGCCAGCCAGTCTGATGTTCAGAAGTTACTCTGGCTTTGACATTGGTAGACACATAATTCCTTGAAAAATATGCTTCCCAGTGACTCCACCTACTGAGCCTAGTTCTACAATGTTGGCCCTCAGGAAACAAATTGAATTACTCTTCTATATGATAGCCCTACAGAGATGATGACAGTTGTCCTGTGCCCTGAATCTTCCCAGACCATAAAACTCCTATTGCTTTAGTGATGTGGCTTTGACCCATTTGTGCCCTTCACAGTCCTGGCTTGTCTCTCCTTTACCTTTTCACTCTGGCCAGTAAGTATGGTTACCAGAAGAGAACCCAATATTTGGGTGTGGTCTGATCAGTTCAAGAAAGAACATTTTTTTACCTCCTTTATTTTAGACTATTACACGGGTCCCAACCAAGATCTTAGTAGCTTTGTGACCGCTTTTCCATACTGTTGACTAGTTGGGTTTATAGTAAATCAAAGCCATTAAACTAATACTGTTTAGATTCTGTATTCTTTCCTAGGGTTGCCATGACAAGTTACACAGACTTAGTGGCTTAAAACATCAGAAGCTTATTCTTATAGTTCTGGAGAGAAGCCTGAAATCAAAGCATCAACAGTATTGGTTTCTTCTGAAGGTTCTAGGGAGAATCTGTTCCATGTTTCTCTCTTTGCTTCTGGTGGAGGCTGACAATTCTTGACATTCCTTAGCTTGTAGATGCTTTGCTTTGGTCTTTGCCTCTGTCTGCACATGGCCTTCTCCCCTGTGCATACTTTATGTACCCCTTGAATCCAGACCAATGCCCTGGATTTCTGTGCAAGGTCTTTTGACTAGATAAAAGGATTCCCAGCTCTAAAATATATTTTTCATGCTTGTTAGGGGATGTTAGGCACTGGTAGATGGATTTTGTTTAAGGCGGAAAATTAATTTTAAAACAATGTGTTATTTTTTTCATAATTCTTATTTCCAGGAAGCTAGTGTTAATTTACAGTAAGTAATCACAGTGACCTTGAGCAATTTGCTAACCTTCTCAGATCTCCGTTTCCTCATTTGTAAAACAGAGATTGGATGAGGCAAGCTCTGTGTCATTTTCAGTGTTAAGACACTTAATACTGTGATTTCTGGAAAACAGGGGTTACTCTTTGTGACGAAAGGTTTCAAGTTGGCTTAATAAACAAAAAATGTGCAACTCTTGACTAAGAAGACAGATTATGATTCATGAATCTGAAAATCTGAAAAATTCTACCCTTTTATTCACCTTCGACAAGATGTAGAGACTGAGCTGTTTATTACATGTTCCCACTCTCTTCTTGGTTACTCACAAAGCTTAAGATGCTACAGGACTGGCTTCTATTTAGCTTTCAAATATTTGTTACATGAATGAATGAATATGTTTATGTCACACACTATTATTGGGAACAAGTAATCAATATCATCATTTCAGTCTGATCATCTAGTAAGTTTGGGCCTTTTAAGATTTCTCCCAAAAATGATTATTGTTGTTATTATTAAAGGCCCCATACCCACCATAGGGGCTGAACTCACAACCCTGAGATTAAGAGTCGCATGTTCTTCTGACTAAGCCAGCCAGGCATCCCCTGGAATATTATTTTTAAAAGATGGTGGCCATGTTTAAGAGTTGCTTTCTGTGGCTAAAATTAACAAGTCAGGAAATGACAGATGCTGGCGAGGATGCGGAGAAAGGGGAACCCTCCTACACTGTTGGTGGGAATGCAAGCTGGTGCAGCCACTCTGGAAAACAACATGGAGGTTCCTCAAAAAGTTGAAAATAGAGCTACCCTATGACCCAGCAATTGCACTACTGGGTATTTACCCTAAAGATACAAACGTAGAGATCCGAAGGGGCACGTGCACCCGACTGTTTATAGCAGCAATGTCCACAATAGCCAAACTATGGAAAGAACCTAGATGTCCATCAACAGATGAATGGATAAAGAAGATGTGGTATATATACACAATGGAATACTATGCAGCTATCAAAAGAAATGAAATCTTGTCATTTGCAACGACGTGGATGGAACTAGAGGGTATCATGCTTAGCGAAATAAGTCAGTTGGAGAAAGACAACTATCATATGATCTCCCTATGAGGAAGTGGAGATGCAACATGAGGGGTTAAGGGAGTAGGAGAAGAATAAATGAAACAAGATGGGATTGGGAGGGAGACAAACCATAAGTGACTCTTAATCTCACAAAACAAACTGAGGGTTGCTGGGGGGAGGGGGCTTGGGAGAGGGGGTTGGGTTATGGACATTGGGGAGGGTATGTGCTATGGTGAGTGCTGTGAAGAGTGTAAACCTGGCGATTCACAGACCTGTACCCCTGGGGATAAAAATATATGTTTATAAAAAATTAAAGAAAAAAAGAAAAAAAAAAAAAGAGTTGGTTTCTGGAGCAGTTTCCTTTTCTGTGAAGTAGGTGGCTGTGGAGGACTGGACTCCAGGGCTTGTGCTCTAAATACCACAACAGAATGTGCATTTTTGGGAGTTGAGGGAGGTCTGTAATCTTGGCCTAGGCAGTACTTGGTCAGATGCTTTTCTGTTACAGGAGCCCCTACCTGTTTTCAGTGGCCTTGTGGGTGTCCCTAATGGGCTGCAGTCACTGGGGCCTCCCTTTGGATTCTTTAGGGTTGTTGGCAGTGCCTCTCTGGGTTTTTCATTTTGTGGAAGAAACAGTTTGCTGAGTGTCTGGGGTCTTACCTTTTCAGGAGTCTCTTCAGGGAAGGCTAAGGATGAGTTCATTTGCCATTATTGTCAGGAAGATTCTTCTAAGAATGTTTTTTGTGAGAAGGACATTTTGTGGCCCATTTTTGCTGCCTCCTTCCCCTCCTCCTCCTCCACCGCCTTCTTCTTCTTAAGACTTTTATTTATTTATTTATTTATTTGTGAGAGAGAGTGAGAGCGAGAGAGATTGGAGAATGAGAGGAAGAAGCAGACTCGCCACTGAGCAGGCAGCCCAATGCCGGGCTCCATCCCTGGACCCTGAGATCCTGACCTGAGCTGAAGGCAGACACTCAACCTACTGAGCCACCCAGGTGCCCTATTTTGGCCATCTTTTCTTTTAGTTCTTCCTCTTATACAAGAAATTTTCATTCTTTAAAATAGAGCTTCTTTCTAAAAGAAAGGTCTTCTCTAGAATCAGTAGTGGTAGTACAAAATGGGGTTGCAAACTCCATGTCTGTAGAGGCTTAGTGGATAACAAAAAAGCAGACTGTATTTATGCTTTCCAATTTGTTTTTGGAATACTTGGGCTACTCTGTTTATCTTGGGTTTTCCCCATTCTGGTTGAGATATGGGTATAAAGAAATTGCTGTCCTGTAGGCAAATTAGAAATACAGGTGTGATGATAAGTAGCACTAGGTGTACACCCTCAGCACTGGGAATTGGTAGGGAGTGATGGGGACCGCAGTGGACGTGAAGGGCCATTTCGCCTCTCACAGGCACCCAGCATTGCCCCAGTTTTGTTTTTTTCCAAAGCATGCTAGATTTTTATATGAAATGTTCCTGCTTTTAAACTTTGGCTCAGTCAAAAAACTCTGTGTGGCTCAAATAAAACTCATGTTGGGGACAAATTGGTTTGCATGTCATCAATTTAAAGCTCTGTTAGGTGTGTGGGGCAGATTGACGTTTTGGATGGCCTCCCAGGTCACCTCTGGCTGTAGGTTGGTCTGGTCTGATCTGTTGTAGGGGTCCTAAGGAAGAAGCTGTGATGTGGAGAGATTGTTATGTTCATCCTTGCATATGGACATGGGGGAATCCAAGATACGCAAAGTAAAAGGCACATTATAGAATAATATGTACAATTTCATTCTATTTGTTTAATTTTTTTTCTAAAAAGAAATATAGGTAAAGTTTTTAAAATGCGTAAAATGTTCATAAAAGCAAAAAATAAAGGATACTTAAGAAACCGGTAAAGGTGTTGCTTCTGAGATTGACACTGAATTGGACGCAGGAAGGGGAACTTCTGCTTTTTCCCCCGCTCTGTAATACAGAGTAATTTTGGGAAGGTAAAATGGAAAGAGTCATTGGGATGTATGACAGTGTTGAGGAAGGATGGAAGCAGCGTGGCCCGGAGTGATTAGGAAGGACTGTTGGAAGGAGTGGGGGCCTTGATGGTTGGGCAGAATGCATTAGGAAAGAGGATGACAGCAGCCAGAGCCTGGTGGTAGGAAAGCAGGTGTTGTGGGGACTGGGGAAAAATTACATTTGGAAGGAGCTCTGGGTAGGGGCTTTAGTAGTGAAGGAGGGTGTTGTATAGCAGGGGGCAATGGAATGTTTGCTGTACTCCAGCACAATCCGTCTGGCAGCAAGGACGAGGGAGCTTGTAGGCAGGGCCATAGGGCAGGAGCCTCTCATGTGGCTTCTTCTGGCTCCCAGGTAGCTGTCACTGATCCCTGCTAGGGTGTTGCCTGATGAACGGGGTTTATACCTATACACCCGATGAATAAGCTCATGGCACTTCCTGTTCCTCCACTCCCAAGAGTGTGGGCCTTGGAAGCTTGCCCACCTCTGTTGTTGCCTGGTGTGGTTCCTGTTCCTCTGAAGCCAGCATGTCTCTCCAGACATTTTGGAGGTTATGTAGAGCGACTGGCCATTGACTGAAGTGTAGTCACTTCAGAACGGGCCCGTCCTTTGGAGTCAGGGAGTTTGGAGCTTGGATTTTGACCTTGCCACTTCCTGGTTATGTGGTCGTGGGATGCACTCGATCCCTCTGGGCTCCAATATCCTCTGTGCAAAATGGAGATAGTATGATTTACCTTCTCAGTTGTTATACCTGGCAGGTTGATACCTTGCAAATAGATGCGCCATCCTTTACTTTCATATTATGGTACCCAGTCTGACCTGTAGTTACGTATCTATATTATTTATGTTTAGTATATGAAATATATACTTATTTGTATCTATTTATGACCATATCAGTCTATGCTGTTGGACTGTAAGCTCCTTTTCATTGGGGATAATAGGTTCTAATCATTGCTTTACCTCAAAGCGCTCAGAGTGCTAAGTACATAGTAGGGCTAGGTAGATGTTGTGTGAGTGGAGTCTATGTGGTTTAACCTACTCCAGTCTTTACAGCAATTGGCTTCTGATTGTTTAGGATGTGTCTCTGGGCTAGGGCATATCTTGTGTGTAGTTAAAACAAGTTTTGTCAAGCCAGATGCCCTTGTTAGGGTGATGTATCAGGATGGCTCGGAAGTCATTTATTATTTCGTTCCACTGTGGCATATCTACAGTTTGTGGGCCTTGACGTTCGTGCAGTTTAGGAGGTCTTCTTTAAAATCATATGAAATGGCAGAAGGCCTGGGAGTACAGCACTAGAACCCTTTCCAGGACCTTACAAGGGATTTTGGAATGAGGGGTGCTAATGCTTGAGCTTCAGGTAAACCATCTCTGTATTTCAGGATTCACAGAGCACTCACTGAAGGCTGTGGTAGGAGTTACGAAGGCTAAGGAGATTTCTAAAAGGGGAAAAAATGGTGGCAATGAATACAAGTTTTAGTAAAACTGTCATCCCAAGCAGACTCAGAAGAAAATCCCTTGTATGTTTCTTTTCATTACACAAATATCTGTTGAGCACCTACTCTGTGCCAGGCACTGTGTATGCACTGGAACATAGCTGTGAAAACAGAAGTCCTTTTCCGGTGGAGCCTACATTTCAAGTGGTCCCCTCCATCAGGACCTGCAGACCTACTTAGATGGCAGTAAAGAGCCACAGTACTGATCTGCGGCGGTGGCAGTAAAGGCACTTCAATGCCTGTATTTCCCTTTCTGATTCCTCTCCCTTCTCTCCAGGCCTGTTCTGAGAGGAAGAGCCACATGGTTCAGCCTATGCTAAGAGGACCTGAGCCATCCTAAGCAGTGACAAAAGACTCCTCTACAGTTCCCTGGGGGAGTGGGGATGGTGGCTTGGGACTGCTCAGGCCCCTCCCTGCCCTGCCTGTGGGACAGAGTGATAAAGGAGCCATTACCTTCCCATTAAAGTCTCCGTTTTAGGGCTTATTTCAGCCACAGAGGTAGTCCAGCAAAACTGAAGGAGCAAATCCTTCAGACTCCAGAGCCCATAAACGGAGGTGTTTCCTATGTCCTGCTTCCCGAGGGGTGGCGAGCCCCATAGTCTCCAAGGAGAACGGCGGAGTCCAGAGACGTGAAGTGTCTGCCTCGCTGTTTACCCCCAGCCGGTGCTCCACTCGGCCACAGCGGGGCGGTGACTCAGAGCTGGAGCTGTGTTCCTGCCTCGTTGCCAGTTTTTGCGTGGGGGTTGGGGAAGAGGGAGAATGAATGAGTAGGAGCAAGTGGCGGCTGGATTTGTAACACCTTCGGAAGCAGCTGCCGGAGAACCGAAATTGAGAATAGGCGGGTGGGGAGCCTCTGCCTCACCTCTTGCAGGCAGCTAGGCCCTCCTTCCCTGTGTGACCAGAACCCAGGTTTTCATAAGGCCAAGGCTGGGGAAGAAGACACAGTCCTTCTGAACATGGAGCTCAAGGAGAGAGTGAGTGCGTGTGCCACCTTTCCCGGCGAGCTGGGGAGAGCAGGTTAGTCCTGTCCGGTCTTCACAGGGACTCCGTTCACTGCGGTGTATTCTGATTCATGAAAGTCAGATAATGGACTGAAGGGGGGGGTTCGATGGCTTGGTTGGGAGTGCCAACCAAAAACAGTCCAATTTAACTGAGAATAAATAGGACGAAAGTATCATTAAGTACACCTCCCCGATGTCATTACAAAGGATTCTCTGTTGGCAAGTGAGATCAGGGAGACAGTGTTCTGCCTCATTCCTTTGTGTTTCAGTTATGTTGTATTGTTGTTCCGGCTCAGTCTGTGGCTCTGCCAGGAGTCAGAGATGAACCCCAGTGTCTCAGGACGTGATTGTTGGAAGATCCCTACAATGTCACTTGGTCCATCCTTCTCATTTTACTCTGGAACCTGGCTTACTAAACAGAAGCATAGAACCGGCTACTCTCTGAGGTTGAAAATGTTTCCTGCGAAGTTTGAAAACTTCTGTAGCGTGCGCATCCCTGACTCAGCACTGCTCGCTGGGGAGGCTGTTTTTCTTGGGCTGTGCTTTCTGAACGTTTGAGGACTGACCCAGTGGGGGACAGAAGTGGGGCTGAAGGCAGGCGTCTACTGATCTTAAAGGACTTTTTCTGGCAGGCAAGTTCCTTAAATAGAAGTTTAAACAGGAGGCTGGATAGAGTGCCTTAATTCAAAAGGGAGAAAATATGTTCTTGAGCCGCTGCCCTATGGCAGGCTAATCATACTGGCACTTGCAGTACGGAAAAAGGCAAAACAGCTATATCCGTGGGGAGTTTCCGGGCTAGCAAAAGAAGACTCTAACAAGCACTTAAACGTGCAGTGCTACAGGCCAGGCCCATTATTAGTACTCTTCAAAACAATCTGCAAGGTTGGGATTGTCTTCTCGTTTGGCAGATAGAGAATCCAGCACTCAGAAAGGTCAGTCACTCATTCAAGGTCGTGCACCGCCAAGTGTGCGGCAGAGCTGGGGTTTGAGCTGCAGTCGTCCTGACTCTGAACAACAGGCTGGGGTTCATGCTTGGCAGGCTTCATGTGGCCTCTACATTGGATGCATGAGAGAACCTAAGACCCCGAGAGGCTGAGTATTTGCTGGGGGTGTGGACCTGGTAGTGACAACGCTGTATCTTGGCTCCTAGTACTTTGATTCTCTGCCAACATTCTTCTTCAAAAAGAAAAAAAAAAAAAAAAAAGGAGCAGGAGTCCATCTGGGTTTGCTTTCCTCATTCTGTCAGGAGCTTGGTTTTAATCTTTTCATGGTTCTTGAGGTCTTGTAAAGTCAAAATTAAAACTCCCTATTAACCACGTAGGACTCTTAAGGGCCCCATGTGGGAGCTCAGGAAGAAGGCAGGTCTTATACTTGGGTTAGTGGGTCAGGAGAGCTAATTTATGAAATGAGTTGGCCGCTGAGTGGATCTGAAAACATCTGGAGCACCTGATGAAATGTAGAGCTTTTCAAATCACGCTAGCAGACTTGAGTCTGTGGAATCCAGAGTTTAGAAAGCACAGCTCTCTTTGCAAGATATGTGAGCTTTGAGGTTGCTCAGTTAATTCTGTGACTGCTTTATGCCCAGTTCTGTCTGTGTCAGGCTCTGCCCTTTTAATGCCTTCAGGTGAGGAGAGCAGGGACTGACTGTCCGTTCAGGTAGCAGGTCTGGGGTTTGGCTGGATTTCAGTGTCTCTGCTTTATTGGATGTGTGAGTGAAAGCCAGGTGTGGACCGCGTGGGAGTGGGGAAGGCCGTTCTTTGGTTTGTGCCATGCTCCTCAGGGCTGGTCAGTGTCTCCACTGCACGTAGGAGCCTTTATCAGGCCTGCAGACCCCTCTCTCCCCCACTCTCTCTGGGGGAGTCTTGACAGGTTGGGCTGCAGTGATCAGGAAATGAGGTGGGTTATGCACCTGAAAGTGATGTGTGCTTGTGCTCAGGCTGTTGAGATGAAGGAGTTCAAGTGCCTGCTCCCTAGGTGTTACTGTTCTGTGCTGCAGGAGATCCATGAGAAATAAGTGAATGATGGTTCCCAGCCCTCCAGGAACTTGGGCTCTCGATGGAGGGGGCGGGGGAGGAGAACAAACACACATGAAGTAAGCAGAGAGCAATATAGGAGAGAGCATATAATCAGTCACCAAATTGTAGGTTTCGTAGCAAATACTCTCCAGTTCACAAAAGGGAGATACAGGTGATGTTTGTGTTCTCCTCCCATGTGTTTTTAACCACGCAGTCATTTCCTCTCGGGTGTTTACATTCCATTCTTTGATTCCCTGTGTTGAGTGTATTACCCTCCTTTGTTGGGGGGGGGGGTGTTCAGGGGAGGGCGGATTTCTCCAAATTATATTGTAACACAGTTGGGAGAGAGCCGAGGATGAAGCGTTCTTGGCATGTTGGTGTCTCATCCTTCTTTCTTTTGTCACTAAGAAGGGAAGCCGCTGCCCTCTGATGACTTACGACCTTTTAGATTCTTGTCTCTTTGGTACTTTTGCCCAGACCTCTGTAGGGGTTAGCTAGTGTATTTAGACTTATGGCCTCACTTTAAGGTAGAAGCCTCTTTAGTTGTTTTTCATTCATTCATTCAGCAAATGTAACCGTGCCAGACACTGGTATAAGCCGACAAGGGCAGTGAAGAGACAGGCAAGCTCCATGCTCTCCTGGAATATACCTATTAGGGAGACTGACAACAGTCAGAACACATGAGTCAGAGAAATGACAGTAATAGTGAAAATAGGGTGACATGATATGAAGTGACTGGGAGCCTACTTCTGTGGGTGGTTGGGCAGGGCTCTGAGGTGGTGATAGTTGTGCCAAGGTGAGTGATAAAGAGCCAGTTATGCGAGTATGAGAGAAAGAGCTTCCAGGTGGAAAGGCTAGCTAGTACAGAGGTTGTTAAGTTGGAAATAGCTTAGTCTTCAAGGAGCAGAAAGGAGGCCAGGGTGGCTGGGGAGGGATGGAGAAGGAGAGAAGATGTTTATTGTACAAGAAGGTGATGTAGGTGGTCAGGGGGTCAAGTCTCCTAGAGCCAAGCCGAGGCAAAGAGCTTGAATTTTACTCTGTGCTGTGGAGCTGTTGCGGGGTTTAAAGGAGGAATGTGACTTGATTTAATTTCCATTTGAAGAGACCCATCAGGCTTCCCATGAGGAGAGTGGGTTGTACAGAGGCCAGGGAGAGAGCAGTTAGGCTGTTGTACTATCTTAGCTCGAGATGATTGGGTGCTGGCTATAGGACTAGAGAGAAAGGGGTGCATTCAGAGATGTCTTGGAGATAGAGGCACCTGGGCTTGCTAATAGTAGTGTGTGAGGAAGTTACTGTGGAGCAGGGAATGGAGAGCGACTCCCAGGTTGCTGGGTTGTGATGCTGTTAATGGAAACAGAGAAACCTGCGGAAGGAAATACTGGGTTTGGTCGGAGTTGGGGGAGGAGGCTTATTTTGTTTCTGCCCTGTTAAAATGTGGATTACTAGTACTCATTGCAATGGTCAAGGTGCATGGTCAGGTTCAGCAAACATCAGCTCAGTACCTTCAGTGTGCCAGGCGTTGTGTGAGTATCCTCACAACTCTTGGGAAGGATATTATCACTATTCCCTGTTTGCAAATGGAAGCACCAAGGCTCAGTGAGGTGAGATGGCGTGCTCGGTTTGAACCCAGGTCTTCTGATGCCGGGGCTCAGGGCAGACACTGAAGGAGGCTGGCTAGTGTGCAGTGTTGATGGCTTTCACTTGAGAAGAGAGGATGGGGACCCTATGTTGGCTCATCAAGGCCCAATTCCGATGATTTCTGAAGAAGAGCCTGACAGAGGAATGCCCATGTGCAAGGAGTTGTTGAAAATCTTGACATTTCCAAAATAGTGCAAGCTCTAAAGACCATTTCAGTAAGATTCTCAGTCCCTTTAGGAAATGCCACATGAACAACAGTGACACTTTGTACTAAACAAGCCGTTTTATAAAAGTGTTAAATAAAATAAAAGGACCTTGGAAGTGTTGAGGGAAGGTAAAGATGCTACTTCAGCCTTTGAGTGCCACCTTTTTACTCTGTGGCCCAAGTAGGAACTGAAGGAGATAGGGAGGCAATTTCTTCTGCTCTTGGAGTTTCGGTGACTAATTTGGGGACCCAAGTAGAAGCATTATTAGGTTACCCACAGTCCTTGGTTTTCTTGAGACACTGGGATTCAAACAGTCAGTGCCTTAACAAGCCTGGAGGCAGAGCTGAACGTGGCATCAGGCCTGCAAGGTGACAGTCTTGCTGCATTAGGGGAGCCACACTGGGGAGCCTGAGGAGCCAGAGGGGCAGATGCTGCCAGGCATACCAATGAGAAGAGCCTTGATAGAGTCCCTCCTTAGACTTTCAAGCTGGATCCTCTTCTTACATTTTAAGCTGTTCTCTTTATAGCTGGGCCAGATAAGAGCTCTTGCTGACTGTGCGGGTTTGTCCCACACTCAGCATACCAATACCACCACCATCGGTAAACCAGATTTATCAGGGTGCTCTGACCTCCACTCGTGGGCACCGTTCACATAACTCCAGAGCTTCTTGCTATGCCCAAAGGAATTGCCAGTCTAAGTAATTGGAACCCTTATGTTTAACCGACCAGAATCTCGCTGCTCACATTATGGTCAAACTCTGTATGAATGGAAAATTAATCTTGCAGAAATGCTGCAAGAAACTGTAGGACTCGTTTACGTCTCGACTAGTCCTGTCAGTGGTTGTACGTGTGCTCCTCCTTATATTGAGCTCAAATTGGTTTCCACGGCTCCCTGGTCCTAACTCTGCCTTGTGAAATCTCTTCTGTTTGCTGTTGGACCTCTTTAGGGCCTGACCCAAGTCCTTCCAGGCCCTGGGCTTGTGAAGACGTGCTTATTTATGTGGATGGGTATGTGTGGCCCGCCTTCAGGGGGAAATCCTTCCCTGTAACCTTTTGTGTGCCTTAGTCCTCTCCCAGGTGAGACCAGCTGACATTCGACTTAGTGGGGGGTGTTTCTAGGAGGAAGGGCAGGATCTGAAAATAAAGCCTAGCTTGTGTTTTACTTCATTTGCCAAGTTACTTTCTAGTAGTCTGAAAAGAAACAGAAGCCCTTGTATGGAGGAAAGAACGTTTCTGTGTTCCCTTGAAACTGGCCACCTGGCTTCCAGCCGGGCCATCTCCATCACTCCCAAGAAGCAAGGTAGCAATTCAGGTTTAAGAACAGGTATTTCAGGGGATTTGTCTGTGCCTGCTAAATGTGTCTTGAGACAGGATGATAGGACATGAGATTCTTCATGGATTTTAGAAAATCAGGAAATGGAGCAGGGTGGGGGCTTTTGGCCTGAGGTCAGGGACAGCAGGTAAAGCTGGAGGACTTTGCAATCTCCAAACAGGTGTGGGGATCCTGCATTTACTATACAGCCTTTGTTTGGTGAGGGTGAGCTTGCAGTTAGGAGAAGGAGACCAGAAGGGTGGTGGTGTGCAGGAATGCAGAAGTCGACTGTCATTGTGGGCAAGTCATCTACCCTTCCCGGGTCTCACTTTCCTCACCTGTGGTCTGGTGTGATGAAACACAGCCTGCCATACTGGGGGTTTGGGAAGACTGAATTAAATAACCCAATACCTAACACTTCTTTTACTCAAAAAAGGGCTGAACCAGAAGCTCTGTGTGCTGGGCAAGCTTGATCAGAAATGATCCTTTTGTAAGGCCTTTGTATTCAGGAGGTATTATTCTGGTTTATCTCTTTTCTCAGCGTATGAGTCCTTCCCCCCCCCCCCTTAGTTTAGTGTTCCATTAACATCATGGAACCCAGATCATCAGTTTCCTTATGTGTAATGTGGGAGTAAAAATTTCAGCCCTGCTTATCTCAGAGGATACTTGGGAGAGTCAGGTATAGTGATGAATATGACCAAATTTGAAGCTTCATGGAAATTCAGGAAATTTTTTGTCAAAAAGGGCAGCATCTATATTAAGGAAGAAAGGTTGGGGAGCTGCCTCCAGATCTGATTAAAAAAAAACAGTCTTTTTTTTTTTTTTTTAAACTGGCTATTAATATATATATATATATATATATATATATATATATATATATATATATTTATTTATTTATTTTTAATGAGCATGTAACGTATTTTTTGCCCCAGAGGTAGTCACAGTGCTCACCATAGCACATATCCTCCCCAATGTCCATCACCCAGCCACCCTATCCCTAACCGCCCCCCCCACAACCCTCAGTTTATTTCATGTGATTAAGAGTCTCTTTTATGGTTTGTCTCCCTCTTGATCCCATCTTGTTTCATTTTTTCCTTTCCTACCCCCCAGGACCCCCTGCCCTGCCTCTCAAAGTCCTCATATCAGGGAGATCATATGATAATTGTCTTTCTCTGATTGACTTATTTCACTTAGCATAATACTCTCTAGTTCCATCCACATCGTTGCAAATGGCAAGATTTCATTTCTTTTGATGGCTGCATAGTATTCCATTTGTGTGTGTGTGTGTGTGTGTGTGTGTGTGTGTGTGTGTGTGTATCTCACATTTTCTTTATCCATTCATCTCTTGATGGACATGTAGGTTCTTTCCATAGTCTGGCTATTGTGGACATTGCTGCTATAAACATTCGGGTGCATGTGTCCCTTTAGATCCCTACATTTGTATCTTTAGGGTAAATACCCAGTAGTGCGATTGCTGGGTCATAGGGTAGCTCTATTTTCAGCTTTTCAAGGACACTCCATACTGTTTTCCAGAGTGGCTGCACTAGCTCGCATTCCCACCTACAGTGTAGGGGGGCTTCCCTTTCTCCGCATCCTCGCCAACACCTGTCATTTCCTGGCTGGTTAATTTGAGCATTCTGACTGGTGTGAAGTGGTATCTCATTGTGGTTTTGATTTCTATTTTCCTGATGCTGAGTGATGTTGAGCACTTCTTCTGTTTCTAAAACAGCTATATCTTTGTCCACTTTAAAAATCCATGTATCTTCTAATGTTAGAATGTAAAGTTCATCTTAGTGTCTAATTCTTTCAGCTCAGGATTTTATTTAAGCTGGTATAAGTTGGGTGTGGGGAGCCTAGGAGTTGCTATCCAGGTCATGCAGCATATATGAAGAGGTTGCTGGATGCTGGTTGCTGCTCTGGGCATAGAGAAGATCCCCTCTTTGTGTACATCAGAGATCCTCCTAGCTGACCTTGGATTAGGGACAAAGGTTGTTTGGGGACTACTGAGTGCCACATATGTGTTGTCATTTAGAACTTTGGCTCAGGCACAATAGAAGGAGGGAGGTGCAGAGGAAGAGAGAGGGGGAGTAGCAGTGGATGAGATGCTGTTTTTCTGATGCTTTGTCTTCAGGGATTTCTGGTTGTGGCCAGGAACCCCTGAGCCCCGTAGACTCCTAAGGAAAGGGGACAGCAAGTTATTATGCAAAAAGTATATTGGATCTAGAAATAGAAGACCAGGATTTATGTTCCTGTCTTATCACTTACTGATGATATTATCTTGAGCAAGTCACTTAACCTCTCTGAGCCATTTCCTCATTCATAAAATGGGGGTCGATGGTGGTAATAACTAAGAGGCATAAGGAAAGGTTTTGTAGACTGTAGAGTCCTTGAGAAGTAACAGTGGATCATGGTGTTGTTGCTTCATTATTAAGCCTGTTATGAGCAGGGCTTTTTGGTTTTTTTCCTCCAGGTAGAAATGAGGCAGGCTTTGAGTTTGTAATTCCCTGGTGAATGCCGAGCTGGGAAGAAAGAAAGAAAAAAAAGAAAGAGAGAGAGAGAGAGGCGGAAACTGGGTGTAAATAAATCCTAACCCGTGAACATGGTGCAAGGATTTCTGGACCAGGTGTTACTGGGGTCCAGTTCTCATCCTTATCTGGATGCTTGTGCCTTAACTCTGCTTTTTGTGACGATCAGGCTGCTGTCTGCCAGATGGAGTCCTGGGATTCCATGGGCTTGCTTCAAACCTAGGAATTTGGAAGCTGGAATGGTTGGGAGGGATGAAAGGTTGGGGGTGGTGGTGGTGGTACACAATCACAGGGCCAAGGAGCAACCTGGTTTTGATGGCTTGGACTGCTTCACATTTGGCTTATCAGCAGTCAGGCTGCTCTAAACTCAGTGCCAACTCACCCCAGCCACTGGAACTCAGGACACTCTGGCCAGGGCCCAGGGCAGAGTAAGAAAAACCTTATGCGCGAAGAGAGTTTTTTCTTTTTTAACCTTATACTATTCTTATTAAGCCTACTAATCTCTGGGGTGGCCCCATGCTTAGTTTGGAGATGGGCTAATACTTTAACACTAGCAAAATGAGATGATGTATTGACTCTGACAGTGAAAGCATTTTAACCATCGGTATTAGGGGCCCTAAAAAATGACCATGCCCTTTGATTAATTAATTCTACCTCTGGGAGCTTAACCCAAGGAAATAATTGGAATTTCAGGAAGAGTTTGTAGTAAAAGATGTATAATGCATCTAAAATATCCAGCATCAGATGAATGGAAATCTTTCTAGAATATAAGCACGAATGGAGTAAGGACTTCTTGTTCACTCTGTATCTCTGGCACCTAAAACAGCGCCTGGCACACAGATGGCCAGTGAACATGTTTTATGTGGCTATAGACAAAAAAAATTTATATCCATAGGATAAAACTCTGGTTTCACCTATCTGGACATAGAGCATTCCTATGAAACATTTTGTAAGACAGAATGATGTAAGGCAAATCAGATTACTATAATTTATGTGGAAAAAATTTTGAGCACTCTCAGACTCCCAAAATAACCTCTTTGGCTTTTCTGATATCTTAGGACACATTTTGTTAATAGATACACAAAATAAATTGAAATAAAACACAGCTGCTCCCAGACGCCCTTCAAAGCCCTGGCAACTTGATGCTGAGATGCTGGTGTTGTTCTCTGGTAGGGAGCTTGGGGGCGCCACTCGCTGCTTGCCTCCGTGAGGATTCCCTGCAAAACAAATGCTGAATGCTTTTTGCTTTTCAACTTTTTTTTTCTGAAAGCGAAAATTCCTCTTCAGATTTCTTTCAGTTAGTGAAAACAGGCACTAATATAGGTCTTTCCTAAAAATGAAGTGTCATAACATGAACTTCCAAAAAGGAGAGGGAGGGGGCACACATGGATTCAGCTATTTCAAATAAAGAAGTCTTAAGGACAGCAAATTGTCTATGTGATTAGGATGTGAAAAGGGCAGGAGACAGATTTCTAAATACAGCAAAATCATAATCTTTTAGTAGAGGGAAAAACTAGGGAAGGAGAAGATACTCAGGTATATCTGTATGAAAGTGATGAAATATTGGGTGACATTTTTTCTTTTTAAATTTTCTAAAATTTCTAAAAGGACTGATTCTTTGATTGGGGGAAAACACTTTAATCTAAATCATATTCTTTGAGGGGGGAAGAAAATGACTTTAGTTTATTTATTGAGCAAACCAGCAGCCTTTAGAGCCCTCTCCTCCTTTCTTTCAAAGAACCAGGCAGCCTTTGTGAATACACAAAACACCTACACACTTTGGTTGTGTCTGTTGGCTTGGCATGGAAGCTGATCCCTTCTAACTTCAAAAGGGTGATAGAAACTCCACAGTGTTGAAATTGTGCAGGTCATGTTGCAGAGACATGCCCATACATTTATATCCCATCATTGAAGCGAAGGCATTTTGTAGTAGGGAGAAGAATTTTAAGAAGATAGGTTTTTCTGGGTGGGTGGTTAATTCTTGGAATTCTTTCCCTGGTTCATGGTTTTGGGAAGCTGTTGATAGTGCTGTCTACTTTCCTTCATTCTTGTTTTAGCTCGTGCCGTCTTAAAGTAACTCGCTTCTGAGGAGTTTGGTCTGTCCGAATAAGGACTTCACAGAATGTCTCTCGAAGATGCAATGTTCTCTTGCAGCCAAGGCTTTCCTAGAATTAAAATCCCTGTGTCTTAGGTGGGCTTGGGCACCTGAGCTGAAAGTTTTTGTTTTCCAGTGCAACTGGGTCTTGACATATGAAGTGCATCTTTGAAGAAAGACCCACTCTCTCACACTGGGAGGAATCTGTGCTGATCAGGGGTCCTCAGACATTACTGATCTGTTGTTGTGTCTGCAAGCCTTCCCATTCCCATGACTTCTCATTCATTATCTCTTTTTCTTTCTCTTTAGCCATAACCAACAGACCACAGCATTCAGGCATCCTGTGAGTGGGCAGTTTTCGCCAGAAAATAGCGAATTTATTCTTCAAGAAGAGTAAGTACTTCTATATATTCTCCTTTTCCAGGCAGAGTTTGGGAGCTTAAAGGCATTGGCTCAAAACAGAGCTTGTTGGACTATTTTCTGTCCCAGATAGAGGGACTTGGAGTGGGATGGTCGATTCAAAGTGGAATGCAAGAATTTTGTTTTTCAATCTCCAGACTTCTCTCAGTGGGAAGATGTGGAAGTGTGGAGATGACCCAGGTTTGTGCCATGACTGGTACTGTCAGAGCCTCTTGCAAACACCCTGTCCCCTGAACGACCCCCACCCTCCTTAAGTATCATCTAACACACTAGCTGTGCTCTAAGAGGACCCACTCATCTGGAGCGAAATGGCCTTCAATCACACCAAACTGAACCAGCCTTTCAAGGAAACCTCGAATAAGAGTCTAAGGCCAGGGCTTCGAAGGGAGGAGGGCTGTGGCACCTGGAGTTCTTTCTGCTTGTTTTTTCCATTGTGGGGACTTTCTTGCTCCTCAGTCTGATTTCAGCAGGTCCCCTGGGGTGCTCAGAGGTAGGTACCACCACCCAGGGCTTATCTATTTAAAAATGCGTCTACAGCCCAAGCAGGGTATGTTCTTCTCCCAAACACAAAGGCAGAGAAAGGTATGCAAGTGGCTCTGCTTCCTCCTGCTCGTCTGAGACAGTTCTGTTTGAAGTAAATAAATAGTTCTGTTTGAGAAATGAATAGAGATGTTGGCTTTTTCTCTCCTTCATATCATTTTTCTGTTCAATCATCTAGACCAAATATGATCTGAAAATAAAAGATTTATATTTTTATAGTATTTCTCTCCCTCAGTACTTATACTTTTAAACTTTCTATTATGGAAAATTTCAAACCTATATACAAAAGGAGAAAGATAAAGTAGTAAGTCTAGTGTATTCAACTCTCATCTTTAATAATTTCAAAAATATGCCTGATTTTATTTCATCTGTACCTTCCCCCTCACCACCTAGATTATTCTGAAGCAAATTCCAAACATCATTTTGTTCCTACAGTATTTTCAGTTTAGAATCATACCTTATAGAACTTTTAAAACTAGAAATGTATAACGATGATACTGATATTCCTTGCCTGTTTACTCTGTGCTGGGGGTTTACATATAACACAACAATCCTGAGAAGTAGACCGTCATCACTGTTTTAGAGATGAAGACACGAAGACTCAAAGAAGTAGGGTCACTTGTTCAAAGTTGCATGGCTGGAAGTAGAAAAAGTCAGGATGGCACCCCCGCTTGATCTCTATAGTCAGGGCTAACCCTTGCCACTAGTGATTGGCTACTTGCTAAATTCTTTGGATTCTCCTGGCCCATGGGTCATGGGGTCTGACTTCGCAAGTGTCAGTACTATTAGAAAGTGGATGGGAGGTAAAGATGGTCTTGTCTTCTACACTGAGACAGAACTGCTGTGGAAAGACAGAGCCAGAATGTGGACTTTCCACATTCCAGCTTGGTACGAGCGTGTTTAAAGAATTCCTGAAGGTTAGAAGCTCTTGGGAGGTCAGTGAGTCCAGTCCCCTTCCTAAGGCATCCTAGAGAAATGGCTGCCTGTCATTTTTAAAGGTCTGTATGGAGAATCCATTAGAACACATAGTTTGGGAAGTTACCAACTTTAATAAAAGCTTCTAGAGAAATGCAGACTTCTCATCACTAAACACCCTTGTCTTATACACCCCTCCTTTTCCTCACTGTTAAGATTTTGTCCTTGGCCACTTCTGAGAAGGTAGCCTCTTTTATCCTCCCAAAATATCTCTGTAGCTAATCTCCATTCCATCCAGTTTCCAAGAAAAACACTTTTTTTCAAGGGGCACTTTTCTGGATGTCATAAGGACTGCTTGCTTGTCTCAGGTGGTGGGTGCAGGGTCTGGGTGACCAGACCATCCTTGAAGCAGGGAAAACGTGCTTTAGGCATTGAGAGGAAGGGAGGATTCCTGTGGACTGAGCTGGCGATCCCTGGGTTTACTCATTAAATACTTACAAAGTGCTCATATTGCGTCAGGGACTGTGCCAGAGAGTTTGCCGTTACAACAGCGTGCGAGACAAATGTCCTGTCTGTGAAAAGTAGTAGAGTGGTAGTGAAGAGAAGGTGGTAGAGTAGGGGAGATAAATAAACAAGAGGTCACAAATGTGGTAAATGTTCTCGGTGGAAAAAACATAGGGTTCGATGGGAGTTGGTAAAAGAGGGTTCTAACCTGGCTTAGGGATTGTAAGAGGCCTCTCCATCCTGGGAAGGGAGGCTGTTTCAACTGAGACCTGTCCAGTCACAGTGCCCCAACCTGGGCAGTGACCTAGAGGGGAAAGAGCGTAGAGCTATACCAAGTGAGTGAGAATGAAAAAATGAGACACACCAGATGGACTCTGGAGGTAAAACTGGACTTGGGAGGTAAAATTGACAAGACTTGGTAATTGATTGGCTGTGATGGGGAAGTGTCTGGCCCTAAATTGGAGGAAGGGGGGATTTAGATAAGTAAAGATAAGTGTGCACGTGCATGCGCCAATCATTCACAGCTGAAGGAAGTGTGAACAGCCTTGGTGGGGTCAGAGGGCAAGAGGGGGACTGACTTGTAGCTGAGGTTTGAGGTTTGCAAAGGGGAGGGAGGAGTAAGGTTGGAGAGGGAGTTTCGGCCAGTTATCTAAATTGCTTCCTTTTGAAATACACCCAGAGTTACCCCTGGTGGAGCTCTGGAGGGGGAGTTCAGCATGATTTCACCTGATAGAAACCCAGTTTTTAAAAAACGTATCAACAAGGGGTGCCTGGGGGGCTCAGTTAGTTAAGTGTCTGCCTTTGGCTTGGGTCATGATCTCAGGTTCCTGGGATCGAGTCCCACATGGGGCTCCCTGCTCAGCGGGGGTCTCCTTCTCCCTCCCACTCTCCCTCTGTGTACTTTCTCACTCTCTCTGTTTCAAATAAATAAATAAATAAATAAATAAAATCTTAAAAAGAAAAGTGACAACAAATAAGATTCCTGTTTTGTTCCCTTAGAGGAGCTTAATTTTGTGTGGTGTGTTATGTGGTGAGGGAAAAAGATCAAGATAGCCATTCATGTGTGCTTTACACATCAGCTCTCAGATTAACATCAGGGGTGGGTGGAAAACTGGCTCTTTTCTTTTTCTTCTCTAAGGACTATCTGTTGAGGCCACGTGGACTCCTCTTGCTAGAGCCTCCACCTGAGGTTCTTGACGTGAATCCTTCCGTAGCAGTGGTTTTCAGTGTGGTCTCTGAACCAGCATCACCTGGGATCACTTTGGAGCTGCAAATTTTTTTTTTTTTTTTAAAGATTCTACTTATTTATTTGACAGAGAGAGATTTATTTATTTGACAGAGATCACAAGTAGGCAGAGAGAGAGGAAGGGAAGCAGGCTCCCTGCTGAGCAGAGAGCCCGATGCGGGACTCGATCCCAGGACCCTGAGATCATGACCTGAGCCGAAGGCAGCGGCTTAATCCACTGAGCCACCCAGGCACCCTGGAGCTGCAAATTTTTGAGCCCTATCGCAGATGTACTAATCAGAGACTCAGGAGCTAGCACGTAATAGCATGTATTTGAAAGGCTTCAGGTGGTTCTAATTCAGGTAGACGTTTAAAAACCACTGATTTAGACAACTTGTATTTCCATCCTTACTAAATTACCCCTAGATTCTTCCTTTCATCCTTAAATCTCCTCCAGACACCCATCATTCTCTGGGCTGTGGTAATAATCTTAGATGGATTTTAGTCAAATAATCTTGGGCTCCTTCTTGTGTGTGTGTGTGCTGGTTGCGGGGGGGGGGGGGGTAGGAAACCCAGCTGGTCTCATGGTGGTTTCCTTGAGAGTATTACTTTGTGGACAGATAACTCATCTACCCCACTGCTGGCAGGTGGGACTTACTTGAGCCCCTTGGTGTAACAGGTGTATGCCCACCCAAAGATGACTTCCCACCTTACAAATTGGAAGCATGGAGAAGAGAAATAATGTGAAAGCTATGATCAGTGGGTCCAGAGGACATGAGCACTGAATATTTTAGTTTCTGTGCCAGTAATATAGAATCAGCCAGGATAGGCTAGTGTCTGCTGTGGTAAAAACAACAAATAAAATCTAAGTGACATGAAAGAATTAAGGTTTGTTTCTCACTTTAAAAAATTTATTTATTTATTTATTTATTTGAGAGAGAGAGGGAGGGGCAGGAAGAGGGAGAGAAGCAGACTCTGCTAAGTGTGGAGCCTGATGCGGCACTCAGTCTCATTGCCCTGAGAACGTGACTTGAGCTGAAATCGAGAGTCAGATGTTAAGCAACTGAGCAACCCAGGCGCCCCTATTTCTTACTTGCTCCATGTCCATCATGGGTCACCTAAGGGATTTTATTCTGTCATTTTTATTGAAGGATGCTCCATCTCTGTGCCTCCAGGATGGCCAACGTCAAGAAAAAAGGAACTTGAATTGTAAACTGCTCTTTCACTTAAACTTCATTGACTAAAGCAAGTCAGATGACCTCCCCTAACTTCACCAGGCCAGGGAGGTGCATTTCTACCATCCACCTGGGCAAGCTATCCAAAATATTTGTTGGCCAGCACTATCCTTAATGACTATACTTAATAATCCACAGTCCAGATTTATTAAAGAAGGTAGGACCTTTTGAGTCCATCACTAACAAGCTTCTCTTGCATGATTAGAGAGTTTGATTTCTCATTTCGCCTTTTCTTTTACATGATCTTGCTCTTTGTCGGAACCGTCAAGGCAAGGTGGGTATCAGTCAACAAGTCCTACAGCCTTGTTCCCCAGGGGACACTTCTGTATACCCAAGCCAACAGGCTGTGGAAATCCCACTTAGAAGAGCTAATATAAGGGGCGCCTGGGTGGCTCAGTGGGTTAGGCCTCTGCCTTCAGCTCAGGTCATGATCCCGGGGTCGTGGGATCGAGCCCCGCATTGGGCTCTCTGCTCAGCGGGGAGCCTTGCTTCCCCCTCTCTCTCTGCCTGCTTCTCTGCCTACTTGTGATCTCTGTCTGCCAAACAAATAAATAAATAAATAAGCAAGCTAATATAAATTCAGGCTGCATTAATAAAAGTACAATATGTAGAGAAAGGAGGATAATAGTTCTGGTATATCATGGTGTTTGTGGACTACTTCATTCATTCATTCCAAGTTTATGGAGCACCAAGGACATGCCAAGCCCCACTTTGATCTGGGTGCTAAGTTTCAAGAGGGATATTGAGCAACTTAGATTGCCCTGGGAGGGGGACCATTAAGGTGAGGGGTCTAGAAACACTGTCCCTTCACGTTCAGTCTGCAGGAGAGAAGATGAAGGAGGATGTGCTGTAAGGCTATAAGAAGGGCTGGCGGGCAGAAGTGGGATATATTTATTGAGTGGCCGCCAAGGCAGACATCAGGTCAATGAGTAAAAGGTCTAGGCTGGCAAATTTAGCTCAGTTCATAATTTTCTTGGAAAGAAATTTCCTGACATCCCTTGTTTTGGGATCTAGAATTTCATCTTTAACATTACAAGAAGTAATCTACCTCCTAGAGTAAGAGTTGGCTTTTTCCATTAATAGTAATATTGCTATTATTTTTATAGTGAACATTTAGAGCCCTTACTATTTATTACCAGGTACTTTTCTAAGTGGTTTACATTTATTTATTTTTTTAAAGATTTTATTTATTTGAGAGAGAGTGAGCATGAGCAGAGGGTGAGGGGCAGAGGGAGAGAGAGAAACAGAGTCCCCGCTGAGCAGGCAGCCTAACATGGGGCTCGATCCTGGGACCCCAGGATCATGACCTCAGCTGAAGTTAGACATTTAACCTATTGAGCCACCCGGGCACCCCAGGGATTACATTTATTAACTTAATTTCCACAGCAGGCTTATGAGGAAGATACCATTATGATCTTGGATACTGAGGCACAGAGAGGTTAAGAGACTTGCCAAAAGTCACACAGCTACTAAGTGACAGGATTTGAATCCAGATAGTCTGGCCCCTAATACTGCCTCTCATCAGACTGGTGTTTGAGAGACAATCCTCTTCCTTGGCATAGGTGTTACTGTGCCAACTAAGTAGGCTAGAGATTTTTTATTGTATCTGCAGTAATGAGGTTTGATCTAATAACTTAATTCTTGTGTGAAAGATGCCAAGCCAAAGCCTCCTTATTAGTCTTGTCTCCAGAAGATGTTCTCAAGCTTTTCTATAGGGCCTCATTTCCAGTGATGGGGTCATTCCAGCTTTTCTTTTTCAGCCTCTTTTCCTGATTCTCTATGACTTGCTTGAATTGGGAGCTTGTGGTTTGGCTTTGTGGCTTAACGGACCACACAAAGGGCCCTAATGAAAGAGAGAACATTGGCCCAAGGGACTCCTAGGCTATGGTTCTGAGGGTTGGGGCCATGCACAGGAGCTTTTGCTCCTCTGAGCCGGCTGTCCAGGAAGCCGCTGACAGACGCCTCCGCAGCTCTCTGGGAAGAGCAGAGAAGAGCATGCCAGAGCGGTGACGCTGGCGGCTGATTGACAGCAGGCTGTGTACACGGCTCCCCAGGCTCTGTCAAGCAGTTGATGTTGAGGTGGGGCCTAGCTGAGACTATGTGCTCTGGCAGTTCAGAAGCCTGCTGCTCTGCTCAGGAGCCAGGTGGAAGGTACCCCAATCTCCTAGATTCCTTAACCTGGAGGGGACCCTTTCTTGGCCTGCCTCTCTTGGCTTCCTCGTGAGGCTAGCTTGTTCCTTCCACTGGAGTCTGAGCAGCCCCATTTTCTCATTGGCATGTCTGGAAAAGAACTGTAGGTCGGAATGGCCTGGAATGTCATGAGTGGTATTTGGAGGACACCACTATAAACCATACTTTGCTGAAGGTAAGAGGTATCTTCCTGACCTTTGACTTCTTCCTTGTGTAGAGGCAGGGCCTGACTCTCCAAGGCCTATGCAGAGTATGGGCCTGGGGGTGGGTTGTCCCCTGCTGCTGGGAAACCAGGGGCTGGCTGCTGCTCCTCCTGCCGCTACAAGTTGGTAAGAATTTGCAGTGAGAGGTGAAGAGCACAGGATGAGGGTGGGGGTCCAGGCCAACTCTGGGTCTGTCCTGTGGCTCCTCTGCTGAGCCCAGACTGCGCTGCTGATAGAACCAGCACCTTGTCTCTCCAGCCTGGCAAGCTTGGGCTAGCTTTGCCTGTTGCATTTGGTTGCCATGGCAGCAGAAAAAAAACGAGGAAGAATGGAAACATCTGGCAAGCAGATGCAGAAACTTGACTGTTCAGTTTTCCTTCCTGGTCTAGGAGACGACGTTTGTGATGGTCACAGGTAGGGAAGAGGTGGCGCTAGTGTTGATCTGGCTCTGGCATTGATGTCTCCAAGGGCACCAGCACTGGGGGTGCGGTCGCTGCCATGCAGTAGTCACGTTTCGGGCTCTGTGTATGGGGGAAGATGCTGCAGTGGCGGCTCTGCTCTGGAAGGGAAGCTGCTGCTTGGTGTCATTTTGTTTCTTCCTGGGACTACCCCTCTGGTCCTCCTCTTTTACCTCCTTGGTCTGAGAAGCGCGCCTTCTCCCCCCACCCCCCAATCTCCATTAGAAAGGTGTTTTCTAGTGGGGGAGTGGCTGCCTGGTAAGGGTGGGTGGGTGGGGCGGGTCTGAGAGGTAAGAGGTGGGCTGGCCAATGGCTCCTGTTTAGCATCTCTGTAGTAGCAAAGCAGAGGTGGGAGGAACAGTAGAGGTCAAGGTCTGGTTCTTCCCCTGCACAGACTGAGGCACTGGGCATGGACAGCACACAGCAGAAGAAACTGGTCCAAGGTCATATGGCTGAGCAGGACTTAGGCTGAGTTCAGAGCAATGCTTGGGTTTGGGGGCTCACTGGACTGTTTTCATGCCAGGTGAGGGGTGTTCTTCAGGCTGGTTTCCAGCTCCTGGGTTGGGGTGGGATGAGGAACTGGAGCCTGTGTTCCAGAGAGGAGTTGAGCGGGGAGGGGAAGGAGCACAGAAAGCCACAGTTGAGTAACAAGGCCATACTTGCTGAATGAAAACCTGTGTCAGACAGCCTCCCCCGGGGTGCTGGGAGTATACAGTGAGCGTTGGCCGTCTGTCTGTGTGTGTCTCTTTCTCTGAGAAGAGGGGGTGTGGAGGTGTCTGCCTGCTTGGGACAAGAACTTTATTTTATTTCTGCTTTTCTTTGTGCATTGCTTTTCCCAAACCCCTTAGGTGGTGGGTGTGAGCACTTTAAAAAATGTGCTGGTTGTGAGCGAGTGTGCCTCTTTTCATACACCCTCCTCTTGTAGTGTTAATTCTGGCTGAGCTCTCTGTGTAGAATCCTTGAGGACAGGGAATTAATTTGGGGGCCTATTTTTCTAGGAATTGATGGGATACAAGTGACATCTAATGATGGCTTCTCAATAGGGCAGTCCCAATTCCCCATAGCTTTCTAACCTCCTGGGGAAAGAATAGGAGTCCGGTCCCCCAGCCACAGGTTTATTACAGTTTAAAGGAGCCCCACCTAGATAAGGTGCTTATAGGGGTGTTTCTAGGAAATGATTTGTTTAGAAGCTAATTGTTTGGCACCTTGAGCTTTCTGGGAGAGAAGTGCCTTGGAAGTAAAAATAGAGTGTACCTGAGATTTAAATTCTGGGGTCTCTACTGGGAACAGCCACAACAGAGCTTTTCATTTAGTGTAATGTGTCATGGTTTTCAAAAGGTCATTAGAATCCACAGAAACATTTTTGAGGTGAAAATAGTTTTCATCCCGTTTTGCAGAAATAGATACCGAGGCCCAAAGAAATGATGTAAATAATGTGACTTGTGTAGGAGTGACTAAACTGTAGAGTTTTGTTGAAACCTGGTTATTCCAGGCTCCTGGTCTTTCCACCACCCTAGGATCCTCTTGGTTTGGAGAGGGGGGTTGGGACTGAGAAGAGCATCAACAGCCTGCTTCTGTCACACATTGAGACTTGCCTTGGGATGATGATTCTATGGCAAAATCCAGGTGCTGGAGTCCAACTTCTATCCTGGACAAGTCATTCATCTCACTTAGCCTCAGTTTTCTTATCTACAAAATGGATATGGTAAAGCTGGCTCTCCAGGGTTAAGGGAGATAATGCAGGCGGAGTGCCTAGCACATAGTAGGTGCTGGACAAGTCCAGTCCAGTACCTCTGCTTGCTTGACCTTGTGTACCGATCCTAAGGTTTGCTGGTTCTTGGCTTGGTGACCTACCTACTAAGATAGCGATAGGGTAGGGAAGGGTGTTGCCGTGATCCCACTACAGCTTACTCTTGTTCATGATGTTACCGGGAGGCATCTGGGGATCCTAGTAACCAAACTCAGCTCAATTCAGACCCAACAGAAAAAAATGACTTCTGAATTTATAACCTCCCTCTTAACCACATTGTCAGTGTTGTATGCATTTGGTCCTGGGTAAGTAGTTGGCAGAAGCAGTTCCTTTTATAGAGGAAGAAACTGAGAGACAGAGAAAGTGATTTTCTGTCCAGGCTCACTTGACACATCCTTCAGGAAGTTTAGAGTAGGATGAAATCACTTTGCTACTGGGCATCTCCAGACTGAGTTTTATCTAGTTCTAACTTCTTTTGTTCATTTCAGCTGGGAGGCAGTTGAGTTAAAACTCTAGCTCACTGTTTTGAACTTCAGCCCACATCCCTCCAGCAAAATAATCAGCATTCATGTAGCCCAAGCCAAGGAAAGAGACGTCTTTGTTCAAATCGTCCCACTGTACTTTGGGAATCCAGAAACCTGGCAAACAGGCTTTTAAGTTAATAGATTTTATTTAATGACACCAAGAGTCTGCCTTCCCATAGCGTGTGCAGGTGTCTTGGTCTCCTCACCTGGGAGCTGTGTGACTCATGTGCTTGAGGGCATGCTGTTCACTGAACCACCTTTCACAGATACTCAGCTCAGGGGCGCAGGTTCCTCTCCCTCAGGAGAGGATGGATCTTGAGTCTGAGGAGTTGAAGACAGAGTCAGTCTCTGCCCCACCAGGCTCTTAAGTGGGGAACACACCTGTGTTCACTGAAAGGTGATTCTTTCAGTATTGTCTCACTTTGGGAGGCTATATAAATATATAACACCATTGATAGTCCTGTTGTTCAAAACATATGGTAAACAGCCTCCAGAACTTTCCATCCAAGCCAGCTTTTCAGCCAAGTGGGAAAATTGTTTTTGAGGCTCTTTTTTTTTTTAGGTTGGGGGTAAGTGGAAGGGCAGATGGAGAGAGAGAGAGATTCTTAAGCAGGCTTCGTGCTCAGTGCAGAGCCTGACATGGGGCTCAGTCTTGGGACCCTGAGGTCATGACCTGAGCTGAAATCAAGAATCGGATGGATGCTTTACTGACTGAGCCTCCCAGGTACCCTGAGACTTTTTTTATATCCTTTTTTGGGGCGTACCCAGTGGTATTCCAAGCATGGCCACCACGTGTTTTGTTTTGCTTTGTTTTTTAAACTAGTTGTAGTTCCAGATAACTAGTTATGTCCCAAAGTCATATTTACCCTTGGGAGACATGGGAGTTCATTACTGTGATTAAGGAGATGTAGAGAACATCCTCTGAAGGCCGATCTTGTCACTGGGCTGAGTGCGTAGCTGTGTGCACCTTGTTCTTTCAAAGAGCCAGGTCAGGGACTATGAGGTAGGGGTTGAAACTGTTGCTCAAGCTGGGAGCTGTCCCTGCTCATGGGGAGCCCTGATGAAGACATTCACTGTTTGTAGAGACAACACAGTCTCTTCTCTGGGGCAGATATAGTTTGGGCTTTAGTCATATCGCCTGATAAGCCAGCTTTCTCTGGGTGTGGCTGAGCAGAGGTCTCTGTAAATGAAGATGGAATTGTCCTCATGTTTTTCTTTCTTCTTCTCTTGTACTCTGCCACCCTCCAGCCACCCCCCTCCCTGCCCCCACCACAAACCACCGTGTTCCACTGTCCCTCAGTGATGTTCAGTGTTGGGACCACAACCAGTCCTTCTCCAGCTGAAATCTTTTCATAATTGGCTCCTTAGGTGGTGGTCATACCTTCCTTCCTCACCCATCCAAGGTGTAGGACAGTATGGTTGTCTGGAGGAGCTCCCTGAACAATCAGCATCCCTGAATGGGGTGGGGATATGGGGCTAGAAAGCAGGAGGTGATTAAAGTCAGAGCTCAAGATTGTAAGGTACAGAAAGGGTGCAAGTGGCCATCATCCTGGACCTTCCAGGCCCTTCCAGGCCAGTCACACATCTATCCAAATAGCCTTTCTTTGTCCCACAGAGGAGGAATAGTATAGTCAGTTGATGGAATGTGATGTGGTCATTTAAAATGATGTGGTTATTGCGGTGCTTGGCTAGCTCAGTTGGCAGAGCATGTGACTTTTGATCTCAAGGTTGTTGATTCAAGCCCCGTTTTGGGCATAGAGCTTACGTAAAAAGAAATAAAAGTAAAGAAATAAGATGATGTTGATGTGTTGAAAATAATAGAGAAAATGTTTAATTTATAATAAGTTTAAAAAATCAAAATGCAAAATCATAAACATAGTATCATAACAATTATATAAAAACAAAAAAGCTCTCTTTTCCCCCACCCCCAAAACCAGACATATAAAGAAGAATGGAAGGATATGTACCAAGTGTTAAAAATGATTTTCCTTTGGGTAGCAAGACTATGATAATTTTTTTTCTTTTAGCTTTTTAAAAAATATTTTCCAAATATTCTATAATAATCCTCTGTGTCTTAAATGGGAGCAATTTCAACTTGATAAATCCCAAACAAACCTCTGTTATTGTTAGACTTTGTGTCCTTAATTTTGGCATAGAGCTATAGCCGCCATACCTGAGAACTCATCCTTGTCTCAACCTCTGGAAATCTGAACGTCAGGCAAGACTAGGTTCCAGGCAGACGTTTTGGGCATAGTTGTGCCCGGAGGCAGGGGCTGGACAAGGCAGCCTCTCAGGGCCTTTCTCACCCCGCTCTTGGCGATTATCTCTCTGCTGCATGCAGCCTCTGCCAACAGTGAGCGGGCTGAGTGCTGTGACATTCTCTGAGTGGGGAGCAGTAACAAAAGTCTGGCTGGGATGGAGGCCGGGGGTGGGGAATCTGGAGTGAGTGCCTGAGCTGATAAGGAGCCAGTGATCTTTCTGCCTGGTGGGACTTGCACTTCCAGCTGCCAAGCATCCGGTAGAGCTCAGCCTCTCGGAAAGCTGGTCCCACTGCAGTGGTCCTGCTGTTGGCGCAGCTCAGAGAGCACGGTGGTCACAGCTACTTCTGTGAAGAAGTCATGGTGCCGGGTGTCGGGGCTCCGTCTTGGGGCGTAAGAAGGATCCCTTATCTTTTGTGCAGAAGTGGTTTTGAAGGAAACCGCCTATCTCCAGGTGGAAACTAGGATTTTTCCTCGTGGCACCTCTGTAAAAGTGAGCCTGGCGAATGGACACCCAGAGTGCTGCTTCCTTGTTGGGTCTTGTCTGGATGCTCCCTCTCTTCAGGCTCCTGGCCCAGGCCTCCAAATCCGATTTCCACCTCTCCTCAGGCAGAGAGCCTCAGTATATTGCTGCTGCCTGGATCGTGTTGCCCATCAGGGAACCGAGCCACAGAACGAGGAGACTCATACTTGGAGGAAGGCTTACTGATCCCGGAGTTAGTAGAGTCTGGGAATCAGGCATCAAGCTGTTCAGGGATAGGCACTGAATTTGTTGGAGGCACTCGCTGCCATCCAGGCTTGGAAAGACTGCCGGATGCTGGGGCTGTGTGGAGGCAGGTGAGAAGGGTTCTCTGCAATGTCTCTTGAGTGTCCTACTGAGATGTTCCCAGAGTTCTGGCTCTCTCAGCGCAGGCAGACCTTCTTGACGGGAAGCATGGTGTCTCTGGGTGCTGTTGGGGATGCGCAGAGGGACTCTCCACTGGGGTCCAGGCATGTTTCATTGCTTCCTGCTCCCAAGCGTGGCACAAGGGGTTAATATCTCTAATGGTTCTATTTTGGGGCAAAGGAGTGTTCCTAGAATAGGGTTCTTTGTTGAGTAATCTATTTTGGGAGGCAAGCCCCACTGGCATTTATGTAAGCAATTCTCTGTGTGTATCTGGGGGTGTGGATGTGTGCGCAAGTGATTTCTTATTACTAATTATAAGCAGTTTCTTTTGGGAGCCAGAAAAATGGAGGGGTATATGTGAGTGAGTGTGTGTGTGTGTGTGTGTGTGTGTGTGTAACGAGTATGGGTTTCTCTCATGTGAAGAGTGGCACAGCTGTGTGTGCACATCTGATTGGGCAGTTGCCACAGATACCCCATTAAGAGATTAAATGTAGGGACCTTAGGACAGCAGGCAGGATTGATGGCCTTGACCCCTTTGTGGAGTGTCAGCCATGAAGGTGTGCCCAGCTATGTGTGATCATCTTGAGTCCCTGAAGCAGGCGGACTTTGTGGTCCTGTGGTACATTCTGGAATCTGGTATTCTCCAAAAGATCAGTCATGGCACATGAACCAGTTCTAGTTTGGAGCAAATCTCAGGTTCCACTTCCACTGCAGCCTGGCACTTACTGGACTCTCCCATGTCTTCCCACAGGCCACATCCACATATGTCAAAGCAAGAGAGAAACCAAAGGCCGTCCAGCATGGTCAGTGAGACGTCCACAGCTGGAACCACGTCCACCGTGGAGGCCAAGCCTGGTCCCAAGGTGAGCTCCTGGCCACTCACTCCTTCCTTCCACCCTTTAATATTGTGCAGGTGCCCATCGACTGCCACCATTGTTTTGTGAGGGAGGCATGTAAGAGTTATCTTTTCCAGAGGTCAGATCAGGAAGGGAGACCAGCTGGGGTTATGTCACTTGTCCAAGAAAACAGGTGATTTCTGGCAGAACTGGGACTGACATCTGAGTCTTTGGATGCCTTCTTCATTTTCCTATTTTTAGTATATGTGCTGCCGAAGCGAGCACGACCTTCTTCATTTTCCTGACTTGTCTTGGGAGGGCCACAGCTCTGTTCACAGGTGTGTTATGAGACTGCCTAGTGGGATTTGTGGCCGGTGGGCCTAGGAAAGGTGAGATGTGGGACCATTGACTGAGGAGCAGGGAAAAGAACCAGCATCGCAGAGAAGGGGTGAGCGCTGAGGACTGAACCCAAGTAGGACGGTAAATAGCTGGAAATTGGCAAAATCTATGATGGAAAAGTAGCTTTGCTCCAGAAAGACTAGGACATATGAAGGCCAACAGCTGCTGGTGAAAGTTCATTGAAAAATCCCTTTAAGTTTTTTTGTTGTTGTTTTGTTTTTGTCTTTTTCCCTCCGTGACCTGGACGGGAAGTCTGCTAGGCCTTGGATTCACCTTTTAATTAAAATGCTGTGGCCTTGTGCCCACCTATTCTGGTCTCCTTGCTATTCTTTTCATCAAAGGGCACTGCTACTCAGAGTAAGGCAGAGGAGCCTACAGCTCTCCTATCGTGTAGGTGCTTTTTGTGACTCCCGAAGTCCCCTAAGTGCTGCTAGAATTCGAGTCTGCTTCTTCCTAGATCATGAAGTCCAGCAATAAAGTCCACAGCTTTGGGAAGAGGGACCAGGCCATTCGGAGGAACCCCAATGTTCCGGTGGTGGTGAGGGGATGGCTGCACAAGCAGGTGAGGAGACTGGGAGGCGAGGGTGGGGGAGGGGGGTGGCTCTAGCTGATCTCCGTCCTTACCCTGGCCCCTGGGAGCTGAGAACAGACTCTTAATAAGCTCTCTGTTCCTGGCTTTGTCTGAGGGAGATGTGTTGTCCATTTTTATGAGTGCTCAGTGGCTATAGCTTCCCTCCCCAAACCTACTTGACCCCTTGGGTTCCCAGTACTATTGGCTGCCCTGGGACCCAGGCACTCACTGGGTGGGTCAGTGTGAATCCATCCTTACCACCAGTCCCTGGCCAGCACTTGACCTCTTGATGTTAAAGAGCCTTTGCTATCATTTGGCTGAAAAATCCTCTTTTCCTCTCCCCTGGTCTAGCACACATGTCTAGCTCCCCTAGCACCTTGGATTCCGAATCAGCCAAACTCAGCTCATTGCCGCCTCACCCTTACCTCTCTTTTTAGTGATGATATCACCGTTCTCCTAGGTACCCTGGTTAGAAACAGCTCTTTCTTTTCCTACATCCCTCCACTCATGAAGCCCTGTCAGCTCCCCTGAGGCTATCATGCATCTCTAATACTCGCTACCAATTGTTCTGTCTCGTGTCCTCTGGCCACAAATAGACTGTGAGTTCCCAGGGCCAGAGAGCATGTCCCTTTTTTCTCCTTCCTTCTCTCCTTGCCATCCATCCATTCGTCCTTCTGCCTATTCATTTACCAAGTGCCTGCCAGGTTCTTTTTTTTTTTTTTTTTAAGATCCCTTCAAAGATTTATTTGTTTTCGGGAGAGGGAGAGAGAGCGCATGCAGCAGGGAGGGGCAGGGGAAGAGACAGGGAAAATCTTATGTAGGCTCTGCACTGAATGCAAAGCCCAACATGGGCCTTGATCCCACAACCCTGAAATCATGACCTGAGCTGGAAACAAAAATTGGACACTTAACTGACTGTGCCACCCAGGCGCCCCTGCCTGCCATGTTCTAACTGCTTCCACAGCATGGATAAAGAGCTGAATAACATGTGGTTCCTGCCATTGAGGAACTCAGTTTCCTGGGGAAACAGACACCTCTCTCACATGTCCTCTCGTTGCCCTCATGGTCTCTCACATACCATACCATCCAAAAAACACAAACTCCAAGATGTTAATTTTTACCAAATGCTTTGAGGGAAGACAGAAGAGGGCATTATATTGAGCACTACATGGAAGAGGTTCCTGGAAGTCCCCTCGAAATCTCTTTCCCATCAGACTCCCCAAGGCAGCTTCCATAGCTAACCTTCTCTGTCAGACACAGTGCTGGCATCTCTCTCAGTGACTCTGCTTCCCTCACAGCTGTGTCTCTTTCCTTGCCTCTCTGCCCAACTCTTTGCCTGAATAACCTTCTGACTTTTCCACTTGCATCCCCGTCCCCATTAAGCAAAAGTATGCTCCTTTGATATGTGGAGGGAGAAGGAAGGGGCTGTAAGTAATTCTCCCCAGCCCCACGGCCCAGCCCAGTAACTGTAAGAGGCCTGTGTGGAGTGCTGTGGACACACAACACAGAGAATGTAGCTGTGCTTGGGGAGTCCTGAAAGGCTTCCCAGAGGAAGTGACATTTGCACTAGGTGTGAAAGGATGGAGAGGAGTTTTCCAAACAAAGCAATATGCCAAGATATTAGAGATCATCTGGTCAGAGCAGAAGATAAAGCCAAGAGATGCATGAACTCAGCAAGTTAAATTTGTTTTTAGCACTTTAGTAAGTGGAGAGTGAACAAAACTTCATGCTGTGCTTAGATTTAGAGACTAACACAACTATTATTTTTTTAAATTTAAACTTGTCGAAAAATTTGCAGAAGGAAAACTTTTTTTTTTTTTTAAAGATTTTATTTGACAGAGAGAGAGAGAGCACAGGTAGGCAGAGCAGCAGGCAGAGAGAGAGAGTAAGAAGCAGATTTCCCGCTGAGCGGGGAGCCCGATGTGGGACTTGATCCCAGGACCCTGGGATCATGACCTGAGACATTTAACCAACTGAGCCACCCAGGTACCCAGGAAAACAGTTTTAACAGCTAAAGGCAACTCTGGAATTTTCCTAGGTTTGGGAGAAAAATGACCCTACAGCCCTACTATTTTCCTACCCTGGCCTTATTTATTATTTTTTTTTAGAGCATTTACAATCACCTAAAATATTTTTAATGAATGTCTTGATTTACATTTTAGATGCATAAAGACAAATTAATGTTATGAGGCAATTGATAGCAAGACAATCCAAGTCTCTTTACACTGAATGAAAGGAAAATCCATTCTGTGTAAATCAATTTTCTCTTCAGCAAAAGAGAAGATATTTTCCAGAATAGCACCTAAATAAATAAATAGCTTCCTTTTTGTTAAAAACGGATTTCTTTCTTAATGGAAGAACTGTATTTTTTGAATTCACATCTTCCTTTCTAAAAGGAAGATATTTACATTAATCTGTTTCCAGGAAACACACAAAACTTCCTGGGGACAAACCGTCGTTGAATCTAAATTTTAAAGTCCTATTAAAAAATGATCATGTGATAAACTTATTAATTCATTAATTTATTGAAAGAACGAGTGGCTATGGGTAAGTCTTGGTTCTAACATCACGCCTTGCATGATTGGAAAGGGGGAAGAGTATGCTCAGATATTGTCTGATTAGTTTTCTTTGCTTTGCAGGACAGTTCTGGAATGAGACTATGGAAAAGGAGGTGGTTTGTGCTGGCTGATTATTGCTTGTTTTACTATAAAGGTGAGCTGAGGCTCAGGACATCAAGGGCTCTTTGTGCGGGAGGGGATGGTGAGGTGATACAGGGGTTATATTCTCAAATCCAGTGACTGGACCAGTGGCCCAAGCTAGTTTATAACCTCTTTACTTGCTAAAGTGTTCACTTTTACATATGTGAATGGCTGGTGACTTCATTTTTACCAGTCCTTATACTTGAAGTGCCACTTGTTGAGTTAAAATAAATAGAATCCAGCTTATCTGCTACTTAGGCTTTCCAAGTCTGGAGTTGTCTCAGCTTCTACCCCATTTGGAACACAGGCATACCTTCGACACCATCTGGAGAGGTGGGAAGTACAGATAAATCTCTGTATTTTATAACTTGTTGTCTGGATCTATCCCCTGTAATATTGGATGAACCAACTTGTGAATTGGGTTGGCCACATGTACATTTTTGGAATGCCAGTACAAAGAGTTAGGGCTGTGCAATAGTGAGAAAGAAGTAAGACTCAAAATGTGGAGGAAGAGAGAGTTTTCTTGTAAGACAGACTAGGCTGTGTTAGGTGCCGTAGAGGACATTCAGTGTGCTTAAGCAATTCAGAGGGAGCAATAAATTAATTCCATATTGGAGAATTGGGGGAGGCTTCTCAATGGGATTTGAGTTGGGCTTATAAAGGTAGGTAGAGCTTTGCCTGCGTATGGGGGCAGATGGGAATTTCAAGCAGAGGAAGCAACTTGAATAAAGTTCTGGAAGCAGAAGAAAGTGGAAGGACAGACCTGTGAGGCCAAAGGGAGTCTTTCATGCAGGACATGGTAGAAAGATGGCTCAGGAAGTGGGTATGGGCCAAAATGCAAGGGGGTTGTGCCAGTAGGTAGAGTAAGTTGAGCTGCGTTTTGCATCCGGTGGGCAGTCAGCAAGTGTCTTTGAGTAGGAGAGCAGCAGGACCAACGCTGTCATTAGGAAGTTACCTCTGTGATGAAGATAGTTTGGAGGAGGAGGAGACTAGATGTAGAAGGTAGGCTATTTTGCACGTGCTCTAACTTTGCCTATGAGGTTTGTTCTTCCCCGAATGCTCTTCCCCATCCTTTAAAACACTTTAGTTATCTCCTTCCAAAGCCTTCTCCGCCTCCTCAGACTGTGTGCTACTTCTGCCTCTGTGTTCTCACAGTACTCGGCATACTGCCCTGTTTCAGGAGTTCACAGGTTGCACTGAGCATGTCTCCGTGCCTGTGTCTGACCCTGTCTGACTTACCTGTGTCATTCCTGCATTAACCGCAAGGTCCCCAGGGAGCACCTGAATGGACGATCAGTGATGACAGTAGTCCTAGGGAGCTATACGGGGCCTTGAACGGGGGCAGTGGGATGGCCCAACCCAGGAAAGGGGCCACAGAAGGTGATTCTGATGCGTTTTTTCCATTCAAAGACAGCCGAGAAGAAGCGGTCCTTGGGAGCATCCCTCTGCCCAGCTATGTGATCTCACCTGTAGCCCCTGAGGACCGCATAAGTCGCAAGTATTCCTTTAAGGTACTGCCCCCTCCCCTCCAGGGTTGCAGCTCCATCCTAACAAACTTTATGTTCCTAAAAATGTCCTCATAAAAGCAGTTGTTTTATGTGGGGAGTGGGGGGAATTTAAGAAGCTAGTGTATTTCAGGTGCATGTTAACAATGTTGTAAATTCTTTAAATGATAATACCACATCAGAAGTACTTTCATTTGTATCTGAGCTTCTGAGTCCCTCAGCTTTGCTCAAGTGTTCAGACCGTCTTTCCTATCTCTACTAGTCCTGTGATCCCTAGTCCCCCTCATGCCTTCTAATCACTGCAATCAGCCGGTCTAATTAGTGTCCATCACTTGCAGTAAGTGACGGTCACTCATCATGGATTTATAGCAATTCTGTTAAGAAAACTTACATCGAAGGTTAGAAGCTCACGCTGAAGAGCTTTTCAAGTTTGTCTGCTTCGTTTTTCTTTTTGAAAAGCAAATAGAATCAAATTTGATCTGTTTTCTGGATCACTAAAGATTCCCACGGAAATCCCTCCAACAGTAAAACCCCTTTTCTGTTTTCTGCTTGGTCACATGTCAAGCGAGTGTGGCTGTCATGACTGATGGTGGTCCTTTGACGCCCTCTGGCCTCTTCAGAGCTGGGTGTGGAGGCTCCAGGAAGGTGGCGGTCAGGCCCAAACTTGGGGAATCCTGAGGCCACCTCGTCTGGTTACTTCCATGCATTCCTTCCTTTCTGCTGTTTTTTGGGTCTCCTAGGGATGGTAAGGATAGGGTGAGTTGAAGTTCTATTTAATTGGCGGTTGAGTGCAAGTCTCAGCACTGAAGTAAGCAGCCCTTGGTGCCAGTAACCACAGGGGAACGCCCTCTCACATTGCTCAGGATACAAGGCAATGAAGCGAGCGCATTTCAAGTGGGGAAAGGGGCCCCTGCTTCCACTACTCATGTGGCTTAGCTGTTCATATGTTGAGGGTGTAAGCTAAGTATCGG
This sequence comes from Mustela erminea, assembly GCF_009829155.1. Lineage (NCBI taxonomy): Eukaryota > Metazoa > Chordata > Mammalia > Carnivora > Mustelidae > Mustela > Mustela erminea. The sequence continues at coordinate 71,049,498 of NC_045622.1, read as the reverse complement.
ACATTAGGTACTAAAGCAGAGGTTGAACAGAAGTCAAGTTTGCCAGCCATAGAGAGCTAAAGGATCATGGAAAAGCACAAGATAAAACACCCAGAATTCTCTGTGAGGGTTAAAGAGAGCGTTGGTATCCACAGGGTCTGCGTCAGCATCTTGATCTTGAGTCCATTGTGGGGGTGGTGTTTGGAAAGTCAGTCTCACCGTCTACCTTTCCTTCTGGACTGATGATTTAGCTTTGTTCTTTGCCAGGTTTGAACTGTCCTCTCTTTCCCTTGGCTGTCACAAGCCCCGATGACTGCAGAGTTGCTGTTGGTTGAAGATTCTGGGATCCTTCCCTATTTCTTGTTGCATGCCTTTTATTTGTAAAATTGTTAATGACCAGAGAAGTTCTTCCATCCACGTAAGCTCATGTAAGGCTGTGGAGAGCCAATGTTGTAAGGTCAGTGTTACGAAGTTTGTTCTATAGATTAAGAACATGAGGATTAGAGTACTTAAGAGACTTGCTCAAAGTTACAAAGCTGGAAGATGGTGGTGACAGAACTTGAATGTGAACTATGTCCTCTTACAGTTGCATTCAGGGAGGGAGGACAATTTCTTTCTCTTCCTCTCTACTTCCACATCTTATTTTGGTCACCTCTTGCATGCACACTGCAGGAGGTAGGAAGTGATTTGAATGAATGTCTGTTGTTACCATTTTAGGAATACTCTTTTATTTAATCATTCAGAGGCCTCTCCTGCTGATTGATGGCTCTGAAACCATTGTGTTCAGTGGGTTCCAGATTGCTCTTTTGCAGCCTAAAAGTCTTCCTCAGAACACCTTCCTTTCTAGGGTTCAGTGTTGCTACTGGGCAAACAGTTGGGATAATGTTGTATGTAATTTTCAGGGACAGCATTTGAAATATGGTCACAGTAACTGACTGTAACTATATATATTTCATCTTAACACTTCATTGGGGAGGTGTGAAAACAGATTTAGAAAAACATCTTTTATGTGTCATAGACTCTTTTCTTTTTGAAAAAAATTTTCTTAGAAGGACTTCAGTAAGAGTGTCCTTAGCTAATTTTTTTGTCTGAGAGACAGAAAGCATGCATGTATGTGGGGAATCCCTGTGGGGGGTCTTTAGGGTTTGAGAACAGACAGAAGCTGCTGCAGGCAGGTCGAGTGGTATCTTGCTGGTTCTCCACAGAACCAGCTGTGGTTTCCTGATAGTGGAAGAGTTCCCTTTCCCTTGGGTTGCAGCGTGGTTCTTTTCAGGGCCAGTGAGTGGGACCCTTGGGTAGTTCAGTATCTATGTTCTTGGGCACACTGAGGAATGCACAGTGTTTAGTGTCCTGGGCCTTATGCCTGCTTCTGATGTCAACTCTTCATTATGTCCAGAGCTGAAATTCTCTGACTGTTGCTAAGGATACCTTACCTGAGACTGTTGACAGGATCTGTGGTGGTAGATAGGAACAGCCTGAAAGGTTATTTGGTCCCTTCTTTGTCTTTCTTTTTCAATTGTGCGTGCAGCCTGGCAGCCCCTGTGCCTTACCAGCTCGTGCTAGATGGATCCCGAGACACAGACAGCTCTGTAGGAGGGCAAAGCAGGGCTCTTGGTAGCGTCTAGAAGGCATTCTACAATGCCCTGACCACCAGGCCTTTTTTGCTCTGCTGGCTCATCTGGGTGCCTCCCCAGAGAGCTCCTGCTGGACGCACAGCTGTCCTTGGCCTGCTGGTCATCTCTGAGCAAGCTTGCCCCTTAGATCCAGGATCTAAAGCAAAAAACATCTCCATGCAGGAAAGGGTTCAAGGATCCTTAATGGGGAAAAAAGCCCTTACTGGTCTCCTTTGAACTGATCTTCTGTCTTAAGACCAAATGTTCCTGACCTGAGCTCTACAGTGTCCATGGATGAATCACTTCTTTCATTTTTGAACCTGGAATGTTTCCTTTGATTAGGAGAGCAGGGGAAAACAGGTATCTGTAGCACCTGTGCCTTGGTCACCGGTAGAAACCAGAAAGATCTTCATAACACATTATGACTATTGTAAATATCTTGAAATAGGATTATGCTCATCACCACTTTGAAATTACAATAATTATTATTACATTTCTTTTCCTTTTTTTTTTTTTAAGATTTTATTTATTTATTTGACACAGAGAGAGAGAGAGAGAGAGACCACAAGTAGGCAGAGAGGCAGGCAGAGAGTAGGGGAAGCAGGCTCCCTACTGATGAGAGAGCCCGATGCGGGGCTTGATCGCAGGACCCCGAGATCATGACCTGAGCTGAAGGCAGAGGCTTAACCCACTGAGCCACCCAGGTACCCCTATTATTACTACATTTCTTATGTAATGATTTATTAAAGAACCACCCATATCATTATGCCACATTTAAGAAAGTTTTGGTAACTATATTTCAGTACAACAAATTTCCTTTATTTTATTTGCATTCATAGAAACATTCTAAGAAGAGTTCTTAGGATTTACGAAACCGTCCAAAGGGTTCATGCCCCCCCCCCAAAAAAAAGAAAAATTAAGACTGCTGCTTTAGATTCTTTCTGAAGGCCCGCCGAGACATGTGGTTTTTCACTTACTTATATTCAGCAAACTTTCAATGTGCTCCATTGTTCTACTTGGTAGGACACAGATTCTGGGGACATAACAGTGAGAAGGTAAGGTCCTTGCCTTCACAGGGCTCATATTCTAGACTCTCCATCAGCATGGAGGTTATTAGGAGGTAAGAAGAGAATGGGGAAGAGCTGCCCTATTCCTCTCCCATTTCAGTTTTGTCTACCATCTACACTTCTGTCTTGGCTGTTGTCATCCCTCCTGTTGGTAACTAACTTTCTGCCAGAACAGTGTCTGCAGGGTGAGTGCTCTCTAGGTATTGGTTATGCCTGCTTCAGCCTGCAGACTGCGGCCTCCAGCCCATCCTCCAGACTGTTTTGAGTTGCACATCTGTTTAGGCTCTGCTCCCACCATAAACCCGTCCAACGGTTTCCCCATTTCCTGCAGGAAAAAGTCCGGTCGTGGTTTACCAGCCCCAGCCTATCTATACAGCCCCATTTGTAGCCACTCCTAGCTTAAGACATTCCCTCCAGCCATGGACAGTTGCCTGGGGCCCCAGAGCATTCTTGCCCACAGGCCTGTGCCTGAGCTTCAACCATAGCCCAGAATGTCTTTCCTCAGCTCTTACTGGTCCTTCAGGCCTCTGTTTGGGGGTTACCTCCTCAGGAAGCCTTCCTAGAGCTCTCTGGACAGTTTAGGTGCCATTCTTCTGTATGTGTGCACCTCTTAGAACACTGCACTGTGGGTGGTTGATTTACCTGTTGGAGTCTTCACCAGGAAGGCGAGCCCATCAGCCAGTTCTGCCTGGGTAGATGGAGCTTGTCCCATTCTGTAGACAGAGACCACACAGAGCAGTCATTTATAGTGAAGTCGCCGTTGAGTGACTCTACTTAGACTTCCCAAGTTCAGGCTTCCTTGTAATTTCTGTTTTGTTCTCTGTACATTAGCAATGGGGAGAAGGCAGAGAAGAGTCTTCTCAACATTTCTAGAAAGTTCAGTGAGTCAGCTTAGATTGTTCAAGTGACTGGCCCTACAATAACCTCAACTAACATATCTTTTGAGCCTAAAAAATGGTAGGCGGTGCTGTAAGTTCCATATATGCATTATCTCATTTAATGCTCACGTAGCCTTAAATGGTAAACACCATCATCACCCTCAGTCCCATTTTAGAGGTGTGGAAACAGAGGCCTGGGGAGGTTGAGCCGCTGGTCCAGAGATGCCCTGGGGTAAGAGGCAGGTTCACCATGCACGTCAGGCTGAGTCGAGGGCCTGAGCTCCTACCCAGTTCAGTGTGCTGCTCACAGTCAGCCCAAAGGTTGGGCATGAGGAGTTCCTTCTTAATGTCAGCAAACGGGCACCATAGTCTTTGTAAGTCATAAACCTCACAGTCTTATCCTTGACAGTTGCCGTTCTCAGCTCTCATGTCCAGTCCATTCCCAGCTCCTGCTGATATTATCTGCTACCTTTGTCCAGCCTCAGGGCGATCGTCTCCTTTTCAGCCCCTTCCACCATCTCTCACCTGTACTCCTGTAATGGTCTCCTGCCCCCAATCTCATCTGCCCCAGCCCGGCTCTCATCTCTTCATACTGCAGCCAGAGTGTTTTTTCCAGACAAGAATCTGATTTCCCCAGTCCTTTTCCCAAACCCTTTAATAGCATCTCCTTGCTCTTGTACACGAGACAAATCCTAATATGACCCCAAGGCCCTGGTGACCTGGCACTGCCAACTCCAGTAGCTTCACCTCGCCCTGCTGTCTCTTTTCCTCCCTGCCAGGCATGCTGGCTTCATCCTCAAACATGTCATACCCTTGTCCACTTTGGGGTCCCACACGTCGCTCTGTGCTACTTCTACTAGAATATCTGCTTGCAATGTAGAGGGTAGCTTAAATGTCACTCCCGTAGGTAGGTCCTTCTCCAGGGCCGGCCAGGGTCCCCAGCAGTCCTCTCACAGCCTCCTCAGCTTCTTGGTGACACTTACTACAATTGTAGGTATTTGTAGTCTTTCTATGTGCCTGCAAACTGTCTGGACCTGGATTAAGGCTGTTCCTTCTGGTATAGTGCCTTTCACATAAACAGTTAATGATAAATTATTGTTAAATGAATGAGTTAGAGAATGAATCAGTCAGTTGATGGGCCCTGGCCTTGGCTTCTGTGTTCTAAAGGCTGATGCTGGGAGCATGAGGTATGAGCATTCCAGTTTCTTTCCCTAGTGCTGGATCAAGACCAGAGTCCTAAAGGCCAAGAAAGCAGTCTTGTCCTAGGAGCCTTAAGTTTTTGAGGTAAAATCTTCCTTGCGTACACCCTCATTTCCTTTGGGCATAGCCTAAACTTTTCTCTTCGGTCATGCAAAGTTGCCTCGGAGGACTGTGTTAATTGGAAAGCAGAGAGCAGAAGGGAAGGGAGCATCTTTGAGATGAGACTAGGGAAGGGTTGAGAAGACTTCTCATCATCTAGGCTCTGGCATCTTCCTCAGACTCAGTGCACTTTGGACTTGGGTCATGGGGCCGACTCCCTGTACTTCTCACTTTTACAGTTAGTGTGTCTTTTACGCCCAAGCACAGGGAGAATGTAGTTAGGAATCTGTTCTTCAGAACCAAGGGCAGCTGGACAGAGCACGTATTGGCAATTTGGTTAGAGGTTGTTTGTGATCATGTGTAGCTACTCTGTAACGATGGGTCTAACTCCCACCGCCCCATGTTTGAAGAATGTCCCATGTTGATTTCCTGGACAAGCCTGGCTCTAAGAACACTAGTAGAGTAGGGACCTGCTTTCTCTCTCATACCCTTGAGGGTGCCTTATGCTTGTGGGTGGCCTCGTGTCTGGTGGGGCGAGTGTCTACTCTCTGTAACTGGGCAGAAGGTCTGGGAGGAGGTATCAGAGAAGTTATGGGGTCCTTGTCCAGGGGAACTTTTCTAGGACTTTCTGCTGACTCTGAAGAATGTCCCATGTTGATTTCCTGGACAAGCCTGGCTCTAAGAACACTAGTATAGTAGGGACCTGCTTTCTCTCTCATACCCTTGAGGGTGCCTTATGCTTGTGGGTGGCCTCGTGTCTGGTGGGGCGAGTGTCTACTCTCTGTAACTGGGCAGAAGGTCTGGGAGGAGGTATCAGAGAAGTTATGGGGTCCTTGTCCAGGGGAACTTTTCTAGGACTTTCTGCTGACTCATAATAAGACACAACACATTCCTTTTCATTCTTTTCTCACTGTCCTATCTCCACCTTGCTAAAACAGGAGGAATCTTTTCTGGGACAGTGACTAGCCCCTTATACATGCCAGGAAGGATATCAGGTTTGCTCTGGTCATTGTAGGGACTCTTAGCTGCAGGCTGTTTGCCTGTACTGTCTTGGAACTAGCTGGATAGATTCAGGTATGTCAGTGTCACCAGCTGGCCCATATTTTATATGCATTTTGGACCTAGGTGTTAGTGTGGGTTGCAGAAGCCAATGTTGACAGCTCATCTGAGAGGTTTCATCCATGACCATTAGTGATTCTAGAAGCATGCTATTTCCCAGCTCCTAATTGGTTCTTTCATTTTGTTTTCTCTGACTGGCCCTTTCTCTGACTGGCCCTCTGACTGCCTTTCAGTCTGGATCCAGATTATTGGACCAGTGATCTGTGTAATCATTACTAATTTCTGGGTAGGACCTGGGAACATTGTATGGAGAAGCTCGGACTCAGAGTCAGATAGACCTAGGAATAAATCCTGGTCCCAACTCTTCATTTATTCAACAAACATTTGTTGAGCACCAACTCTGTGCCAGGCACTATTCCTGGGGATACTTCAGTGAACAAAGTAGACAAGACCTTGCTCTCATGGAGTTTCTATTCTGGAGGGAAGAGACCAGTGATAAGCAAACTTGTGTGTAAAATAGATAATGCCAGGTAATGTTAAATGCTGTGAAGAATCCGTTCCTGGGCATGGAGATCAGGGAAAGTTACTTAACATCTCAGACCTTCATTTGACACGTTTGTAATAGAGATCCTCAGAGCCACTGGGATTAAAATGAAATGAAAGTCATGGAAGTACCCAGGAGACACCTAGGAGGCACTGGTCGCCTTTGCTGATCTTCCTCGTCACACAAGCATCCTATGCAGATTTGGTGAGGTTTTTCATTAAAAAGTTACGACAGGCCCCTGCCTATCAGAACACAGAGGGAGGAACTGGTGGCCTTGCCTCTTCATTGCACTCATCCTGGCTGCTTTTCGGTGGTCATTTCCAGTACCTCTTCTTGGGTTTTTTTTGGCAAGGGTACATGTGAAAGCACCTTGAGGCTTCCTAGTGCATAGTAGGCATACAAGGATTTTCAGTCAAATGGCAGACTCTGTTGTGTCTTTGGGGAGAGAGAGAAGAGCAGCAGGTCTGATGGGCACACGTCACATTTCACGGCCAAGCTGGGAGACCCAGCGTGTACCTGCGCCAAGCCACCTGCTGTTGCTGCTGATTGTTGGCTTAGTTCCACTAACTGCTTGCTTCAGAAGAACCCAAGCAGGGATTCCAGAGAGTTTGCTTCTACAGAATGAGGGTTTTGGAAATTCTTTCTCACAGATGCTTTCTTGATGGTAGGCCCCTCCTTGAGCCAGGAGTAGGAGAGATAGGAACAGGTACAGCTGCAGGCCTTACCATGGGGACCAGACACAGCTGTCCCCGGGGCTGACTGCAGTAGGAAAGGGGAACCCCGCCGCGATGTTTTCCAGATGTGGGAACAGGCTGGGTGGTGCCTGGGCTTTCAGTCTGGAAGAGGGGAGAGCATGGCTGGAGTGTCTTCTTGTTTCGGCTTCTGGAAGTAAAACAGGTGCTGACCTCTCTGACCTGGTTTCCACCTCCTGTTTACAGGCTGTGCACACGGGCATGCGAGCACTCATCTACAACAGCTCCGCGGGGGGCTCTCAGGCTGAGCAGTCGGGCATGAGGACCTACTACTTCAGTGCGGACACCCAGGAGGACATGAATGCGTGGGTCCGGGCCATGAACCAGGCCGCACAGGTGCTGTCTCGATCATCGCTGAAGAGGTCAGTCCCAATGGAAGGTCCCCGTCAGAGTACTTCACACACACTAGGATGGGGACCTAGATAAGAACCTTTGGGTGCCCCAAATTCCACCTTTCAGTCACTCGTATTAAGCACTGCCCTTTCTTTGGGGTCCTAATTAACAATGAATTTCTTCTGGGAAGAGAGTGCCTACATGGTACGGTCGTCCAGAAGTTATCTGGTTCTCTCCGCACTGGGCAGAGAAATGCAAAGACCTGGAAGGGTGAGGTGATTGCCTGGGATACGGAGCCTTGGAACCTGGTGTGCACGTTTCTCATTTGTCCTTCTCTGCTGTGGGGTGGGAGGGACACTCTTGGGGCACCAGACTGGGGAAGAGAGAGACAAATGAGAAAGATCTGCCAAACTGAAAATGTGCCTCAGACTGCCCACCATGTTGCTGGGACTAGCCAGGGGGCTTCCAGCTACCCCTTCCCTCAGGTGGTCAAACCAAGGGTACACTCAAGGATCTTGAGATTCCTGAGTCTGTTGGCTATGGGTAATTCCCTGAGAGAAAGTGCAAGACGAAGAGTGGAGTCCGGGTCTCGGAGAAGGTAGGAGAGCTCTGGAAAAGTCAGGGTGTGCGTTGGCTGGTCCTCCTCTGGCATGGGCCTGTATTTCACTATCTGGACACTGTGCTCTGCTTAGAGGCCCCTTTGACTGTGGTCTGTCAGTGAGGCCTCAGAACAAAAGGTTGTTCTCCAGCAACATAAAGGAAGGATTTTTCAGCGACTGCAAGTGGATTTCATTCGGTGTGTTTTAGCTCGTCAACGCCCCCCTCCCAAATCCTTCCTTACCAGTGTGTGTGTATCAGCTTTATTTTGGACTGTTGTATATGGCATTTTATAGGACCATAATGGTCCCAGCCTTGGATGGTTTATTTTTTTCCTCAACTTTTACCATTATAAATAGTCCTGTAATGAAAAGCCTTTTACAGGCCTCTGCATGTGTGCCTTTCAGATTGCTGGGTAAGAATACAATGTGTTTCTAATTTAAATCAGTATACGAAGTTGCCCTTTAAAGAAAGTAGTGTAGTCCCCTAACAAGAGTACTCATCTCACCACATCTTTGCCAGTAGTTGATATTGTCAAGCTTTTAAATTTTTTGCTGAGCTGCTGTGTAGATAAATAGTATCTGGTTAGGGACGCCTGGGTTGCTCAGTGGTTGAGCGTCTGCATTCGGCTCAGGTCATGATCTCAGGGTCCTGGGATCGAGTTCCGCATCGGGCTCCCTGCTCAGTGGGAAGCCTGCTTCTCCCCCTCCCACACCCCCTGCTTGTGTTCCCTCTTTCTCTGTCTCTCTCTTCTCTTGTCAAATAAATAAATTAAACCTTAAAAAAAAAAAAGTATCTGGTTATTTCAGTGTGTATCTGCATGATGGTGGAAATCTTTTCTGTTTATTGGGGGCTTCTGTTTCCCCTTCAGTGAACTGCCTGTACCTGTCCTCTGCCCATTTTTCTGCTGAGCCATTTGCCTTTTTCTGGTGCTTTCTTTCCTGTGTGCTGTGAAATCTGCCCAGTTAGGGATGCTGCTTAGCCTCTAGGTTGGTGGTAGGCTGTCCAGCCTTATGGTGAATGGAATCTGATTTTCCCTTCTTTTGAAAATCAGGATGCTGTTTGCCAGTCTCTAATATTTTGGCCATTTTCCCATTCTCTTTGATTCTTCAGAAATCACCTGAGAGGTTTCTTGAGCCTTTTTCTGTGTTCCCTTAGGGCCCTGGGATGCTGACGCCTGGGGCCTTTCCCATTTTCCTTCCGGTCTTGGACTTTCAGTCTCTCATAACTGAGGTTGTTTTCCTTTTTACAGGGAAGATCATACTTCTTGATGAAGATGTGGAACTAAATCCAGAAGTTAAAGCATTCAGCTTTATTTATATGCATCATCTTCCCCAAGCAGGATACCCACGTCTCGTATCCTCCTGTCCTTCATTTTAATTCTTAGAAAAATAGAAAGTTTGTTTTTGTTTTGCTTTTATTTAAATAAGCGAAGTTCAGCTCCTTCTAGACTCTGCTCTTCTTGCCGCCATTCCTGTGGGCCCATCCACTGTGCCTTTGCATCTGTGCTTGATTTCGTGCCCCACCTTCCTCTTCTTGTGCATGCCCTTTTCTAACGTGAGCTCCGAGAGCTGCCTCCGTTATTGTACTGGCTCCTTTAGACCAGCAATGGCAAATGGGTTCTTTCGTGGGGTCCCATTTCTGCTCAGTTCATCATGGCTGACTAGGGCACTGGGCCAAAGGTAGCCATGAGAATGAAATCAGGCTTAACAGGAAGGAGTACTGTGATTGAAAAATGATGCCTGCCTCAAACTATTCAGGATTAATTTGCTAGGTGAGATTTGGCTTTTTTTTTTTTTTTTTTTAAATTTTTCCTAACTGAAGATGTTGTACTTAACTATCCCCAGAGTCTGTTTCAGACAGGCTCCATCCCTTATCTGTTGGGCTGCCTTCCTTTCCTTTTAGGGTCTCAGGCTATTGTCCCTAGATTTTCTCTGAACTTTTAACTTTTGTTCTTATTATGCCCTTACTAAATTCTTAAAATCCCATAATCATGCTCGCCCAAGATTCCTTCCTTAAAAACAAACAAACCAACCAAAAACCCAACTTGTTTTACCTTCTGAGTCTGAATAAAGGCAGAATAACATTTTCCTTTAGCTTTCTTAGAGATGAAATAGTTAGCTAAGCAAATTCAGACTTATTAAATGTTCTATGTTCCCAGAATAAGATGTTCAGACATTTGGTTAGTTAGAATTATTCATCAGACAGTACTAAATCTTCCTTCTCCTCCAGTTTGGTGATCTGCTGTGGAAAACCTCCATCTGTGTTAAGTGGGGGACCCCAGTGGTCATGTATCAGTCTCTGCCTAACTTGATTCTCACCAGATGCTTCTGATCTTATTCATATGGACAGATGCTTTATGTATGTGGTATATATAGTAGGACTCCTGATTAAGGTAGCAGAAAATGCAGACAAATTTATCTTTTTTTTTTTTTTTTCAAGATTTCATTCACTTAGTGAATGAGAGAGCATGAGCAGGGGGAGGGGCAAAGGGAGAGGGAGAAGCAGACTCCCCACTGAGCGGGGACCCTGATGCTGGGCTTGATCCTGGGAATCCAGGATCATGACCTGAGCCAAAGGTGGATGCTTAACTGACTGAGCCACCCAGGTGCCCCTAAATTCATCTTTAAAAGGGAGCAATTCATTGGTTACCTTCAGTGAAAAGTTCAGGATAGGTCTAGCTTTAGAAACAGGTAGGCTCAAGGCTCAGACCATATTAGAAGTCATTATCTCAGGCTCTAGGCTCTGGCCTCCTCTGGTTTGGATTCATTCTTCAACTGCACATGGAGGTCCCTGAAAGATCCTAGATCTGATGGCAAGGTAGCTGCTGGAGCCCTGGAGTCCTGTCATCCGGGGGTAAAAGTCCAGCAGGAAAGAGCCAGAGTCTTCTTCAGAGCCATTCTGATTAGACAGGCTTAGATGGCATTTTAACCCTACACCATGTCCGTGGCCAGGGAATGGCCATGCCGACTGGTACAAGCCCGGATATGTGCTTCACTTCTGAGAGCCAGACCCCAGGAACTGAGGGTGAGGTAGGGGTGAATGCCCAAGTCAGTGCTGGGACTGTGGGCACAGGAAGGGGAAATGACTCACCGGGATGGGATAAAGGAGGCACAGGCAATGAACATCCAGGCCGGCTGATTCACCCCTCACTTTCTCCTGTATCGGTTTCTTTTATCTTTCCTTTTCTTCCCAGAGTTTAGTGTCTGAGGTCAGATAATTGTGGGTTCGAATCCCAGCTTTACTACTTTCTAGCTGAGTCACTTGTACAGATTAAGTATGCTTATTAAAGCTCAGTTTTCCTTAGTCCACAGGGCTATTACAAGTGTTAAGTGTTAAGTTAAATAAATGAATGTAGGGGCACCTGGGTGGCTCAGTCTGTTAAGCATCTTCCTTTGGCTCAGGTCTTGGGATGGAGCCCCACATCAGGCTCCCTGCTCAGTGGGGAGTCTGCTTCTCCCTCTGCCTCTGCTCATGCTTTCTCTCTCTCACGCACACATGCTCTTTCAAATAAATAGAGTGTTTTAAAAAAAATGAATGTATAAAGTGCTTACTTCATAAGATACCTAAGATACCTTATAGCAGATACGCTACTCTCCATAGGGTTTTTTTTTTTTTTTTTTAAAGATTTTATTTATTTATTTGACAGACAGAGATCACAAGTAGGCAGAGAGGCAGGCAGAGAGAGAGGAAGAAGCAGGCTCCCTGCTGAGCAGAGAGCCCGATGTGGGGCTCGATCCCAGGACCCTGAGATCATGACCTGAGCTGAAGGCAGCGGCTTAACCCACTGAGCCACCCAGGCGCCCCCATAGGGTTTGTTTTAACAGTGTCATGGGCTCTTTTTTCTTGACACCCTTCCAGTCTCATTGTTCATCCTCTGGATCACATTGATGAGGAGTCTTCTAGGAACAAATTGCACTCTCCCCCTTATCGGGATGTAGTCATCCCACAGCAGTGTGAGTTGTGCTTCTCTTCTGCCCACGCTCTAGCCATCATCCCTCCACCTGCCCCTCCCTCCTTCCTGCTCCAGCCTCTTCCCACCTTGTTCCCCTGACCCAGGAGCAGAGCTGAGCACCCCTGCTGCGACTCCTGACTTTATCCCCTTGCTTCCTACACGGGCTTCAGAGTCTCTTGATAGAAATTCATTTATGTATTCTTCTTTTTTTAAGATTTTATTTTATTTATTTGACAGACTGTGAGAGAGGAAACACAAGCAGAGGGAGTGGGAGTGGGAGAAGCAGGCTTCCTTCTGAGCAGGGAGCCTGATGTGGGGCTCAATCCCAGGACCCTGGGATCATGACCTGAGCCAAAGGCAGAGGCTTCATGACAGAATCACCCAGGTGCCCCTCATCCACGTATTCTTAAGATCCCGTTCCACATGCCAGAAGGGCTACTGTGCAGTGCTGCCAGAGCCTGCTTGTTAGCTCCTTCTGTTCATAATTTCTTTCCCCCATTTCCATGTTCTTCCACTTGCCGGACTTTGGACTGTCTTGAAATCTCTCCTCCCAACTCCCCTGCATTGGACTGTTTTTTTGTCTCGTGTCTGAAGATGTTTTTTCCTCTCCAGCAAGTTAAAGCAGTAAGCAAGGATGTCAGCTTGCCTTTACAGCTCACAAAACTGACAAGCAGCTCAGACAGGAGGGCCTATTCGAAGACAACGTACCTCTTTACTCTTTCCAAACCTCTCTGGTCTCTGTGTAACTGTAGTCCTGTCTTGTAGTCCTCCTGGACCGGAGGAACTTAAGAGTCTAATCACTTTTGGAGTAAAAATCAGTTTCCTCAGGGATTTTGAGCACTGCATGGGTCTGGTCCCAATGACACCTTGGGCTCATGTCTTGCTATTCCCCATTCTCTGTGCCCCAGCCGTACTGAACTTGAATTAGGTGCCTTTGTGCATGTGTTCATATGTTTAGTCTTTTATTCTACAAGGATTTTATTGACAGCATATTGTGCATCAGACGCTGTTAAAGATGCTGAGAAATACAGCTGTGTTCAAACAAAGAGGTGAAGTCCCATGCATTCTTGGGAAAGGATGGTGGAGACAGATCATAAACATGTAAACAACAAGACGATTTTCTGTCATGATCCATGCATGAAGGCAGTAAAATATGGTGATGGGATGAGAGGGACAGGGGGGCAGGGAGTAGCCACTGTTGTTTGGATGGTCAGGGAAGATAGGAGGAGAGGCCCAGCTGATAAATGAGGCTGAGGCAGAGGGCTTGAAGCAGAAGGAATGGCACTTTCAAACACCCTGAGGCAAGAATGAGCTTGGTTTATTCAAGAAACAGGGTGGCTGCATCTCAGAGAGCAAGGGGGAGAATAGGCTGTGATGGGAACTGGGTGAGAGATGGAGGTCCATGGTCCATTTCATTAGGCCCCAGGATCCAACTGGGCCTTGCTCCTCTGCTCCCCCAGCCCTTAGCCTTATTAGGAAAACGTCAGTGCATCCTTCGGGCCTTAGCCTAGGTATTATTTCCTCCTTCCCTGACTCTTCAGAGTGTTAGATGCCCCAGCTTATCCTTCCTTTTGCACAGGACTTTCATGCTCAAGTTCTGTTGGCCTGCTTTCTCATTGTCAACCCTAGTCGTCTATAAACTCCTTGAAAATGGAGCAATGGCACCTAGTAAGCGATCAGTTAATGGATGGATGCGTGGCTGTTTGGCTGGCTGGGCAGGTGGGTGGATGGATGGATGAACAAAACAGCTGTAAAACCTCTACCTGTTAGGTGTTCAAATAAGGACTTGGGGTGTTTCAGAGTGATCTGACCGCTATTGTGGGATTGACATGTGGGGACTCATCCTCCTCAGAAATGGCCCATACAGTGCTGGCTATCTGCACTGTCTTCAGAGAACTGAATATTTGGCGTTCCCAACCAGGTCATTTTGAGTAAAGGGCAGCAGGAACAGCTGAGGTTGGACAAGCCCCTTGGGCCCTGAGCAGAAGTAATTTAAGGGGATGTTTTCAACCAGGTGCAGGGCTTTGGAGTCAGATCAGATGGGGTTTGAGTTCTGCTTATGTCACTGGTTACGGGACTCAAGGCAAGGTAGTTAACCTCTTAGAGCTTCACTTTTATTACCTATAATGAAAGATGAATAATATCTCTAGCCTTGGAGGATTGTACAATGATAAGAGGAGGTAATATACTTAACTTGTTTATTAGCTCAGGGTTTTGCATTTCGTGAGTGCTCCGTCATGACTGCTGCTGCCACTGTCCCCATTCTTTAGTAGAGACCATTTGTAGTAGGTAATCTGGTGCTTACTGAATGCCCTCAGCAGCTCTGGGCTTGACAGTACTGACCTTGCAGGATTGTTGTAGGGATTAGAGATGGTCTCTGTCAAGTTCCTGGCACATATTAGAACCCAACATATGGTAATAACAACTAGTCATTGGCCACAAAAAAATGAATGACCTGCCACTGTGACTGCTGTAGGGAGACGGGAGGTGAGTGAAGTTGGCTAGAGCAAGGAGACCTGGAGTGACCAGACCTTCTTTATCTGATGTGTCCATCCTTAAAATTCTACAAGGGACTTTGCCAGTAGCTACTTCTCTGAGGCAAGAGGCACCTCAGCTTGGCAGTCTGGTGTTCCATTTAATCTTTTACCCTGCTCTTCTTGTGGAGAGGACAGCCTGGAGAACTGGGGAGCGTGTCGTCAGAGCGGTAAAGCCCTCTATTGTTAATTTAGAATAGCCTATGAAAGGGAGCCAGATATCTGCTCCACTCCCAGGGGGACTGCCCTATTTAACTCTGGGGGAGAGGAGAAACAGCCTCCTGTCTCTATTTCCCTCCAGCCATTTCCTTCCTTAAATGCTAGGGACTAATTTAAGTGACCAAACCTGCCATAGGCTCCCAAGATAGTTTGGGCCCCTTTCTCTTCAGCTTTTTGTACAAGTCTACAGACTGTGCCTAGGGTCAGTTCTGACTATTGAGCCCACTGTCCTCCTGAGACTAGGGACAATGCTTAGGACCCAGCTTCTGTCAACACAGGCTGAGCAGGGCAGGCCTTCTGCTACCTAATCTGGTTCAGACTAAACTCTCTCAGAATATCCGTGGCCTGTCCCTTGGTTCTTGAATTTCTAGTTTGGTCATTTAGGTGTGGAGAGTCGGAAGGGATCCTCTAGTGGGATCTTGATGGTAGGGTTGTATCTGCCACTGGACCAAAGTGCAACCAAGGCCCTGCACGCTGTCATTCGTCTTCCCACCCAGGTCTTTGAATAAGAGTTCGTGTGTATGGTGTGTGCATGTGCTTAGTATTAAGATAGAAGGAAATAGTAGTTCTTATTTCCTGGTGGGATAAAGGGTTTAGATGCGAATAAAATAATAATCCGTGCTTGATATGATCTGTTAACTTCTAAGTTCCCTGTGAAGAAAATGAAGAAGAGAAAAGTATCCCCAGTCTGAGGTGAGTGCTTTCTCACTTGCAGGAAGAGACAAGAATATGTTCTAAGCAGGGGCACTGGGTGGCTCAGTTGGTTAAGTGCCTGCCTTAGGCTCAGGTCATGATCCCAAGGTCCTGGGACGGAGCCCTGCATCAGGTTCCCTGCTCAGCGGGAAGCCTGCTTCTCCCTCTCCCACTCCCCCTGCTTGTGTTCCGTCTCTCACTGTGTCTCTCTCTGTCAAATAAATAAATAAAATCTTTTTTTTTTTTTATAGAATATGTTCGGGGCGCCTGGGTGGCTCAGTGGGTTAAAGCCTCTGCCTTTGGCTTAGGTCATGATCTCAGGGTCCTGGGATCGAGCCCCACACTGGGCTCTCTAATCAGCAGGGAGTCTGCTTCCTCCTCTCTCTCTGCCTGCCTCTCTGACTACTTGTGACATTTGCCTATCAAATAAATAAATAAAATCTTTGAAAAAAAAAAAAGAATATGTTCTAAGCAGACACAGAGATTGCTGTAATGTGCTAAAAATGGAGGGACCCAGTCTCTGTTAATAACCTTGTAACAGGTTAGGGATTGTGTCTGATTGCTTGTAATAGAGCAACCCAACTTAGGACAGCATCATTAAACTGGGTTTCCTTTTCCTCACATAACACGAATCCAGGCTGGTACAGTATCTCCATGAAGCTAGCAGGGATCCAGGCTCTTTCTCACTTTCTACCCAGGTTTTAGCAGGTGGCTTTTATCTGTACTATTGTCACCTTGGAATCTAAATTCCAGGCAGAAGAAGGGGAGGGTTAGCTAAGCCAGCTAAGTGTGACTTCTTTTAGACTTTCCTAGAAGACCCACCCAGCAATTTCTGTATACATCTTAACATCTTCTTGGCCAGATCTAAGTCACGTTGTCACCCTCAGCTCCAGAGGAGGTTGGGAAATGTCACTTTTTGCTGGACACATTGCCACTTAGAAAGTATGGTGTCAAGGAAGAGGAACAGAATAGGTATTGGGTAGTCAGTGCATGTGTGTTTGAGGGCACGCTGTGTGTCAGGCACTGTGCTGTGCTCTTTCTGTGCACTGTCTCCTTTAGTTCTCACTACAGTCCAATGAAACAGGGGTTGTTATCCCCATTTTGCAGGTAAGAAACATGAAACCAGAGAAGTCAGAGACTTACTCAAGGTCACCCAGCTTGCATTGGGTGGAACCAACCCTTGAAACCGGGTTTCACCGGCACTGGGTTCGACACATTTGGCCAACAGTGGTCACCGAATGCCAAGAATTCCTTGTGACTTTGAAGAGTCACTGAGTCCAGTGCTCACAATAATAGTAGTGACCTGCATTGGAAAGGCTTATGTCACCTTAGCTAAACATGTGTGCCCTGCATAGCCAACTTCTCTGAATGATACAGTCATTGAGAGCTGAGAGGTGCTTCATGCTTTCCCACCATTGTGCTAAATGGAGCGTTGCAAATCTATTTTGTGACAGATCTCCTGATTTGAGAAGTTGGCTGTTAAAATTGTAGGGAATGCAGGGAGATGGGGGAAAACCAGAAAACATTTTTCCTTAAATCATATATCTTAGTAAGTTAACTGTTTAAGTCAGTTAAGGTGGGGGAGTAGAGGATATTACCTTTATCTTTCTTACCTACAGCCATAGCCTGGGTTATTTTGAGCACAAAGGCATCTTTTGAGCACAAAGTCCCAGCAGTCAAGAGACCAAGAGCTGTTCATAATCCCAGGTTTGAGGGCCTAGAAGGCTGCCAGGTGGCAAGCAGACTACCATGCTTTAAACCACTGTCTTTGAGGCTTATTCTGCAGTAAATGGTGGTGTTAATCTGACAAAAGGATTGGTCATTCTCTATCAACTTTATCACCAGGATGTACTAGCACATGTGAGCGTGTATACATTGTATGTCCACAAAGAGTGAAGACTAAGATTTATAATTATAAATTAGCTCCACGGCGAGAAAAGACTAGAAACCTCCCCAATTTGGGATCACTTGATGAGATTAGTAGTAAACGTGCCTACCATGATTAAATCAGGCTCTAGGGTTGTCTGGCTTTGATGACAGGGACCGTTTTCTCTGCTACCTTCTTATACCTCCAAGTACCTGCCCCAGTGGGGATAGATAGTTGCTCAGTAAATCCATGGAGGTTGATTGGTAAAGAAAGGAAAATCCGTATTACGGTTGGTTGGGCTGAGGCATCATACCCACACTCCTTGATTTCTGGAGTTGAGGAAACCCCTTTTTCCTTTAAGTTCTAATGTCATTTATGCAGGTGGCATGGTTGTTTCACAGCCTGGTTATTTCATTAGGGTGGAAATAACAAAGAGGGATAGTTACTTAGGTCTCGCAATTGGAGTAACCAGGTTTTCAAGCTTCAGTGACTTGGCTGGTGTGTGATCCTGAGGACAGCCAGAGCTCTAGTCCTTGAGGCAACAGCATTAGCACAGATCACCTGGGGGGTGGGGGGGTTTCCCCCCACCGAGTGTGAGAAACAGTAAAGAAGATAAAGGCCAACTTAGGCAACCTGAAGGCTACTGGTTGGGGTTACACTGATGCAGTCATGGAGGATTAAAGGAAGAAAGGACAACAAAGTTAAAACCTATAATGTACACTGGAAAAGAGTTGTCCCTTAGTGAACATACAGTAAGAATTGCTTTTTCTTAAAGTATAGCCCCTGAATATTTCCCAGATATTCCCACTGCTGGAGCTTATAGAATGGAAGGGCCCTCAGAGATCACAATCTGAATATGTCATTATAAAATGATGTAACAGGACTCCATCCGCTAAGAGTAACCGAGACCAAACTCAGACTAACTTAAGTGAAAAAGAGAATTTATTGGTTCACAACCAAAAAGTCCAAGGATATATCTGGTTTAGGTATGGCTAAATCTCAGAGTTTTTAGGATTCTGTTTCTTTCCATCTGCTTTCCTTGCTGTTGGTTTCATTCTCAAATAGCTGATTCCCATATAGTTATAGCAGCTCAAGACCGGCTCCAACCAAAGCCCCAGAACTAATTCTGCCTGTCTTGGGATCGGTGATGTGATGCCTCAGCCCAACTAGCCGAACTAGTCACTGAGACTGGGCCTCAGCTGGACAGGGACTAGTAGAGTCAGCAGCACCCAAACCATATGGACTGGGAGTGGGGGAGGTAATCCCCAAATGAAAATTGAAATGCTGAAATTGATTTTTTTTTTTTAAACAGAGCTTTGTATTTTCATGGATGGTCAGGAGAGTATGTGGACGGTGAGATGTGTGATTGCTTTCCTTAGGTGTTATATTGTTACTTTACATTGGTATTTTAACTGTCTCCCAGACTGGATTGATTCAGCCCTGAGTCTGTGCTTGATTATTGGTAGCTGAGGTTCCTAGGTTGCTGTAAGAATGCCTGGTGTGTGGCCACAAAGATGTCAATGCAGCAGCATTTTCACTGTATGCTTTCATGTTGAAATGGAGCACGTGGCCATCTGAGGAGTGATGGAGATCAAGGCCAACCTTTTTATCAAGGAAACTGGCTGCCCCAGCCAAGGATCCTTGGTAATTTTCTGGGCTAGGCTGCAGTGCATTCTCCTTCTTCCCCCGTCTAAATTCTGCAAAGCCTATGGAGCTGCTGCTCTGTCCCTGTTATCAAGTAATGGGGATGTAGACATAACGAGGATCCTGCCCCAAGGAAGGTGGGTAGGGTAGAAAGGTTTTACAGTAGGAGACAGGCCACAAAAAAGGAGCCCTACTCGATGCCCCCGAAGTTCTTCCTCCAGCCTCCGTTCACATCCTGACTGATGACCCCCACCCCATTCTCCTTTGCAGTTTCTAGGTCTGCGTGTACGTAGGCCATGGGTACACACGGAGAGGCAGTGGGAACTACATGGGGTCTGCAACACTATAGTCTTGGGAAAATCATTTATCTTCTCTGTGCCTCAGTTTCCTTATTTCTAAAATCCGACTAGTGATACTTCAGAAGATTGTTGTGTTCTCATGGGTTCCTGTTTGAGCTCTAGGTAAGAAGTCATATAAAGAGGTTGCTGAGCCTGTTCTCTGCTCAGCATATTGGGAGAATGTTAATTGTGCTCTAATTGTCCTCTGGGCTATGCTAGATGCCAGTGGGAGAGACCCTGGGCTCAGGAGCCTTTTATCCAAGCTGAACTGCCTCAAACGGACAGCTGAACAAGGAGCAAAAAGGAAAGCATGAGATTGTCACATATATCATTTACTTGTTAAAGAGTATTTATAAAGTACTTACGCTTTACCAGTCATTGCACAGAAGTTCTGGGCGTATCATAATTGGCCAGATGGGGCTCTGGCCTCAGGGAACTCCTGGTCTACTTGGGCATTAGATGAATAAACTCAATTATGGTCCAGTGTGAGTAATGTGAGAGTGGAGTCAGCTAAGTTCCCCATCTAGACTGGGAATATGTGACTGGAGTGGCTTCCTGGGGAAGGTAACTAACACGTAGGCCAGGTAGAATAGAAGGAATAGCAGTTAGGCAAGAAGGAGTAGAAGTTAGGCAGGAAGAATGAGGGACTAGGTGTGAAAGGATTCCAGGTGGATGGAACAGCCCATGCAAAGGCCTGGAGGAAATTCACGTATAGAGTGTGTTCTTCAGGGAGTCTTGGCTGCCTGTGGGGCTGTCTGGAATGGGCTAAATGTGCCTCTGTCATTGCAGGGACGTGGAGAAGGTAGAGCGGCAGGCGGTCCCCCAAGCCAACCACACAGAGTCCTGTCGAGAGTGTGGCCGCGTGGGACCTGGACATGCGAGGGATTGTCCTCATCGAAGTCATGAGGATTCCTTTGGCTTTGAGAGGCGGGAGCAAGAGGAAGAACGGTACCGTTCCCAGAGGGACCCACCGGAGAGCAAGCGGGACAGGAGCAAGGCCAGGTCCCCGTACTCGCCGGCTGAGGAGGATGCCTTGTTCGTGGACTTACCTGGTGGTCTGAGAGGCCAGCAAGCACAGCCCCAGCGGGCAGAGAAGAACGGGGTGCTGCCCGGCATGTATGGCCCAGGAGAGCAGAATGGGACCGGCGGGTATCAACGGGCCTTTCCTCCCAGGAACAACACTGAAAAGCACAGCCAGAGGAAGAGCAGCCTGGCCCAGGTGGAGCACTGGGCAAAAGCCCAGAAGGGGGACGGCAGGAGGTCAGTAATGGACTCAGGGTGGCTGCTACTTGTGAGCATAATAACATAACAATAGGAGCTATCATTTCCCAGCACGTGCTGCAGAAATGCTGGCCTTAAACTCTCCACCTCCGCCAGCTCCACTAGCTCCGTAAATTCCTGTAACAACCCTGCAAGGGGAGGGTGATATCCCCAAGTTTTAGACAAAGAAACGCGGGCTTGGAGAAGTGAAGGAACCTGCCCAGGCCAGGCAGTAAGAGGCAAAGCCAGAGTGCAAACCCGGGTCTGTGAACCTCCCAAGCCTGTCTGAGATTACATCAGGGGGCTTCTTGGTTCCCCAGCGCGTGTGCCTTGAGACAGTCAGTCTGTCGATAGTCGCTGATCTCCTCTTACTGCACTCCTTCTCTGCATCCCAGAAATATTGGCAGAGAATAAAGTAAATACGGATCCATTTTCAATTCCAGGCGCACAGAGAAGTGCTTAGGCACTGTTGACAGTAGGCTTTATCATACCTATTCCTTCAAGAAGTGGTTTTTTAATTATGTAGGGGCATGCAGTTTTTGCTATTTGCAAAGCACTGTTTGTATTTTATTACAGTTTTAGATTAAAAAGGGAACTTTTCTGAGCATGAAAAATTCAGGGTCACCGGCTTCCCCATTTTCTCCAGAAGCCGCTGTGTTTTGTCCTCCTTATGAAGACAGTAAATTGTTTCATCATCCCTGGGCTTCTAAAACTGGCCACTGACTGGACAAGAGATAGCGAAGCTCTGGTGCTTTCAGAAAGCTCCCCGGGGACTAGAGGGGCTACGGTGGATGTGCCAGAGCTCAGACCAAGTCTGCCACAGACTTACCCGCCTGATAAACGTGTTCTAAAACCCATACTACATTGTCCCTGTTGGTGGAGCCCAGACACTCCCCCTGTGGGCTGTGGAGGCACAAGTGCTCCTAAGGGAATAGCCTTGGCCTCTTTCCAGGTGTGTGGGTATGCTGTGTGTATGCAGCACATACAGGTTGTGTAACCTCTTGAATCTGGTCTAGGTGGGCAGTTGTGAGTTTAGATGGTTAGTATAGAAATTACTGTGGAAATCCCCCGGTGAATTGGTAGACATTGTTGTGGGACAGACTAGGAAAAGGAAGGGTTTTGGTGGCATAGCTAAGATACCTTCCCATTCCTACCCTAGGACTGACCGGGTGTCAATGCCAGTTCAAATTTTGTGTCTTCTTAAAAACAGAAAGCTACCTCCCAGAGACACAGGGGAGAGAAGCTTCTATTCTTGGTGCTGGGCTAGGTAGACCCACCCCTGGAAGGTGACTCTAAGTGCCCTCACTGCTGAATGAGGTTGGAAAGCTAGCAGGCATTATATCATGTAGGTCTCCTACTCCAAGGTAAAACAATTTGGATTTTATTTGAAAAAACAATAGGAGAAGCCACTGGAAAGTTTTAAGCAGGTAAGTGATGTAATCTGATTAATAATTCAGGAAGAAGAGCCCAGGGAAGATGCTGTTGCAGTAGTCCAGGATGGTAACAGTGGAAGGAGAAAGATTTGAGATCCATTTTGGAGGTTGAAACAACAAAGTTTGTTAATGAGTTGGATGCTCAAGATGAGAGAAAGGGAGGAACAAGGATGATCCCTAGAGTTTTGACTTGAACAACCAGGTGGTTGCTGAGACAGGGAAGGCTTAGGAGGAAGACCCGGGGAAGTCAGTGTTCCTTTTTGGACAGTAGGTGTTTTTTTGTTTGTTTGTTTGTTTGTTTGTTTTTAAGATTTTATTTATTTATTTGAGAGAGAGAGTGAGAGAGAGCATTACAGGGGAGAAGGTCAGAGGGAGAAGACTCCCCTCAGAGCTGGGAGCAGAGCCTGATGTAGGACTTGATCATGGGACTCTGGGGTCATGACCTGAGCCGGAGGCAGTTGCTTAACCAGCTGAGCCACCCAGGCACCCTGGACAGTAAGTTTGAGAAGCCTATTAGCTATCCAGGGGGAGATGTCAGGTAGACAGTTGGGTATGGATCATGGTGTTGGGGTTTGAGTTCTGGTTGGGAGCAGTCACCACATTAATGGCACCTCAGCACTTGGGAGTTAGCAGCAGAAGGGGATCTGGCAGAGGAGACAGTGTGGTCAGAGAGAAGCTACCCATAATAAGTTGGCTATTTTCTCTTACAGGTCACACGTGCTAGGAACTGTAGTCAATATGGGCAGGCAAGGGGAGGTAAAAGCAGGAGAAATCAGAATGAGGGGAAGATAGGAAAGCTAAGGGTTTAGCTCAGATAAGCCTGTATTTCTTTCTAAAGAGTTTGGATTTAGTCTTGGAAGCCTGTGAAAGTCATCGATGGTCTGAAGGGTATTGGCGGGAAAGAGGCATCGGGGCACCTGGGGAGATTTTGTGGCCTGGACAGACCTAACTACATGCCAGCTCCAAAACAGCAGGTCCATGTATACTGTGAAGAAATCTGCCAGGTGATTCTGATGTGCCCTGCCCATAATGCGAATGGTAGTTTTTAGTGATTCCTTACTCTTACTCTTAAAAGTTTTTTTTTTTTAAATTAATGTATGCACGTAATTTAAGGATTTAAGTAGTATGGCCCCCATCTGTCCCTACTCCTGATTTCTGTCCCTTTGAGGCAGCCACCTTCAATTCTTTCAGCAGTTTTACCAATTAATTTCTGTATTTTCAAGTAAGATTCTTACACTGCTCCTTCTTGATTTTTTAATTTTAGTTATCAATAGACATTTTACTCTAGAAGATAAAGATTGAAGTCTCTTGTTCCCTGCTGTGCCTTTCCAATAGACATACACTTATCCTTATCCTGGCTTCACAGTATAGCATCATTTTTGTACAGATCACTAGTCAGTTTTTATATTATTATGACAATATGAATATTCACAGCTGGGCCATAATGTACTGTAATTAAATTTACTTTGTTGAACAATTTTTTTGTTTTTCGATGTTGATAATTTTCATGCTTGTGGTTTACTTAGTTTTCTTTGTACAGATTATAATTTCATCACCAGATTCAGAGCTACATGTCTAAATCTCCCTTTTTTCAGTATCCCCAAATAATCAGTAATCCACTCACAAAGTAAGTAAATAAATAAATCCAAATACCAAAGATAAATACTGAAAAACAAGGGTCCTTCTACTTTATTTTGGTACTTTCACTCCCTAAAGACCAACCACCTTGTTAAAGAAAAATTAACCCTGTCCTTCAACTTGCTTTTTTCACTTGATGTATCAGTATATACGCAAGTCTGTATGCAAATATCTGAATGTACTCTGGCTGTCTTTCCATGTCAGCACATACAGACATACATCATTAATTTGAAATAAGCAGAGCAGCCCATTGTATGCATCTGTAGTGGTATTTATACCATTCACTATTGATGGACGGTGAGGTTGGTTACAAACATTTGCTATTACAAACCATGCTCCAGTGACTATCCCAGCCTCATTGTCTCTGCGTACGAGTGCGCGTGTACTTAGAGAACAGATTCCTTGAAGTGGAGCGACCGGGTCAGAGGATATATGCCATTTTAATTATGAGGGTTATTACAAAATTGCCCTCCAAAGTGTCCTAATTTGTCCACCTGAGAACTAACATTGAGTCCAGCACCGAGAACTACTGTTTCAGGTTAACTCCTTGCTCCAGTGACCACACGGAAGGTGGTCGAGATGGAGAAGGGCCTGGAAAGAGGCAATGATCGAGTATAACAAGGTAGTCCTAGCTTGGGTAGGAGGTGGGGAAGACCCAAACCGAAGCAGTGAAGATGATGAGACTTCAGAGGAGGGTGGGTAGGATACACAGATGTTGAGGCTGGGTAGGTACGAAACTTGGTAAACTGCTTCATCGAGGCTGGGAAGGTGAGGAGGGCCATAGCTGACATTGAACAGTTTGACTTGGGCTTGGTTAGTAGGTAGACGTGGTATAGCCTGGAGGTCAGGAGTTTTACCCCTCCCTGCCCGCCCTAGGATTCTGATGTGCATCCAGGCTGGAGAATCCGTAGCTCAGAGTGAGCTATAGCAGAGGGCCAAAGGTGGAACTCTGAGGCCTCCAGCCTCAGGGGTGGACAAAAGCAGTGTCTGTGAAGGCAGTGAACTGGAGATGGGTGCAGGGGTGGGGGTCGGGGACCAGGGAACTAGAGTGTGAGGGAGGGAGTTTCGTTTAGAAGGAGTCTGGTTTGTGCTGGGAATGAGGACTTCTCCTTGGGTTGGTGCCTTCTAAGGAGGCTGGGAGCCACTGAAAGAGTATCTGGAACCTTAAGATCTCTGCTGTCTTTTGCTCAGTCACTGGGGATTTGGGTCCCACTGAACGCCTTAATGGGCTTACATGGGCAGACATGACCCATTCTTCTGAGTGGAGCTAGGATTTTCAAGTTAGGTTAGGAGCACAGTATGGAGAGAGGAGGACAGGAAGAAATCAGAAAAGGTCACATGGCCAGTGAGAAACCGTTTGTGGCAGGGGCGCAGAAAGAACTTTCAAAAGCTGTGTGACTGATAATGCAGTTGTAAGCTGTTGGTTGAAATGTCTCTACGTAACTGCTTCTGGCAGCGCACAAGCCTGTGTTACTCTACTACACCCAAGGGCCTGTGCTTGGGGCCCCGGGGCACCCAGGCGAGCTAAAGCATGATGAGTCAGTTGCAAAGTAGATGACAGGGCTGGGAAAAGCATTGGACTTTCCTTGCATCTGAGCTGGAAGTTTGAGCCTTTCTTGTCTGAGGGGCAAGGTGACATGAGGTCTGTAGATGAAAACAGTTCATTGGCCTTGGAGGTCACTGAGTGCACAGCGAGAGGAACTTCAGTCTAGTGATAGAAGCAGATCTCAGTGGGCTGAAAGAAAAAAGTGAGGACTTGAAGACACCCTTTTGAGAAGAAAGCTGTCTGTGAGTAAGGGAAGTGCACGGTCTCTGATCATTCACTTATATCTGGAAAGGACTGCATCTTGCTTTCTCAGAATTGCTGTTTATTTATCTTAATAGTACATTTGTATTTTCTTATAGACAAGTAGTAAGTAGATCTGGCTGCCTAATGAAGGAGCCTCCAACTTTTGAAAATACAGAAGAGGGATGGCTGTGCTTTGTATGATTAAGACTGTGCTAGTCTTGTTCGATGGGGCACATTGACATAGGAAGGAGGGTTATTTACACTGTAATATGATCTTATATTTGTGGGTCTAGACCATGCAAGAAATTATTTCTAACTGTTCTTTTAGTTCTTAGAGATATATGTTGTGTTTCCATCATTGAACTCCTTTAATATGATATTTTGCTAGGACAGACTGACATACCCTTAGAATTCTGCATTCTAAGAGATTGTTTTGAAATTCTAGCCTTCCATTTTTTCCCTCTGGTATTTCAGGTAATTTACATCCCTGTAATAAAAAAGCAGGGGTGGGGATGGAATAGGGACTCAGCTTACAGTGAAGAACAGTATAGAAAGTGAAAGTCCTGCACAATTAAATGTGGACCGTAGGGTGAGGGCTATCTGTTGCATACGTAACTGGTTATAGAAATTGATTTTACGTTTTGATATGACCAGTTTGTAGTGGCTGTATGAGAATATCCTCTTTGGTGCCTTTTGGAACAGGGAGGCCCCTTGGAACAGAGCAGGGTATGAGGGCAGGGGACCTGGAACTTTCTTTTTGGGTAAGGATGGATTTGGTGGCCAGCACATGGATCTGCTCTCAGGGGCAGAGCTGCTCTGGGTACTTCCTGCCTATTTCGGGGGGCTCTTTACCTCTTCTTGCAAAACTTCTTTCTGTGTCCCTCACTCTATCATTGGTTAGTTTTCTTGGTTTGGCCTCTGGAGCTCACCATTGCACTGGGATTTGGGGGGTTGCCTGAAAATGGCCAGCAGTGAGGGCTTGGGGGTATGACAGACAATGCAAAAGCAGAGGGCACAGGCTAGAAGATGAAGCTGAGGGCTTTGGGGCACCACCCTGTGGGGGACTCTGACTGGCCGGCTGGCAGGCACCGGGAACAGGCTGCAAAACCAGACTGAAGGGGTTTGGGAGCAGAGCTAGGACGTACTTTGCATAGTCTGAATTTTGCATCGGTCAGAGTGAACAATGGTTGGTGAAGTCGTGGAGTCCCCCAGGGGAGGCCCCCAGCCTGGTTTCTGCCACTGCTACCACTGCTGTTTGAGGATTCAGCCACTGCCCCTTACTCAGATACAGGGTCCCCTCTGACTTTGGGAAAGCAGTAGTAAACCCTGCCACCTAGTGGCAAACAGACACGCTAGCCAGATGCCCTAGACAAGTCTGGCTGAAGAGATCTTAAAATTACCTCCCATAATTGCAAAGATAA
The DNA here is from genome assembly GCF_009829155.1 of Mustela erminea. Taxonomy (NCBI): domain Eukaryota; kingdom Metazoa; phylum Chordata; class Mammalia; order Carnivora; family Mustelidae; genus Mustela; species Mustela erminea. The sequence goes on along the minus strand of NC_045622.1, from coordinate 71,022,586 downwards.
CAATAAAAAGAGAAGAAATTTACCATTTTTGAATGACAACTATTTCTAATCCACACAAAAATCTGTTAGGTTCTTTGTATCCTCATGTTATAGGAGGGAGAGTGAGGACATAAAAGACATTTACTGAGGTCATAGTGAGAAAGTGATTAAATGAGATGAATTTAAGAACAGTTAGAATAGCACTTTTTAATTGGCCACCTGGAGGGCTTGTTAGAACACAGGAGGCCGGGATCTATCCCCAGTGTTTCTGATTTGGCAGATCTGGGGTGGGGCCTGACAACCTGCATTTCTTTCTTTCTTTCTTTCTTTTTTTTTTAAGATTTTATTTATTTGACAGATAGAGAGATCACAAGTAGCCAGAGGGGCAGGCAGAGAGAGGGGGGGAAGCAGGCTTCCTGCTGAGCAGAGAGCCTGATGTGGGGCTGGATCCCAGGACCTTGAGATCATGACCTGAGCCAAAGGCAGAAGCTCAACCCACTGAGCCACCCAGGCGCCCCTAACCTGCATTTCTAACGAGTTTCCAAGTGGTGCTGATGCTGCCCATCCAAGACCATACTTTGGATGCACTGGCTTAGAGCAGTGGCTAGCTGGTTATGCATCAGGACTTTGTCAGACTGTGGACAATACCGCAGAATGCGAGACATAGTTCCTGCCCTCTGAGGATTACAGGTAGGCTGGGAAAGTGATGTCTTTCTTCCAAGGATAAAAAGGTTGCATCAATAGAAAGACCTTGGACAAGTTTCCTACAACATAATAACTAGGTCAGAGCAGAGTGGGAGCCCTGAGGGCTGCAGAAGATCTCTCTGGAAGGAGCATAGGTTAGTGTCATGGAAAATGAGTGAGATTTGGGTGAATAGGGCAAGGAAACCCCATACAGGTAGGGGAGGGAAGAACAATACTATGAGAGTAAAGAGAGGTAAAAGGGAGAACCTGTTGGGAAGTAGCTTCTGTGCATCAAGCATGGAGGCTGCATTTTCTTACTTGTCTCATTTACTCTTCAGAACAGTCTTATAAGGGAGATAGTTCTGTCCTCATGTTACCTGCAGGTGAGGAAGCTGAGGCTTAGAGCCATCCAAGGTCATCTAGCCAATGGGTGGGAAAGCTAACATTCAAACCCCGGTCAAGCTCTCTCCACATTTTCCCACTCTGAGAAGTAGCCCAGGTATGTAGGAGGCTAGGTGGGATTAGGGTAAGGCTTTCATTCCTAGATCCCAGCAAGTGCAGGGGTGCACCTGAGTGGATGTGCCTCTTTAACGGTTGGGCCCTAGATGCCTGGCTTGCCCCAGCCCAGTCCTGTGGGAGAAGCAGTGAGAAAACAGCAGGACTGCAGGTGGGTTGGAATCAGGTGCTAGAGAGTGGTGCGTTCCAGGCTGAAGAGTTTCAATTTTATTTCATAAGCATTGGGGAGTCGTTGATGTTTTTGGAGCAAGGGAGTGATTAGATCCAAGCAGTTGACTGTGTTTGGTGTGGACCCTGGTCTCTGAGTGATCTGGGGGAAGATGATTAAATCAGTATCTGGACTAGAGTAGTAGAAAAAAGAAAAGAGCTGGTGCCAGCCACTTCCATTAAGAGCCTCCAGAATTTGGTGTGAGGATACCAGCAGAGGGCAAGTCTCAGTGACTGGGGAATTAGGAGGCATTTCCTAGGAATAGACACACCCATTTGGAAGAGCGGACTGATAGCGAGAGGGAGAGGAGGAGGCGGGTTTCATCACCTTGCACTTGAAGGGTTGGGTATGGGGTAGCTAGGCTGCCTGATGGGGAGGCTGATACTCCCAGGAGGTTGGAGAACAATGGTTTTAGAGTCCTCCGCGTAGGGAGGGAGTGACCGAGGTCTTGGGTGTCTACTTCGATTGTTCTTTGGGGGTTCTCGCAGGGCTCCCTCGTGCCTGGCACTGTGGATTTACCTAGCCGTGTTTCCGGCACGATTCCGTGCTGGTCGTCTTACTCGTCTTCCTCCTCTCTCCACAGCCTGCCCCTGGACCAGACTCTTCCTCGCCAGGGTCCCAGCCAGTCACTGTCCTTCCCAGAAAATTACCAGACTCTGCCTAAGAGCTCCCGATATCCCTCAGGGGGCTCCTCGCCCCCTCCCCGCGACCTGCCCAGTGACTATAAGTATGCGCAGGACCGAGCCAGTCACCTGAAGATGTCGAGCGAAGAGCGCCGGGCGCACCGGGACGGCACGGTGTGGCAGCTCTACGAGTGGCAGCAACGGCAGCAGTTCCGGCATGGCAGCCCCACGGCGCCCATCTGCGCCGGCTCCCCAGACTTCACCGACCAGGGCCGGAGCAGAAGCATGCTGGAGGTGCCTCGCTCCATCTCTGTGCCTCCATCTCCCTCCGACATCCCTCCTCCGGGCCCTCCGAGGGTTTTCCCACCCCGGCGGCCACACACGCCAGCGGAGAGGGTCACCGTGAAGCCCCCGGACCAGCGGAGGAGCGTGGACATCTCCCTGGGGGGCTCTCCCCGGAAGGCACGGGGCCACGCCACCAAGGTGAGTCTCTGGAGGGCTGGCAAGGCAGTGGGGTTCAGCATTAGGGCACCAGGATCCTCCCATGGTTTGAACACTAATTTGAGCAATTTCAAATAAGGAGAGGTGACACCTCTGTGGTACTTTTAGGTGCCAGGTACGATACTAAAGGCTTTCCTTTAATGCTTTCCACAACCCAATGAGGTAGGTGCTATTATGCCCATTGCACAGATGAGAACACTGAGGCATTAAGAGATGGAGGATCATCCAACTGGAAGTCTGCGGAAAAAGATGTCTGTGTTCAGCTGGTTCAGTAATTTATAATAACCCGACTTCCACTTTACTTCTCCAGGGGGCTTCCCCAGTTTACTGTTGTTATAACCCAGTAAGAAATACGTGGACCCCCTATTTCACAGATGAAGTGGGCCAGGCCATCTCGGCAGAGAGGGGCAGAGGGGGCAGAGGTTTGGTCCACAGGCTGATCTCCTGTCTCCCCCACTTGTAGAACTCCTCTCACGTGGACCGCCGCTCCATGCCCTCCATGGGCTACGTGACCCACACGGTCAGCGCTCCCAGTCTCCATGGAAAATCGGTAAGCCGACCCTCATCTCCCCTGCCCCGTGAATGTGCTACCGCCTGCAGGGTGCTGGCTCAGCTCCCCACCCTGAGCCCGTCGCCTGCAGTGTGCAGGGCAGCCGTCAGCCCCCACGTTAGAGATGAGGAGGCTGAGGCTCAGAGAAGTCCAGTGACTTGCTCCATGTCATCCAGCTGACTTGGGCTCCTCCAAGATGGGAGGAAGAACTTAGGGGAATGAAGGAGAATGTGCACTTTTCTTCTCTTTCAGGCAGCATTTTGCCTGCAGCGTTCTCCCAGCGTCTCTGCCGTTAGCTCCTCTCCTCTCGTCCAGGTCTTTGCTTTGGTTAGTTAACTTTGCCTTTAAAGCTCCCGTCGGGGTGAGGTTGCACTGTTCCTTGCTGTTTCCAAAAAAAAAAGATAAAACCTGCTTCCTGTAGCCCCTTTTCTGCCAGCGCCTTTATTTGTCCTGATGACAGAATTAATGCAATAATTACTTAATGGTGTCACGTCAGTGCTGTCCCGGCCCCGGGGTGAAGAGTAATTATAGCGTCGTGCTCCTGCGGTGGCTAATTTCCTCGTGATGTGTCTACACACCTGCAGCTGGAGGAGCTCTCGAGGCTTCTCACCCGCTTACGGCGGCACCAGGCGCGGCTGGCCAGTGTGCGCAATCTCGCCGTCGGCCAGTTACTGCAGCACCAGCTGACATGGCCCGCCTGCCAGGTCAGCGCTGCTGGGCTCTCTCAGGGCCGGGGCCTCCCTGCTGTGGGGCAACGGAGTGATGTGCTGGCCCATGTTTTCTCGTGCCCACGCTCTTGTCTGTATTTGCTGTCTGGCTCGTCCCCTCATTCCCTGCCTGTCTGCTTCTGGTCGCTATTGCCAGACACTGTGCAGTGGCCGGGGGGTGGGGGTGGGGCGGAGCCCACGCCTCTGGTGCTGGGGAGGGACCTGCATGTGCCGTGAAGGACCTCGACGGTGGCTTCTCCGGCTGTGAGTCGTGACTGCCAGGCTGATGTGTGGTCATGGCTGAAGGGCTGTGCTGGCTGTCATCCTTGTTGCCACTGTGGCCACTCCTTGGGGTGCAGGAAGGTGTGTGTCACTGGTGTCAACCCAGAGGGAAAAGACAGGGTGTCCTCTCTGATCTGGACAAAGCATCCTCATGTCCCTTATCCTGGAGAACCTCACTGTACTCTGGAGAGGTGAGGGAGGACAGGGGTTACTGCCACACGCAAGGCACCGGATCCAGAAGGGGAAGTGACCTGCCCGGGACCCCTCAGCCAGTGGTTTGCGGGCTGGAGCCCAAATCAGGTCCTATTTGCCATAGTGTTCTAAACATTCTGGGACATGGAGGTTTGCAGGCAAGCTCCTTAAGGAGTGGCCAAGGAATTGTTCTCTCAGGCATCTTGAGCAGCTTAACAATGTCCATACAAGATTGGTCCCTCTGGACTGCATGAAAGTAGGCAGGGGACAGGAGAGGAGGGTGACAGGAGTGTCACCTTCTTTAACTGTTCTGTTTAGAGGGACCCAGGAAATGTACTTGGAAAAATGAATGTGAGAGAACACAAGCGAAACCCCTAAGTTGTGAATTTGAGGGATTTTTAACAATATTCCTCTGCTCAGTCCTCCTTGCTGCTGTTGAAGGTGTATAGGGACTGGGCTGATTGGGGGAGTAGGAATGGGTGAGGGGACAGTTTAGAGATGGAAATACCATCTCAGAAGTCACCAGTTTCCCTGTCAATGGTCCTTCAGGTCTTCTCATGCTTAAAAGCACAGCCTGAACATCTCATATTATTTACTTGTTTGACATCAGAGGTGTAAACGGCCTTCTCCTATAGCTCTGGTTTGCCTCAGTTTGCCGGGATCCCTCTTAGCTAGTTGAGAAAGTGGCTCCTGGGCCATTTTTCTTAAGCATTTACAGCCCCTCTGCCTAACAGCTTCTGTGTGCTATTAATGGGAAACACAGGTCCTAGAAAATGAAAGAGTCTTTTGCTTATTTTCTCTGTTCCTGGTGAACTGAAGAACTCAACGGATTGTCAGAGACAGTGTGGGCAGATAGGTCTGACACTGAAACTTCCTCAGCTCGCTCCTGACATGGTCCCATGCTGAGCAAAGGGAGGTGAGACTTCCAGTAGCTGCTAGGACTTATCATCCTAGAACCCAAGGTCATGTCAGGACCCATCTGGGTCCCCAGGTCATCTCCCTGCCCCTTTGAGACGTTAGCCACACTAATCAGAGGGTCATTTTGCCTCATGCATATTAAGTGGGCCAGTGAAAAGGTATGATGACAAGGATTGGAGCATTGGTGATTGTTGGGTCCCTAGCTCAGAGGTTGCCTGTCCTCTTCCAGCTAGATCTCTCTAGTTCTGTCTCAGGAGCTCACCACTGGCCTCAGCTGCACTGCTGTCCTAGCCCTGTGGTGGTATGTGTGCTGTCTCCCCATCAAACTGCACCCCCCACCCCCACCTCCCGCCTACTGCAGGACTCACTGGCTTCTCCCCACAGTGACCTGCAAGATCCTTCATGCTCAACGAAGGCTCTGGCTACACTGAGACATTTGTGCTTCCTCCGTGGCTGCAGATGTTAGCCCGCTATATAGTTCCTTGACCCTGAAGCTGTGCAGTGTCAAGGATTCACACACAAAGCCCCAAGTTTTGGAAACCCTTGGTGTTCTTAACTGTCTTTTTTCTCTCTTTGCTTCATTTGAAGGCTGATGATACCTACCTCCAGCTGAAGAAGGACCTGGAGTACTTGGACCTAAAGGTGAGGGATGTCAAGCATCTTGCCTTCCTTGGACATGTACCTTTCTGAGCGTGTCAGCCTCATGGAGCCAAGCCCAAAGTCAAAGGCTGTGCAGTTCTTACCAAATCTGGATCCCAAATGAAGACATCTCCTCTCTAAATCGGAAGAGTTTTATTTCTTACTACCTTGAACACTGGGTTCAGTTCCTTGTGAGTTCTGCTATAAGATTTCAGTCTTATGAAATGAGGGTACTAGATCTTGATCTCTTCCATCCTCGGTCAGGACCCAAAGGCTTCTAAACAGTAACTAGTTCCTTCCTCAGAGGTTTGGCTCATAGGGTGCCACTGACGTGCGTTTTCAGCCACGAATAGCTTGCTGGCTTTTTTTGGTTTTGTTGCTGCGGGAACAGGTTCCACACGGAGTTCTGCAGCTCTGAGACCCACCGTGGTGTCCCAGGTGGGAGCGCCCAGTATGGTTAGTCTCCTGTCTGCATTCAGGAGAAGAGAACTGGGCACCTCGATGTAGGTGAGAAAGCTTCGGGCTCGAGATCAGCCTTCAGAGCACAGAGACTGAGAGGAAGCTGGCGGAGAAGTGTGAGAGGCATTCTACGTGAAAGAGGGCTGCTATTGTTTCCTTACCCCGGCTCTCTGAAAGCTCCCACTGTGGAAAGAAAGCACTTCTGATGCCTAAACCATGAAACTGACTGAAGGAATGTGACCTTTAATTAACTGTGGGTGTGAGAGAGTGGGGCGAGCTGTGAAGGACACCCAGGCTAATGCCACGGGGCATGCCTCCCCCAGCTCCCCTGGGTACCTGGCTTGAGGTGTCTTTAACATGGGGATTGTCATCCAGCCTTGTAGAAGCAAGATGACAAACAATAGGCGCTGTGGTAGCAGATGCAGAGGGCCTCCTCACACTGAGACAAGATCAGAGCCTTTGATTAGGTATCAATTAGTTAGCTTCTAGATCTGATGAACACTTGCTGTATGACTAGCTCTAGAGAAGCCTAAGGGACATGTAAGAGGAAAAATGAGACTCTCTGAGTCTCTGAGAAACTCCCAAATAGTCTGGGTTAGAAAAAGAAAATCTCCCAAAATAACACAGACTTGTTGATAACAAGTTTACAAAGATCTGTCTGGCCTAGTGCTTGGAGTTGAAATAGTGAAGGTCACCGTGGGCTGTGATGCTGGGAAGAGTTCTGAAGGAGGTAGCACGTGTTTAGAGCCTTGAAGAGCCAGAGGGTTTGAGTTGATTGAAATTAAAGGGAAGGGAACAGTGGGAGTCAAGGAAAGATAGGGGGAGAGTGGTGTGGCCAGGGCTGGAGGAGGCAGACTATTCATGTTCTTTAGGAAGGAGGGGTGTAGTGAACAGAAGTCAGACTTGGCTTTCTGACTTGAGCAAAATAAGGAGGGTTCTCTCAAAACCAGGACATTTTCTAGCTTATGTGGTGGTCGGATCACACAGAGCACGAGTGAATATTGTAAGTTTGGTAGTCATGCCTCAGGATGCAAAATGTGCAGCCCAGCCCACCCTGCCGTGCCCTGATTCTGGGAAGGGTCCTCCCAGCATGCCCACCACCCCCGCCTGTCCCAGAGAGAGGTCCATCCACCTTCACCTGCCCTGTGTTACCACCTCATCTCCATTCACTGGCCTCCCCAATAGCCAGTCACCATGCCACCCTTTGGTTCTTCTCACCTCCGCCCCAGGGCCATGCAGTCAACTAGAAGTGCTTATGGAGCATTCACGATGTACTTAGGCTGGTAAGAGAGATTTGGCTCCCCAGCAGCATGGGTGTATCTTGAAACAGTCCCCAGAGTGCTTGGTGCATGGTACAAGAGAGAGCTTAGAGAGTCCGGACTAGAGTAATAGGAAATCTCTGTCTTCTGGTTCCTGTTTATATGGGACAGCAGAAACTCACAGCTGGTCCTGGAGGGAAGATTCAGCTCAGGTCTGTTTTATTTCAAGATCATAGAATTTGAGTTAAAAGAGCTTTAAAGAGAGAAACTGAGGCACAGGACAGCAGAGCCTGCAGTCCTTGGGTGTCCTGACTACCAGCAGAAGCTTAGTAACAATGGAGGGTAAAAATTGTGATGGTCACTGTGTTTTACTTCTGTTAAATTATGTAAATCCAACAGTAACCCTAGAAGGAGGGTGGTGTTATCTTTTTTTCACTGACTAAGGCTCTTACCCAAGGCCACATGAATGGTTACTGGTGAGTTGGTATTTAGGTATAGCTCTAACTCTGAAACTTCAGTCACCTTGCCTCCCAGCCTCTCTTAAAATGCTGCTTCCACTACTGTGGACCCAAAGGCATTTCAGTTTTTGTTTTGTTTTTTTTTTTTAAATTTTTATTTATTTAACAGACAGAGATCACAAGTAGGCAGAGAGGCAGGCAGAGAGAGAGGAAGCAGGCTCCCCGCCGAGCAGAGAGCCCGATGCAGGGCTCGATCCCAGGACCCGGGGATCATGACCTGAGCCGAAGGCAGAGTCTTAACCCACTGAGCCACCCAGGCGCCCCGGCATTTCAGTTTTTGATGGAACTGAACTGGGGTCATTATCCTAGGAAGTGTGCTTAATGTGATAGAGGCAAGGTGCATCCTTGGGATGTTTCATGAGCTAGGAGCTGTCTGTACCCAGAACATTTACTAGTGACTTTCTGGAAGTTGTCACTGTCATGGAAAACAGCTGTGTTGATACCAGAATTTCCCCAGTCTTATTTTTGTTATTCCAGTTGCTAAGCTCCTCTCAGAGAACTTTTCCCCCAAATGAGCTGCACTGGTAGCAGGGAGATGCTGGGGTTTGTGCTGTGTGTGAGTTGTCTGTCTGGTGCGGCTGCCAGAAATGTTGGCACCACCTTAACCTCTCTCCAAGATACAGCAGAGTGCCCACGTCAGAGAGGCAGTGAACCTGCTCTGCTCTGCTCAAACCCAGCTGGGGCATAGGGTTCCCAGATGGTGTTTCACTTCAGGACTCAGCTGAAGAAAGGGCTGGAAGCAAAGCAGAGGTATTGAAAGCCTATAAAGCCATGGCTGAGGATGTATTAGGCAGGATGCTTTTGTTTTCAGGTGTCTGAAACCCATATGAACCTGCTAATAACCCAAAGAGGGAATATACTGGTTCTTTTAGCCAAGGGCTGCATGATCCCAGAGGCTCAGGCCACATCATCAATGTTCTAGTTTCCCTGATGTGTAGGCTGTGTCCACATGGCAGGGAACGTGGCCACCTGCAAACCCAAGTTTACTTTCTCCCAGCCCAGCATCCTCATGGGTGACCACTTGTAAATCCAGACTCCCTGTGGAGTGAGGGAGGGGTTCCCTAATGGAACGGCATGCTGGGCAGAAACAAGAAAATCAGTAGCAGTTAGCACAGCTGTGCTACAGAGTGATGGAGAGAGTTCTGGGTAATTCAGGAGACCTAGAGACAGTCAACAAAGCTCTGAAATGTTACCATGTGTCTTCCGTGACTGCAAGGGGGGAATGAAGACAAATGGATAGCATGAGTCAACTGTACTTCAATTAAAAAAAAAAAAAGACAAGTGGATAACAGCTACAAGTAGAGGGGTTTCTAAAAGGGCCTGCTCAGGTTGTGGTGGACCCCCCCCCTTCTCTGGGGTGTCAATGAAGCTAGATGAGCACTGTGGGACAAGGGGAGTGGTGCATGACTGTGTTAGGAAAACCCTGAGGTCCGTTGGCTCTTGAGATGGCGACATGCTCAACAAAATGTGCTAATGCTGAGTTCAGCTGGGGTCCCTGAGATGAGGGCCTCTGTGGACACAGCCGAATGAGCCCTGAAGCCCAGACTGGGTGTGGGGGTAGCCGTGACACAGCCCCGCCGTGACCAGCTGCTTGTTAGAGGTTCCTCTGGGTTCTTGCGGGGGTGAGGAAGGAGGTAAGCATCACTGGAGAAAATCGACCTCCCTATTCCTGCCTGGTTGCCCTAGGCTCCCCCATGTCCCTGTTCCAAAGGCCACAGACTGAAGGATCCAAACCCTGCCTTTGCCACCACCACCACCAGCACCACCAGTACCATCAGCACCACCAATCAGCCAATGCTCAGCTTCCAGAATCGGTGGTGTTTGCTTCCCTCCATGTTGTGGGAGCTTTTTCTCCCTAAAATGAGCATTTCTGTTGTGGTGCCCAGTTTCAAACAAACGTGGACTCCACTCATTTAGAAGATACTCTATATTAACGTTCTTTTTGCCAAAGAACTTGTCTGGCATTTTACTCGGTGCTGCAGAGTGGACAGGACTCCACCCCGACTAGGCATCTGTTCCCACCTGGCGGGGTTTGGGTGCGTGTTGTTCATTATGGCTCTTGGTCTTCTCAGAAGTTTCGAGCAATAGGAGTGATGATAGCCACCTTCCTAACCAAGAATCCAAGTATCAAGAGAGGTCACTTCCACAGCGATAGGTCTGGAATGTAAACCCAGGGTCTGACTTTATTCCTGCCTTCTTTCTTCCATGCACCATGTACTATGCCCACCCTAAAGTTGTACTCACTGAACTGTGTTTCTGGCATCATGGTTCTGCTTTTCAGAACCGCACACCCCGGCTGGGTCTGAAGAAACAGGTGTGGGGTCACTGTTGTTGACAGCTTAGATTGCTTTCATGCATCTGTGAAGACAGCTGGGAAGGAAGGGGATGTGGAGGGGTGAGTATCTGCAGCTGTTCAGGTGGTGCCCCCAGAGGCTGTCCTTTCTGACTGAGGGATGTGTCAGCCGGGGCGCTGGTCGCTTGGCCTCTGGCCTCTTCCTGTCTAAGCCTGAGATCAGGGGTCCTCTGTTCAGGGTCTCTTTCCAAAGTTAGCTTCTAGAGCCAAGTTTCTTAAGTTGTGTTCTGGAACACCACCTATTTCAAGATCACCTGGGAGCTTGATTTTTTTTTTTTTTAAAGTACAGATTTAGGGGGTTCTATTGAATTAGAAACTCTGGAAATTGTGCCCAGAATTCTGCCATTTTTGCTGTTTGTTTGTTTGTTCTTGTTTTTTAATCAAGCTCTGGAATAATTCTTCGGCACAAAAAAGTTTGAGATCTGTTGTTCTGGAACAGAGATTATTAACCCTGGCCATGAACTGGAACAACCAGGGGAAGTTTGTAAAAGGAATATCAGTGCTTTGATCCCACCACTTCGACTCTGATCTAATTGATAATACTCGGCAATTATTTTTTTAAAAAGCAAATGAACGGGGCATCTGGGTGACTCGGTTGAGTGTCTGGCTCTTGGTTTCAGATAGGTCATGATCTCATTAGTCGTGGGATCAAGCCCTGTCTGCTTGAGAGTCTCTCCCTCTCCCTCTGCCTTTCACTCCCATTCACGTGTGCTCTCTCTTGCTTTTTCTCCCTCAAGTAAATGAATAACTCTTAAAAAAAAATAAATAAAATAAATTCTCTAGGTGTTTCTAATATATGGCCAGGGTTGAGAAACACTGTTTCAAAGCAGTGGTTCTCAAAGTGTGATCCCAGAATAACAGCATCAGCAATACCTGGGAATTTGTTAGGAATGCAAAATCTTGGGTCTTCCACCCCAGATTGGCTCAGTAAGAACCTCTAAATGTGGGGGCAAGCAAATCTGTATACAGTTCACCCTTGAACAGCATGGTTAGGGGCGCCAACTTCTTGCACAGTTGCAAATCCAAGTATAACTTGACCCCCCAGAACTTAACTCTTAATAGCCTACTGTTGACAGGAAGCTTTACTGGTAACTGAACAGGTAACACAAATTTTGTACATTATGTGTATTATAGACTGTATGCTTGTAATGGAGTAAGCTGGAGAAAAAAAACTGTAAAATCATAGAGAAAAGAAAATTTCTAGGACTGCATTGCATTCGTTGAAAAAAATCCACATATATGTGGGCCCTGACAATATAAACCCATGTTCTCAAGGGTCAGCTATATTAGTAAGCCCTCCAGGTGATTCTGAAGCGTGCTGAAGTTTGAGAAGCCCTTGTTGCGGTGGTGGCGGTGCCCAGTCTTAGCTGCGTATCAGTATCATCCAGGGGGGCTCTTAAGGATCTGGATGCTCACACTCCACCCCAAACTGATTTATACCCAAGTCTCTTGGAGTGTGACTTAGGCATCAGTTGTTGTTTTTTTGTTTTTTTTTAAGCCACCCAGGTGATGCCGGTGTTCAGCTGGGGTTGAGGTGCACTGTTTTAGTGGGTAGGGATGGTGGGTAGGGTAGGTGTGGTAGTGGGTAGGGACGGTGTTCCCGCAAAGGAGCTGTAAACATTTGGGATCACTGGTTAGACATTACTTAGGTGAACATAAGTGTGGAGACGAGGGTCGGGGGAATGAAGGTGGAAAACACGGTGCAGGGATGAGACTAATGTCTAGCTCCTCCCTAGTGACTGGTTGTTTCACAACATAAGGTGAAGGAGAGCAAAGGAGGAAGCAAAGTTTCCTCTTGCCTTCTGCAGGGGGAATTGGAAGGCAGCGGGCCCTGACATCGGCCCTCTCACATGAACTAGCCTGCACAAAGATCCTTCAGGCAGAGCTTCTTGTCGTCTGTTTCATCTGTGAGGGGACGAAGTCTGCAAAGGTCAGCAGCCGGGAAGCGGCATGACCAGACTGAGACATGATCATTTGAATCGCACAGCACACATCCTCCCTAAGGTTTCCCCTGGCCAGTTCCCCAAATTCTGGCTCCTTCAAGTGTCTTTTGATGTCTCACCTGTTACGTTTTGTTATATTTGCCTTTTTGTTTGGAACAGATAAAAAATAATGAACCTTTGATCAACGTGCTTTACAAAGTGCTGAAGAAGTCAGCACGGGGCTGTCGGCCCAGGAGAAGCGTAAGATGATCTGATCTGTGTCTCCAAGCGGGGCCATTCCATTGCTTCTGGCTCAGTGCTGACCTCATCACTTGCTTAACCAGGGGCTCTCCTGACCGCCCCCCAGGCTTCCTGCAAGTCATTTTGGTTTATTTTTTTCTCCTACTGAAGCTCCCTTCAGCATTCTGGCTGGTGCACCAGGCTGAGCCTCTCATCTGCGGTGTTCTGTGACTCCATCTTTTGTGTTGCCTTGGGATTGTGGTGGGGTGGGGGCTTGCCTGGCTTGCCACCAGCTTGCGTTGTGTTCCCATTCTCTCTCATCTGCCTCCATGGTGAGGACTGACCTCGACGAAGACCAGTGTGGTCTGTGTAGTCAAGCATGAGTTCCTTGGGAAGGAATAGCATTTTCTGGTCACCGTGGAGGAGCTGGGGTATCCTGAGATCCCACCATGGCCCTGGGATTAGGGTGTCTTCTCTTCAGGGCAGGGTATTGGTATTTGAGAACAGTCTAAAGCAGGACTAGAACAAGATGGTTCTCCCCTGCCCACTCCCCTACCCCCTGCCCCAGATGGTTCCCTTTGACTGATGCACCTGAAATATGGCCAGCTTTTATAGCACCTGAAATATGGCCAGCTTTTATAGCTTTCCAAGGGAGGCTGCAGGTTGGGAAGCAGATGCTATGTGCAGTCATCCCAAGCCCCGAGAAAACGTGTGTTGGGATGTGATGGAGGGTGAGGTAAAATGCCTTGGTGGCCTTCCGTTCTTTTCTGGTGCACAGACTCTTTCAAAGGGATAAACACCCACTGACTTCCACTTTTTCTGGTGACAGAGATGCTGGACACCCATAGTTGACATTTTAAATGGATCTAAACACTGCTATCACAAAGCACAGTTTTAAAAGGAAAATTAGACATAGTAAACTACTTGTGGATACTTGTAGTAGCCTTGATTCTCTGGAACAAAGCTAAATTCAGAAGTTTCAAGGGCCTCTGAGCTGCGTAAACACTTTCCTGAAGCTCATGCTCTAAAGCGTGCCCTTTACTCCAGCTCCCTCCATTTTGTTACATTCACGGGTTCATTAAACAGACATTTCCCAAATATCCTCAATATGCTGGGCTTTCAGGATACAGAGAAGATATGAAAAATGTGTCCCAGTTCCCACAGTCACCCCTAATTAGGTCATTGTTCACTGAGGGGAGACAGAGCATATCCTCTGACGTGCTAAGGCTCTTAGACTGGAAGACACAAACTGTGGGAGGACCTCCCCTGAAGCCACCAGAACCACTGGAGGGAGGGAGTTCTGGAAAAGCAGCAAGTGTCACCTCTGTTGACTCTCCTGTCCTAATAGACTCATCCATTTGAATTCCTAACTTTCAGCACCTTAAATGCAGCCCTTAAATGGAGACAAGAGAGAGTTACTTCTTAGAAAAGAAGGCGTACTAATATTCTGAGAGAGAAAAGAAACATTATGTGTCAATCTACAACGGAAATGAAAGCACAGAAATTTAAGAGCATTTAATCAAGGGCCAAATAGTCCCAAAACACTGACTTCTAAGAAATTCCGTATTACTGATTTTTATAATGACTCTGATTCATCCCCGAAAGGTTGAATTTATATTCAGTTCCATGGAGGCAGCGTAGGACTGACTTTTAGAAACCTTTCCGTCAAAAAGTTTAAAAGGTTCAGCTTTCTTAAAATGCCCTTTTTGTGTAGAACACGTCATTTCTTTCTTGACGGTGTTGAGTAGATGAGGCACTGCTCAATTAGATTCTCTGCCTTGCTATTTCAGTATCAAAAAGCTGGTATCTGTTAAAAGCTCTAGTGAAATAAATGGAAGAGTTTTGCTAGGAGGAAAAAAATCTCCACAGCCTATCTCAATTTAAAAATGATTTCTTCCTAGGAAGTGAGCCAAGGGTCAGCCCCTGGAGAGTAGACAGGCTCATTGTCTTCTGCTTTGATGAGGGACTGTGACACAGAGTGACCTCCTTACTTTCACCTGCTGGGTTCCCCTGAGTTTAAAGGCCAAGTTCTGCCTGGAGGTCAGCTGTCCCTGGTTCATCAGAGTTAATTCTACCCCTCCCCCCGCTCCACTCCTCTTCCTGCCTTGCCCAGCCCTCTGTCCTTGAAGCAGCCAGCGGTTTGTTTGTGGATTGTGGCAATAGTCCATGTGTCCTTGACTGTGTGTGTAGATGTATGTACACATACATAATATGCCAGTCTGAAGAGCAGAATTTGGCTGGAGCTCTACTTTTTCCAGGAATTCTACTGACCCACATGTGTTTGCCTTTGACCTACCTCCAGTGCAATAAGCATTTGCCCAGTGCCTTCCAGCATACCAGGCTTTATGTTCAGGCTCACTTTACCAAGATATGAAAGATAATGGTCTCTGCCCTCTGCTGTGTGACCACAGGGAACATGGGAATGGGTTGGGGTTGTGTCTGCAGCTAGACTCTTTCCTCAGCCCAAGGCATGGACAGGCATCATCCCTTGACCTTGACCTTGGCATTTGCTGATGATGAGAGGAAGGAGGAGTGCAGGACAGTTGGGGACATGATTGCCTTGAGTTGTGAGGGGAATGTTTGCTAATATATTTCTGCTTCTTATTCACACAACTAATTGGACCTCTCAGATGGAGTAGGAAGAATGTGAGGCCATCTCTCCAGCAACTGTCTGTCCGACCACACTGGAACCCCTGGCCTAATATACACACCATCTGTCTCATGGAAGAGATAGGTTCTACCCTCTGTTTCTGTGCTCACATCCGTAAAATGGAATTCAGCAAGATGGCTTTCTGTGCATGAGACACATTTGACCTGGCTCTCTCTGACCATGGCTTGGCTGTGGGGGTGCATCTGTGGAAAAGTCTCCCTAGCCCCATCCCACACAGCTTTTGGCAAGAAGGAAATTAGGGGAAGTGAAAACATGGGCTGAAGAGTTGGGTTTAGCTTTGTAGGGGTCAGTGGGAGATGCCAGCATGGTACCCACATGGGGTCAAGGGAAGGATGGACAATGTTTTGAATGCCCACTGACCCATAAGTTTAGATGATTTTTATCTCCTGATTTTGGTTTTCATTCTTGAGAGGACAGGGTAACTTGTGACATATACAAATATGACCTGTCTCGGTTATTTAGGGATCAATTGAAAATCCCAACCAGGAGTTACCTAGGTTCCTTCATCCCTTGACCTGATTTTCTTCCCAAATGGTATAGGGTGAGAGAGACTGACCTTGCTCAGAGGGGAGGTTAGCAGCTCAGAGGCTTCCTTAAACTAAGTCTTGGAGATGCCCCGGGGACTCGCAGGTTTCTCTGGTCCACCTCACTGCTCTGGGCTGGGGGCCATAGACTTCTGTAACTTGGGTTGACCCCAGGTTCGGTAGCAAAACTCTATCTTTTAAATCTTCCAAGATTCTGGGATGCCTGGGTGGCTCAGTTGGTTAAATCTTCCAAGATTCATGCTGAACTCATTTTGGGAAAATTTTAGCTTCCATAGTCAATGATACTAGAACTTGAATGTCTTCTTTTTCTTTAAATTTGAGAAATTTACAAGTGCTTCTTGGCTCACAAAAAGGTTTTGGTTTTTCCCTAAAATGAAGTAGGCATAAAAATCAGGTCTCGCCTGAGTTTTTACCCGTTTCATGCCATGACCCTACCACCAAGACTTACACACTTGTCCATCGTGGGGCTAGCTCTTCTTCTTGAGATCTGATCCTGAACCTTGTGGTTAATCTCCTTTAAATTGTTCACCTCCCAGATGACGGGCCGGGACCTGGTCAAGGATCGGAGTCTGAAGCCGGTGAAGATCGCGGAGAGTGACATTGACGTGAGTGAGCAGGGCAACAGTCTGAGCCTCTGGCTGCCTGTTGCCCCCAGACCCGAGGCGGGCAGCTTCAGGCAGGGCTTAGATGGTTCCGCAGCCAAAGGCTTCCTGATCACACTTCAAGGTCGTGCCCTTTTCTCATCATCCCAGGCCCTCTCCAACCTGTTCTTGCTCACAGGTCAAACTGAGCGTCTTCTGTGAACAAGACAGGATCCTCCAGGACTTGGAAGACAAGATCCGAGCCCTCAAGGAGAACAAAGTATGCATCAATTTTGCATAACTTTGGGCTGAGTGGAGGGGGTTTTGTCATGCTGTCTTTCCTCAGATATAGATTGGACTCGTATGTCACAGGTGCTCCTTTATCCAGAATGGGTAGTAGTTTATTCAGAACAATATGTTTGCTTCCAGGAGCATTTCTGCCTAAACCTTAGGTGGGAAAGAGGAAGAAAAGAGGAGGAAATCTCAGGGGGACACTTAAGCCTGTTTATTCCAAATGCGACCTCCTCCTCTTCCACCTTAATTCTACTCTGGCCTTCCTCTCCTTGGAGGCCTTGTGAGGTCAGCCTGGGAGAGGAGGGCTCTGCTGGCTTATGTGTGCTGAGCCCAAGCGCCTGAACTCCATGGAAGAGGGCTGCCTGGGAGAAAGTGGCCACACTTGTAACAGGACAGAGGCTGTCATTTCCTAAAGCTCCTTTCCTCCTAGGATCTGGGCTATGGAGAAAGCAAGTCTGGATGGGAGGGGAGGAAGAGGCCAGAGGCTGCTCATGTTTGGTTTCTTGGATATTTATTATGATTTTTTTTTCTTTTTTGAACTTTAATAAGGTATTATACATCCGATGCTGGAGGTTCATAACATGCCCTTTTCTCTAAGAAAAGAGAATTTTCCATCTACTCTTTGATGTATCCTCATAATTTATCCATAAGGAGTGGATGACCTTATGCCCACTTCATAAATGAGAAAACTGAGGCAGAGAGCTGTTAGGTGGTTCGTCCTAGGAGCCTACCCAGTGGGCAGAGTTAGAGCTGGAATCAGAGCCCCCAACTAGGCTGTGGGCCTTTCAGTCTCAGATCCAGCAGGTTTGCTTAGTTCCTGGCATGAGATGGGGAGGCCTCTAGGGGCTGTCCTGCTCTCCACTTGCTCTTTGGCCCTTCCCTGCTGTAGGACCAGCTGGAGTCTGTGCTGGAGGTTTTGCACAGACAGATGGAGCAGTACCGAGACCAGCCTCAGCACCTGGAGAAGATTGCTCACCAGCAGAGGTTGCTGCAGGAGGACCTTGTCCACATCCGTGCAGAGATCTCCAGAGAGTCCACTGTGTGTAGAGGGTGTGAGGGTGGCAGACACTCTCCTGCCCCCATCCCCCAGCCCCAAGATGGGCTGGGCCAGGGGCTGGGCAGGGGGCTGGGCAAGGGGCTGCTTCTCCTAGCTCACAAGCTGTAGTTGAGTTGGTGGCCAGGGACAAGAGTTTTGGAGTAGCAGAACTTCTCCAGGCTGCCTCCTGATAGTAGCTCACCTTGCCTGGGGGTGACATGTCTGTCTTTGCTGGTACCTCAGGATGCTTTCCATCAGTGACTGCTGTATGGCTACAGTGACACCCAAGGGACCAGATTTCCCTGATCTGTGTGCAGTTAATTCCAAAGCATCAGAATTTCTACTGTATTTGTCCATCTGATGTGGTGCAGGCCCTTTCTGCTGGAGCTGGGGACTAGAGCATCTCCAGTGGTGGGAGAGGGGACAGTTCGATAGTTCCAGTAGCCAGGGTCAGAGCAGGAATGAGAAGACAAGCCCTGTCTCTCTCCTGCCAGGCCTGCCTGAGACCCGCTGGGCTGCCCTTTCCCCGTCCGTCTTCCCCTGGCTGGGTCAGCAGTGGTCAAGAGCGCAGGTGCTCTTGGGGCCGTCTGGGGGATGGGGGATAACTAAGACTCAGGAGCATTTTCTTGGCCAACAGGAGATGGACAATGCCTGGAACGAGTACCTGAAGTTAGAGAGTGATGTGCAGCAGCTGAAGCAGACCCTGCAGGAACAACACAGAAGGGCCTTTTTTTTCCAGGTGACCAAAGGCTCTTCATTCCTTCTGAGGGACTTCACCTGTAGAGCTGTGGGGCTGTGGGGCTGTGGGGATTCGGTGTGTGGCCTGGGAAAAGCCTGCTGTCCCTCCACCCACCATTAGGAGCTGATTCCCAGAAAACCTGGTCCACGGCCCTATGGAAAACACTCTTGCCTGTGGCTCAGGGCTGGCCTGCCAGGTCCCCCAGAAGTTGTCCGTCTCCTGCTGCTGTTCCCGGCCCCCCATGATTTCCCTGCACCCAAGCTAACATTTTCCTATTCTTATTTGGTACCCCAGCACTTGGCATAGTGGCCTGAAAACACTAGGTGAATATTGTTGACAACATCTTTCAAATGATTATTTCTAGTTACTAGTTCCTTAAACTGTTCCATCCCATTAAACTTGTCTTCTTGGATCTTCTTTAATTAATTTTAGCAGTGATTTTTTTTTTTTAGCTTTTTATTTCTTATGTTTCTGTAACTATAAAAATAACACACGAATGCATCTCTCTGTAAAGGCCAAACAGTAAGAAGCAAAAGCAAAGAATGAAATGAAAGCTCCTTTGCCTCCCTTCCTTTCCCATCACCTTCCCTGTGTGTGATCCGTGCCATCACTGTGTGCCATCACCTTCCTTACCACTTTCTGTCTGTTTTCAAACATATGCCCATCCACAGGATAGTATAATGTATCTGGCAGGGGGAGTTGAGTTTACTTAAAGAGGGATCATACTTACACATTGTTCGGTAATTTGCTTTTTTGTCATAACTTCACGTTATGCAGATCTTTCCAGGAGAGATACCCAAGTTTATGTTGCCTGATCTTTAAGTGTTAACTATTTAAATGTAAACATAAATTAATTGAAAGTAACTAAAATTAAAGATACAGTGCTCCGTCACGCTAGAATCATTTCCAGTGCTCAGTAGCCACCTATGTCTAGTGGCTGCTGTATTGAACAGTACAGATAATAAGATTTCCATAATCTCAGAAAGCTGTGTAAAGTAAAAGAAATCAGTTCTTAGCTGCTGCATAGTATTTCATAGTCTTGATATGCCGTATTTTAGCTATTCTTTTCTGATGGGCATTTAAGTTGTTTGCAGTGTTTCGCTTTTATAAATGGTACCGCAGTGAGCATCTAACTGCCCTTTCAAGCTCATTTATAAGCTTTCGTCTAAGACGGGCTCTGAGGGTGGACTTGCTAGACTGAAGCGAGTGCACATCTTAAATGTTGGTGGATGCCGGCCAGTCACCCTCTAAGAGGCTGCACTCATTTGCCCTCCCACCCGCAGTGAATGAGGGTGCTGAACCTTTATCCGCATCTTCTCCAGCACTTGACCGTATCAGTCTTTTTAGTTTTTGCCAGTCCGCTGGCTGAAAAAGGACATCTAGTTTTAATTTGCATTTATTTAATTACTGGCAGGTTAAACATCTTTTTATACGGTCATTGGCCATTTGTGTTTCTATCATGCCTTATTTCATGGTGATTTAACATACCGCAGTCCCAGAATCCCTTTTTCTGCTCTGGAAAACAAATGGGTAAAATGTACAAGTCTTGTCACAGACTCCCTGAAGAACTTAACCGTGTAAGTAAGTTACAAAGACATAGGCTAGTTTGAAGCCTAGCTCCTGCAACTCGACTTCCACCTAGCCTGGTGGCATTGCTCGTGCTTTCCCTGAGCCCCACTTTGTGATCTGGGAAGCTCACAAAGCCCTTCTTTGAACAGGCTTTGTGCTAACTTCTTTGGTGTAATTCTAGGCCAGGCAAGCTGTTAGAGTCCTGAATAAGTCATGAAGCGTGGAGATATGCGTGCAGCCCCACATACACATTCTCAGGCAGGGGGCTTGGAAACTTGCCCCCTTTAGCCAGGTTTGGCTGTGAGAAAATTCACAGGCTTTTCAGTAAAGGTGAGTGGCTTTATTTGTAAAGATCCTCATGACCACCTGCGCTGGCAAGCCAGAGGATAAAAGAACATTGAGGTAACCGTGAGAGGCAGTGATAGATGAGGCTGCCTGTGCATGTCCCTGCTTCTGGACAGTAAGTGCAGGCGTCTGCTGAATGCAGTCCATAGGAGCCTTTCTGCCCAGCATGGTGTGAGGGTCCAGGGATGAAGCACCAACCCCTGTGCCCCAAAAGCTTCCTTCACCTTTTCCTTCAGTTCTGAAATTCCATCGTCCTTGGAGAACCTTAGAGGCTCTCTGGCTTTTGCTTGTCCTTGCTCTTCTCTTACATGTGGGAGTGACAGAAGGGCTAAATAGGGGCAGAACTGCAAACTGACAGGTAAAAGTATGCCAGATAGACCGCTGGAGGAGAGGGGAGAGAGTTGATTTCATTCCAACGCTCCTCCTTTACCTGTTCCCAGCACCCTGCTTGGGGACCTCCGCTCCTGAGATAATTCTGTTAGCTCACACACACACACACACACACACACACACACTCTCACACTCTGGGTTCAATACCATGTCTGTTTTAGGACACTTGTGCTTTGGGGTGGAGCTAAGCATCAAGCCCTTTCCTTATTTATCAGCCTTGAGGATGTGCGTTGGTGTTGGAAGGATGGAGAGAGTATGAGAATGTGAGCTCCCTTAGGAGGGAGGCTTCGGACATCTGTTGTCACAGCTGTTGGGCAGCATTGATCGGGGAGTTTTATGTGACTGGGTCTTTTTTCACTCATCATCCGTGTGCTGAGAAACTGTGAAGATAACCAAGGGCATATAGTCTACTTGCTGAATCAGGCAAGTCCCTAAGTATCACACATGCAAGAATTTTTCCACGGGAGGATGGCTGGGTGCCTTGAGGGGAGATGGGGTGTGAAGCCTTTGTTTTTTTAAGTCTGTGGGGAGTGATCAAAGCTACATTCTCCCATGACAATTTAAAAATTAAAAAAAAAAGTTTGATGTTTAAACAACTCTATTAAAAGGTGCCCACAAATTAATATCCAAAATATGTAAAGGACTTATACAAGTCAATTCCAAAAAATCCTCCAAGATCCCAGAGAACAAAAAACATTTAAAAATGGGCAGAGGACCCTAATAGACATTTTGCCAAAGACCTACAGATGGCCAATAGGCACATGAAAAGATGATCAACATCACTTATATTAGGGCAATGCAAATCAAAACCACAATGAGGGGGCACCTGGGTGGCTCAGTGGGTTAAGCCTCTGCCTTTGGCTCAGGTCATGATCTCAGGGTCCTGGGATTGAGCCCCAAGTTAGGCACTCTGCTCAGCAGGGAGCCTGCTTCCCCCTCTCTCTGCCTGCCTCTCTGCCTACTTGTGATCTCTTTCTCTCTCTGTCAAATAAATAAATAAAATCTTGGGGAAAAAAAACCAAAATGAGATTACCGTACACCTGTCGGAATGGCTAAAATAAAAAAGACAAGAAATAAATATTGGTGAAGATGTGGAGAAGGAGGACCCTCGCGTACTGTTTGGCGGGTGTGTAAATTGGTGCATCCACTCTGGAAAACAGCATGGAAAGTCCTCAAAAAATTAGAAATACCATATGATCCAACCATTCCTATACTGGGTATTTAGGCAAAGGAAATGAAAATACTAATTTGAAAAGATACATGCACCTCTATGTTTACTGAAGCATATTTACAATAGCCAAGAAATGGAAGCAACCTAAGTGTCCACTGATAGACACATTTTTATGAGAAGATGTGTTATACACACACAATGGGATGTTAGGCAGTTATAAAAAAGATGAGCTCATGCCATTAGCAAGAACATGGATGGAGGGTATTATGCTAAGTGAAAGAAGTCAGACTGAGAAAGACAAATACCATATTATTTCAGTCACGTGGGATCTAATAAACAAAAGACTAAACAAAAAAGAATCAGACCTCTAAGCACAGAGAACAAACTGATGGTTGCCACAGGGAAGGGGGTTGGAGGTAATGCACAAAACAGGTGAAGAAGAGTGGGAGGTACAGGCTTCCAGTTATAGAATGAGTAAATTGTGGGAATAAAAGCCACAGCACAGGGAATATAATAGTAATTGCCTTAGCACTGTATCATGACATATAGTAGCTACAGTTGTGGTGAGCATAGTGTAAGGGTTAGAGAAGTTGAATCACTATGTTGTACACCTGAAACTAATGTAACATTGTGTGTCGACTATACTCAGTAAAATGCCCAGAGTCCCTTAATCATGATTAAACCTTCTCACTGCTTTCTGGGACCTGTCCCCATCTGATTTTGTTTGTGACTTGTGAGAGTGTGCATAAGTTTTATCACATAATTCACATACCATAAGATTCACCCTTTTAAAATCTACAATTCGAGAGTTTTTAGAATATTCAGAGTTGGACAACTATTGCCACAATCAATTTTATAACATTGTCATCATCCCTGAAAAAAAACCCTCTCTTTATTAACAGTCCCTCCTCATCCATACCCCCAACTGCCCAAGGTTGGCCTTGCTCTAGCCAACCATATTCTGTTTTGTGTTTCTTTGGATTTACCTCTTCTGGACATTTTATGTAAGTGAAATCATATAAATATGGCCTCTGTGTCTAGCTTCTTTCACATGGCATAAACATTTTCAGGGTTGATCCATGTTGTAACACGTATCGGTACTTCATTTCTTTTTCTTGCCAAGGATTTGTTGCCCATTGTGCTTTTAAATGAACCTCAAATCCCAGGATTCAGCTTTGTCTTTTCAAAGATCCTCTTTATATTCTGGGGATGGTATAACCGCTAGTCTTTGCCTTCTCTTCCCTTCTGCCGTGGTTGCCTGAAACAGTCTGGCTTTTTTCTTTTTCTTTTTTTTCTTTTTAAAATCACGGTAAAATATGTATAACATAAAGCTTCTTACCTTAGCCATTTTTAATGTACAGGTGAGTAGTGTTAAGTACGTTAAGACGGTGCAGCCAATTTGCAGAACTTTCTTCATCTTGCAAAACTGGAACTCTGTACCCATTAAGCAATACTCCTCATTCCCCTCTCCACCCCAGCCTCTGTTAACCACTCTTCTGTCTCTGACTTTGATTGCTGTAGATACTTTGGAAGTGTACAGTATTTAAGGCATCTATTTTTAAATTAGGGGGAGCTAGGCAAGGTGAATCACTGAAACCTCCTCTGAACTTCTCCCCTGGATCTTGGGTGTCTTCCATATGTGTGTTTCCCTGTGAAGCTCTGAGGCAGGCTTGGCTCTAGCCCTGGTGGGGTTTCCAAAGGGGTTGCTACCCCCCAGGGTGAGGGGCTATGTCTGAAATGACAGCATAAGTCCAAATGAGAAACTTCTGGTGAGGTGCCAAGAAGGAAGTGAACCACCACCTTGTCTTTCTCAGGAGAAATCGCAGATACAGAAGGATCTCTGGAGGATTGAAGATGTCATCGCAGGCCTGAGTGCAAATAAAGAGAACTTTAGAATCCTGGTGGAATCGGTCAAAAATCCAGGTGAGTGGGCCATCTTCCTGGGGGTGGGGGGTTGGAGGCCAACGTCCACATACATGGGCTGTCCCTTGGGGAGGTCAGGTCTTTATGGCAAAGTCACTCCCCTCGTCCTCCAAGGAAGAGGGTCTTTGTTCCATCTCATCCTGTTTCCCTCCTTGCTCCTTAGAGAGAAAAACGGTGCCTTTGTTTCCTCACCCGCCTGTGCCTTCACTCTCGACTTCTGAGAGCAAGCCGCCCCCACAGCTCAGCCCTCCTACCAGCCCCGTGCGGACCCCTCTGGAGGTCCGACTCTTCCCCCAGCTGCAAACCTATGTGCCGTACCGACCTCATCCACCCCAGCTGAGGAAAGTGACGTCCCCTCTTCAGTCACCAACCAAGGCAAAGCCCAAAGTTGTAAGTATCGATGACCAGGAGCTGAGCACCATTGTTTTCTCTCTGGGAGATGATTGTCTCTCTCTGTCCTTAGGTCAGCTTCTGTTGGAAGAGAAGCTTTTGGGGAAACCCGGGAAGATGGAGTCAGCCAGAGTCCCGAGCTAGGAACAGTTAAAGTGGTGGAGCCGACCATCGTGCTCCCAGAACTGGAAGGGCCCTGAGAGAGGAGCTAGCCCGGTCTTCCCGTTTTACATTTGGGAAAACGGAGGCCCAGCAAGAGGAAATGACTGTGCTAAGTAGGATGGGGTTGTGATATGTACCACACAGAGACAGGTGGCTGCCCCGCGCGGACTCCATGCAAACCTGCGGTTGCACAAGCTCGTGGGTGAGGGACTCCTCTCAGCAAAAGAGCATCTTTGTCTTCCCTGGCAGCTGAGCACTCTGCTGAGTTGTAGGATGCGGCTGATCTTCATAGTCCACAGACAGGAAGGTCTCTGTCCCATCCCACACACGAGAGAACTGAGGCCCAAAGGTGTTAGTATTTGCTGAGAGTCTCCACATCTCCTATTTTTTGCCGTCTGCCTTCTAAGTGGACATTCAGCCCAGCTCCCCAGATCAGGTTTGTGGCCCCTGTGGTTGCCCGAGCCAGCACCTTGGCTTGCCTGACAGACAGATGGGTCAGGCTTTTGACAGAGTCTGGGAGCACAGGAAACTTTAAGAAAACAGAAGATATGGTCAGGAACTATGATGGCTCATGTCTCCAGGGCCAGGCTGGGCTTGGCTGGAGAATACAAGGGATCTGGTCCAAGTGACAGGGAAGCCATAGTAAGGGGGACCTTGGGATGGGGACCTCCAGGTTTTGCTAACAAAGGTTTAGAGGAGCTTTGCCTGGGTATGGGGTATGCCTAGGACCTCTGAGAAGGTTAGTGTGCAGTGCTGGCTAAAACACACAAGTTCCCATCTCTTGGCCCTCACTGTCCGCCTGCTTCCAGCCATCATCCAGGGCCCAGAGCTGGAAGACATGTGCTGAACTGAGTCATTGTGAATTTCTTCACATTGATATCTCCTTCCTGATTTTATATCTAAGAGGCAGTAGGGTACCAGCCACAAAACAGGAGGTGGGGAATAGCAAAACACAGCAGGAATGGCTAGGGCAGACAGCTCCTGACTTAAGGCAAGATGCCTGCTAGCAGGATGAGGAGCAGAGGGAAAAGGTGGTAGCCTGGGAGCTGGACTGCCTGGATTGCGGCTCTTGTTCTCTCACTGGGTCCTTGGGCAAGGGCTTCCTCAGTTTCCCCTTGTGCACCATAAGCAGCTTGGAATAATAGATGGTCACAGAGGCTCTTCACAGCTGAGTCCTCTGTGGCCCATCGGCAGGGACTTTTCAAGTTGGCTTGTCTTCTTTCCCTTTGCTCACCAGGTTTACTGTTTGTTTCATGTTTCTATTTGTGAAACAGTAATATCCTGTGGTTGACATAAAACACGAATATATAATTTAACGAATAATAAAGAGACCACCCATTTATACCAACAAGAAAACCAAGAAAATAGAACTTTGTCAGGAACTAGAGACCTCAGGCCCATCAGTCCTTTTCTGCCAGAAGTTAACCATTATCACTATCTTGACTTTTTGACTTTTTGGATAATTTCCTTCTTTTTTTTTTTTTTTTTAAGTTTTGCTTCCTGTGTCTAAACTTGAGTTTTGCCCACATGCGGTGCTGTATTCTTCTGTATCTTGCACTTGTCTGCAACATTATTTTTGGGACACTTATCCACATTGTTACATGTAGCTATAGTTCTTTCATTTTTGCTTGGCTTATTTTCTTGAATTTAAGGTCACTTCGTTTTCTATTAGATAATATTCTCCAAGGGCACAAAATCAAAAGATAAAAAAAGTATATAACAAAATGCCTCCTCCCGCCCTCCATCTCCAGACATTCTTTTCCCTTCAATCAAAGCAGTTTTTGTGTTTGTGTCCATGTTTTGTGTTTATCTTTCTGGGGAACTTTTTAGAGATTGGTGATTCCAAGACATTGTCAGGGTTGGAAGCCGCTGATGCCCAGAGAGCGTGTGGGTATCTGGGACAGGAGGCTTAACTTTCACACAATAGTGAACTGTGTCACTTTACAAGAATGCTGATAAACCTTCCTAGAGCAAGCTTCAGCACCCTTTCCTGACCTTTCCAGAATCCTGAGAAACAAAGCAAAATTAAACTAAGGAAGGGGGGTGGTTAGGAAGGATGGTCCCTGATTCCAGGAGTGGGTGTTCGTGGCAGTCAGGGGCCAGACTGTTGGTCTGTGAAGAAGTCACAGCCCTCAGAGAACATTTATTAGGGGGTGGGGTGAGTTTCAAGGAAAATAGTTATATTCATCACCGCCCAGTGAGTGGGCTGCCAGGAAGGCAGTGAGTCACCCATTGCTGACTGCTTATTCAGTCCCCGAGTCAGGAAGGAGGAAATAGTTTGTAACCACGCACATTTCTGATAGAAAGGGCATGGACAGGGGATGTAGACTGTCCTTGCTCAGACAGCAACCTGTTGAAGGATGCAGAGACCATGCAGGGACAGTGAGCCGGCTCAGTCTGAGAACTCTGGAGGCGGGGTAGGTGTTTGTTCTCCAGGTGGTGGTGGTGGTGGGTTGCTATCATCGACATACAGATAAGCACAGAGTTGCCAGCCTAAAGCCGCCTCCCCACCTTGGGACGCTTCGTGGAAGTGGAGTAATACCACAGACCCAGGAGACCGGATTTTGTATAGGTAACGCTTTGAAAAAATGGAAAACAAGTGAATTGAAGGGAAGAATAGTATTAGAGCAGAGGCACCCCCCTTTTCCGCAGCTCATCTGGGGGAAGTGTTGGCATCCCTGGTGGGGATCCATCCAGAGTGGTCCTACTCTGTAGGCCTGAAGTGACCCACTCCAGTCTGGTGGGCTACCGCCTTAGTGATGCCACATCTTCCCTCCAGCTCCCTCTCATTGGCACTGATTCTGGTTCTTTCTCTGAGCAGGAAGACGAGGCACCTCCCAGACCCCCACTCCCTGAGCTCTACAGTCCAGAGGACCAGCCCCCGGCAGTTCCACCTCTGCCAAAGGAGGCCACTATCATTCGGCACACGTCAGTGCGGGGTCTGAAACGGCAGTCGGATGAGAGAAAGCGAGACCGGGAGCAGGGGCAGTGTGTGAATGGGGACTCAAGGGTGAGCAGGAGGGACCTCTGGGGCTGCCCCGATGTGTGTGAGGGGAGGGGAGGTGGCATGACACTGGGCAGGTACGACAGCCTCAGACTCTGCCCACAGGTGGAGCTCCGGTCATACGTTAGTGAGCCTGAGCTGGCGACTTTCAGTGGGGACATGGCCCAGCCCTCCCTGGGACTAGTGGGCCCTGACAGCAGGTACCAGACACTGCCAGGCAGAGGTAAGGCAAACCTGTCCGTGGAGGCTTTCTGGGAAACCCCACTACGACCGTAACTACTGCTCCCCAGTCGCTCGTCCCATACCTTGCACCCTTCTGCCTGCAGCTGGGGGCCTCAGCAGCTGTCACGGAGACTCTGGGCTGCTGGGAGGGCCTGTCCTTCCTTCCTCTGGCCTCCTTCTCTTTCTCTTTTATCACATCTGCCCCTGGAAATAATGACAATAACAATTACTTTAAAGCCCAGCACTGTTTCAAGCTCTCTATATTCACCTAGTTAATATTTTTAATAATCCTAGGAAGGGAGTGCTATTATTATCATTTCCACCGTAGAGATCAGAGAACTAAGACTCAGAGGAATTAACTAACTTGCCAAATGGCCAACAGGTGATGGAGTGAGAATTCAGTCCCAGTGTTCTGGCTCCGGAGCCTCTGACCCTACAGGCTGGGATGTTGGGTGACTGCCATCAGTTTCGCCATCTCAGGCTTTCCGGGGGGGTTTCGGCTGTCCTGTATCACTCAAAGACTCCATGAGTCCCTTCTATAAACAAACACACTTTCCTTCTCCTTGTCCTCCCCTATCCCTTCCAGATGGGGGTAGGAGCAGACTTAGGCCCTTAGACTTACTCATGCCCTCTTGGTCCCCACAGCCAGACCCTCTTCTCAGAAATCCTCTTAAAGGGAAGTCTCCTGACCTTTTTGCACCTGGGTCTCCTGGAATCTCTGAGCAGGCTGACCACACTCCTGCATCTGTTCCTCCCCTGATCCTCCTGTCTGCTCCCTAAAGTGGGCGGCCAGTGCTTTCCCCACTGGCCAGGTGCAGAAGCTAAAGGAGCCACAGCTGTGGTTCTGGCACCTGCAGGGTTCGAGGCCTAGGCAGGCTATGGCCTGAGCTGGTCCCTGGAGGGTGTAGGCTCTGGATTTTGCTGAAGGGGGCCACAGCAATCCTTGGCACTGTGCCCAGGGACACTTCCCTTAATTTGTTATGGCATAGGTGTATATCAGCAGCAATATTAGTGGCATTTGGGGCAGGACAGTTCTTTGTTGCTCAGGATTCTCTTTGCATTTCAGGGCATTTATTGTCCTTTTCCCTATGTGCCAAATGCTAGTAGCGTCCTTAGTTGGAGTGATGCCCATTTCCAGATGTCAGGAACCACCCCTGATAAGAATTGGTGTTGGCAGAGAAAGCACAGGCAGTGGCATCAGCCAGCGAGGGTGAGATGGTTTCTCTAAGCCGTAGGACCGACCCAGATGTGGGAAGCACAGAGTCAATGATATTCCTACCAAGTGGCTTTGGACAAGTTCCTTGACCTCTCTGAGCCTTAGGCTATGCATCTCTGCAACGGTCAGGTAATGCTTACATGGTAAGCCCAGTGGAACAAAATCTATATAAAACACCAAGCACAGTGTCTGCCTGTTCCGTAGTTAAGTGCTTAATAAGTACTTGGTGCTTCTGCTTTCCCTTCATTCATTTATTCCTTCAGTCATTCAGTCAGTCGGTCAGACAGGCATCGTTAAATCTGCAGGCTAGTTGGTTAGGTGTGTTGGCACTGTGGTCAGTGCAGTAACCAATGCATGTACTGAAGGATAGAGAGGACAGTAAATTCTGCCTGGGGCATTTGAGAAGGCTTCACACAGGCAGGGCGTCTAGGTTGGGTCATGCAGGATGCATAGGAGTGCACCAGGAAGAAAGGAGGAGGAAGGGCATTCCTTCCTCTTCATCCTTTCTACCTGCCAAGCAGCCCAGGTCTTCTGCATGTGAAGGAAAACTAGGGTGGTCTGTAGATCTCCAGGGACGCTGTACAAAGAGCACCCCTGGGCTGGCCCCTCCTCCTCTACCCGGCCTTACTCTTCTAGGCCTTGGGGAGGAAGAGGAATGGGTTGTTGGCTAGGTCCTCATGGTCCCCTCTCAGGAGTGGGAGGTGATTTGGGAGGGGCTGGTGGCCTGTCTACCCCATCATAAATACACTTGCACTTCTCTTTCCTCATTAAGGGCTCTCAGGGTCCACGTCAAGGCTCCAGCAGTCATCCACCATTGCTCCCTACGTCACGCTCCGGAGGGGTCTAAATGCCGAAAGCAGCAAGGTGACCTTCCCTGTGAGTGGCCTTGGGAGGCAAGGGCTATGAGGTGGATGGTGACTGGCAATCCTGGGAGCCCCAGGGATGGCCTTTGAGGTGACCTCAGCCCCTCCTGAGCTCAGGGTCCCTGTGAGCATGTGCTCAGTGATATCTTTCCCACTGCCCACCTAGAAGGGCATCATCTGGCTCTCTTTCTTTCTTGAGGACCACCCATTACCTTTCTCTCCAGCCTTTTAGGCTCACAGGAGGGTACCCAGAATGTCTGTACCCTGAGTTCTGGCCCCATCACATGCTACATGTGTGTCCAGCTGGACAGGCCTGGGCCTCAGTGTCTGCATCTGCAGAATGGGGTCCTCTCCAGAAAGCCAGAGTATGCTTAGAGGAGTGTGTGTGTGTGTGTGTATGTGTGTGTGTGTATATGAGAGAGAGAGAAAGAGAGAGTGACAGAGCATGTGACACAGAGAGAGAGAAAGAAAGGACAGGAATGATGGCTGCCCTCTCAGGCCCAGCCCAGCTGCCCTGTCTCTCACCCTCCTGCTCCTCAGAGACCCAAGAGTGCCTTGGAGCGCCTGTACTCAGGGGATCACCAGCGGGGCCAGATGAGCGCGGAGGAGCAGCTGGAGCGCATGAAGCGGCACCAGAAGGCCCTGGTCCGGGAGCGCAAGAGGACGCTGAGCCAAGGAGAGAGGACGGGTCTGCCCTCGTCCCGCTACCTCAGCCAGCCTCTCCCTGGAGACCGCGGCTCAGTATGTTAGGAGGGTCCAGGCAGGTGGGGCTGGGACGGGGAGCAGAGCTTCCCAGAGTTCCCCAAACACAACGAATATCACACCCTGGAGAGAGCAGGCCTTCGACCGAGATGGTTCAGAGAACACCCCATAGGCTGTGTGTCCACAACCTGGGCCACAGCTCTGACCTGATCAGAGGGTGATCCGGACTCAGAGAAGGAGTGAGGATGTCACAGCAGGAGCCTAGGAGCCAGAGCAAGTGTCCCAAGTTTGTTCTCCAAGCTGAACTTGAGAGAGGACTTTGTAACCCTCGGAGTCTCAGCTGGATCAAGGACTTGGAGATAGAGAGTTCAGGAATGGAGGAGGAAGATGGTGATATGATTGGTGAGGAGGAACGCAAGCCAGCCAGCCAGCCTCCCAGACCCCTCAGCGATGCCCCGCAAAGGAGCTGAGCACAGGGTTGGGCCCCACAGCCCTGATGGCTGGCGGTCTCCCCCAGCTTCTGGTGCTGGCAGGCCTCATGGTACCCCCTGGAGAGCGGGGGGTTGGGGGGGTACATGTGCTGCCCCCTGGTGTGCTTCCTGGCGCTGCACCCTGCCCACAGTCCCCCTCTGTCCCTTTGGGAAACATTCCATCAGACTATTCTGTTTCCCTAGCCCTCTAGCCAGACTGCTGTTTCCCTAATTCATCGCACAAGCTCTTTTGCTTTTAGTGTTACCGCTCATTGCCTCTCTAATCCTGCCTGATTGTGTTTACAGAAGCTTCTAATTTGCATTAAACATTCTCTAACTGGCCTGTGCTCTTTGTTACC
This sequence comes from Mustela erminea, assembly GCF_009829155.1. NCBI lineage: Eukaryota > Metazoa > Chordata > Mammalia > Carnivora > Mustelidae > Mustela > Mustela erminea. The sequence goes on along the minus strand of NC_045622.1, from coordinate 70,991,384 downwards.
AGGCTTGTAATAGAAGCTCTCGTCTCCATAGCCTGGCTAGCATTTCCATGTGTGACTCACCTTTCTCCTGTGCCCTTGATGCAGGCCTACTGACTTGAAATTCACTTAACCCAGAAGCCGCCCCACAGGGCTGAGCCAACCTGCTGCCTGAGGGCCGTGATCATGGGCAGAGGTCTGGGCATTACGAGTTGATCAAAGTCCATGCCTTACACCCGGACGGTAGACACAGGCTTCAGAGACTGCACGTTTAAATAAATACTACCAATCTAAAGTGGTTCAATTTTAATTCCTCCAGTCCTATTGCACAGTTTCTTATGGAAAACCTTTTGTGTTTCTCGTATTTAGTAATTTGAATGGTTGCCAAGATATATTATGTTCTGTATTCAGAGGGGCTCTCTGCAGCTGTTAGCACAGACACCAAAGGGGTAAGACCCAGCACACTCATATCCTGAAAAGCTGCAAAGCCGGTAACTTTTAAACTTTACAAGCAAATGTCATTTGGGGTAACACTGACCTTTTACAACCTGATGTCTCAAATGTAGAAAGATTATCTAAAAATCGTAACTTGAGTATCTTGTAATTTTTCTCTTAAAAAAGACTTGTGTGAGTCTCTGCATCAACGCCAATAAACGTGTTGCTTAATGACAATGGATTGGCGTGGTTCTTCCCCAGGATACATCACAGAGTCTAGTGACCTTTTCCTGTTTGTGGAAACAATCAGGCTGGGTTTCAATGAGGACTTGTTTATTTGGGGCACTTGTGAGCGTGTAAAAAAATGTGCATTTTCTTTGTGAATCATTAAATTAATTTTTCATCCTTAAAACTTCAAATGCCTAATCCTTTCATGCTGTAATTGGAAATCATCACCTAAGAGCAGTCCCACTGGCTTGGAGTCAGTATTGAGAGCTTGTGCATGAATGGGTGAAATGTGTCAATGTGGCCATGGGTTTGGGGCTTTGGGGGTACAGGAGGGGGCACCAAAGACAATCATCACTTGGGGCTCTGTGAGATATATGGAGTGGGACGGAGGAGGTCTGCTGGTATGGAGAAGCCTCTGCTTGGTTTCTGCTCAAGAAAAGAGAGGCTTTGAGGCTGTTCCCTCCTCTCAACAACCTGCTCAGTGTCAGAGGCCTGTGAGGACGTAGGCCATAGATGATTTGAAAGGCCCCTACAGAGTTGCAGAGTTGCGTTTGGATCTTAAAATGGCCAGTTTAGTTTTTCCCTCTCTGAAGGGATGCTTGTACCAAGTAACTTAGTTACTTAGTACCTAAGTACCTAACTTAGTACCTAACTAAGTTACTTAGTACCTAGCTGGCACTAATGAAGAACCTGGGAAATGTTGTGTTTGATTCAGCATTTCAATTGTACGTAGTTTCATTGTTTTTCTAACTTAAAGTGTCTTCCCCCAAATAGATGCCTGGGTAAGAAGCAGTTTAGCTGCCTCCCTACGCCCAAGCCATCACTGCTTGGACCTTCCCTACTCTATTGTGGGTGCAGTACCCCCCACCCCAAATGTATCGTCTTGGGACCATCCATTAGAGAAGGTCTTGGCTATTGGTATGTGCTTACCAGGGCCTCAAAGGACTTGTTTTTTCCATCACTTCTGAGCTGAGTTCTATGGTTTCTGAACTAGAAAGGCTTCCACAAGCTATAAGGCAGCTTCTCTGGAGCTCTGTCCCTGGGTCTGTTTTGGGGTCACCCTCTTAGACTGAGAAACTTCCTGTATCTGGGGACCATTGTGAGTCTGAAGTCATGGGTCTTAGAAGTGGGCTCTAGAGGTACATGGGTGAATCCTCTGGGGGCCCAGATGAGAGAGAAATCAGCAGCCTGGCATCAGGCCATATAAATGGGCAGAGGTCTCATTCTCCATTACATGGGGTTACAGCAACCCACAGGGACCACCCATGTCCTACAACCACTGCCTTGACTTGGAGATGAGGTTGAGGGGCTCATGGTCACACAGCTTTTCCCCAGTGGGTCACAGGCTCCCTTCCCAAGGACCCCAGTACCTGCAAGCCCCACCCAAAAGGGGACAAGCCTGGCTCTTGTAGCAGTCACGATGTGACTACATTTAACCTTCTTGTTCTGTTGCCAGTGGAAGCGCGAGCAGGACTTTGACCTGCAGTTGCTGGAACGGGCCATGCAAGGGGAGAGAAAGGACAAGGAGGAAAATGGCTGGTTGAAAGTGCAGGCCATGCCTGTCACTGAGTTGGACCTGGAACCTCAAGATTATGACTTGGACATCAGCAGAGAGGTGAGGGCAGGGGCTTCCTTCGTGTCCCCCACCCCCAGGAGAAACAGCCTTTGGCTTGTGGCCTGACCCCCCCACCCAGTGGCACTGCGGGCAGGTGTTGTCCTGAATGGGGACAAGGCTCAGTGTCAGTGTGGCCAGGAGAATGGATGAATAGCAGCTCGAGGCAAAAAAAGGACCCAAGGCATTTTTTTAAAAAAAGATATTTTATTTATTTTTGTGACAGAGTGAGAGAGAGAAGGGAGAGAGAGAGAGGGAGGACAAGCAGAGGGCAAAGTACACTCCCTGCTTCACAGGGAACTAGATGTGAGACTCGATCCCAGCACCCTGGGGTCATGACCTGAGCTGAAGGCAGATGCTTAACTGACTGAGCCACCCAGATGCCCCAGAGCTAAGGCCTTTTTTTTTTTTTTTAAATATTTAATTTATTTATTTATTTGACAGATAGAGATCACAAGTAGGCAGAGAGGCAGGCAGAGAGAGAGGAGGAAGCCGATTCCCTGCTGAGCAGAGAGCCCGATGCGGGGCTCGATCCCAGGACGCTCGGATCATGACCTGAGCCGAAGGCAGAGGCTTTAACCCATTGTGCCACACAGGCGCCCTGAGCTAAGGCCTTTTGATGAAGATTCAGACCCATCCATCTCTCTCTTTCCACAGTTGAGGGCAAGTCACTTAACTTCTCTGAGCCTTGGTTTCCCCCGACAGTAAAGTGGGGTGTGGTAGGGGTAAGCTGACTCAGCACATTGCCTGGAGGATTAGCAGTGGTCAGAAAACCATGAGCATGGTGCCTGGCACATAGTAGGTACACAGGTAGCTGTAACCAGTAGGTAACTAGGTAGCCGTGGTTATTGGGATATGCTCTCTGGAAAACTAGGAGTTGGCCAGTCAGGGCAACTGATTGGGCCAGTTATCGGCCAACTTGGGCAATTAGACTTGGTGAGGAGGGGGTGGGTATGGAGGGGAGCAGGTTTGAAAAATCACAGGTGAAATTTCCAGCCCTAGCAGAGCCTAGACCTGCGTCCTAGTTCTAGTCTGAGTTCTTCTAGTGCCCTCTGGTGGCACAAATGCATCATGACTGGCCAGGCCTGGAAAAGCAAGTAACCCCTGGGTCTTCTGTCATTGAGGAATGTGTCTTACCCAAAGGAAGAGCAAGGAATTAAAGTGGGACAGATTCAGGGTCTTCATGACATGGGGAGGTCTCCTGTGGCCTATACTGTGCTGTTTGTAAGCTCTGGAGAACAGTGCCTATGGCTGTTTGGTTCACTTCTGGGCTCTTAGTGCCCAGCATAGAGCCTGGCGCATAGTAGGTGCTCTGTCAGTGTTTTCCGGGTGACAGCTCTGTTGAATGAAGTACACAGGGGCCCGCAGATACCCCACAAATATTTATAAGAGGACTTGGCGTGCCCTGAAACTGCATGAGAGGAAGTGTTCTCACCACTTGAAGGCTAATTTAGCAAATTGACATCTATGGAGTTGCCGAGTTCTGGGGCCAGCTGGGGCTCCAGAGGTTAAGGAAGCCGGTCCCCCGCCCTTAGACTTTCTCCCTTTGGCACCTCTGCAACAACCGAAGGTCTGTGCTTTCTCACATTCTCCCAAGAAGCTTCTCCCTGCTGCCTTGGCAATGCAAGTATGCCTCGTGGTGTTCTGATTGGCCTGCCAGCCAGGGGAAAAAGTCCTTTCTTATCTCTACCCTAAATCCCTCCTGCTACAATGTAATCTACTTCCTTCCTCTGGATCTGCCCTCATTGGAAATAACAGAGAAGAGTTTATTTCTTGCCATCTTTCACCAGACTGAAAGGTCTGCATGGGTTTAAATTCAAGTCCAGATCTGTCCTGGGATTGGATTTAGCTTGTTTTTAGAAACTTCAACCAACCTCATTTTAATGTGCTTTTGTAGTTCAAGGAGGAAGAAATTCCCTGGGGCGTGCAAAAGTTGCCTTTATCATTCTGAGTCTAAGTAGGGTGTCACCAGGCTGAGGTTGCTGCTGGGCTCACGTCAGAGACTGGTGGGGGGGAGCTGGGGACGTTGTCCTCTTGTGACCAGTGGATACTGCGTGGCTGCTTACTGTCTAGAGCAGAGGAGCTTCTGAGGGAAAGCATGATCGCTTCCTTTCATCCACCCACCCAACCACGCATCCCTCTACATAACCATCTTCCCATCCGAGGAGTGTTTGCTGAAGGGCTATTGGCTGTCAGGTCCCTGCACTTGACAGCGGAGACACAAACAGAACACAGGACGGGACACTAGGGGTGGGGTGGGGGGGGCAGGGAAGACTTCTGGAAGTGAGGTCCGAAGGGTCAGAAGGAGGGAATCGAACAGAAGAGCGTCCCATGTGGAGGAGAGTGCGGGGGCAGAGGCTGCACGGTGGACCAGTGTGGCTGTGGAGGTTGGCGGGGCTCAGCTCCTATCGAAGGCGGCATTAAGGATAATCATTTTATCCTGAGGGCTTCTGGTCTCGCCCTCTTGCCTTTCCCCACCGTCCCTTGGCCCGAAGGAGGTTGTCTGGTGTGGTGGAAAGACCACAGTTCTGATCCCGACTCCACAGTGGAGAGCCCTTGATCTTGGCACATGACGTAGCTCCAGTGAGCTCCATGTGCTGCCTTGTGCTGGGGGACAGGGCAAGGAGCAAGTTCTAAGCCCAGTATCTGAGCCCCCCAGCCGCCGCCGCCTGGTCCTTTCCTCAGCTGGCCAAACCAGAGAAGGTCTCCATCCCTGAGCGTTACGTGGAGCTGGACCCTGAGGAGCCGCCCAGCCTTGAGGAGCTGCAGGCGCGGTATCGCAAAGCTGAGAAGATCCGCAACATCCTTGCTCGTTCCAGGTCAGCGCTTACGATGCTCGAGTCTTGACAGCCTGCTAGGCCGACCCCGGGGGTGTCTCTACTACCAGGGACCTGGGCCGGGCTGACTAGGGTGTGTGTTTTGCCAGGTCTCTGACTCACGTAAGCCCTATTTATTGCAAAGGGCAGGCTGGCTCTCAGAATGGCACCAGCCGGTCCACGAGGAGGCTTGCCAGGTCATCTGAAATACGCCATAGAGGGCTGCCCTGGTCCTTTGCCCCCAGATCTGTGTCTTCTGATGCTGGCCAGTATAGGGAATGGAGCCAAGTGTGACAGTGAGGTGGACGCAGCTGGACATCAACCCCAAGGCGGGTGGTCTGGTGTTGGGGCCTATGTTTCCTCACACAGATCCCTAGACCAGAGCCAGGGGCTCAGCCGGAGGCCTTGCCCACTTCCCAGGAGGCCAGGACGGTTGGCTTTCCTATCTTGCCCCTGAGCTTCAGAAACCTAAACGTGGTATTGGAGGGCCTCTCTTTCGGAGTTGGGTTAGCCTTTTCATGTGAGGATTTAATAGGAATGCAGAGCTGGAACTCTCTTCTTAAGGCCGTGATCCCCCAGAGGAGGAACAAAGCTGCGGCTGGGTGTTTGGGAGAAGCACATACGCCTTTGTCTAGGGAGAGAGCACTCTGTGTTTATCCGATGCCCCTTAAAGGGGCGAGAGCCTCTAGGCCATGGAGACCCTCCTCTCCTGGGGCAGATGCCGGGGTGGGGAGGGCCCATAGCCTGCTTTCTGGCCCTCCTGCAGCATGTGCAACCTGCAGCCGCCATCGGGCCAGGATCGGAACAGCGCGGCTGACCTGGACTTGCAGCTGCAGGAGCAGGAACGCATCATCAACATCTCCTACGCGCTGGCCTCCGAGGCCTCCCAGCGCAGCAAGCAGGTGGCAGGTGAGGCCTAGGGTGCCAGCCTCCAGCCCTGCTTGGGCTCAGAGCCCAGCATGGCCTGTCAGGGAGTGTGCGGAAAGCCAGCTGTCAGGCGTGGTAATTGCGGGCGAGCGCGGCATGTCTTCCGGTCCCATCAGCACTCCAGAGTTGGGGAGGTGAGCTGCGGCGGGGTGGGGGGTGGGACAACTGAGGTTCAGGAGTGTCCGAGGCTAGAGATCCAGGAGAGGGTGTCTCGAGCGCCTCCTTAAATCTGGGTGTGGCGCTGCTCTTCAGCTTTCTCTGAGAATGTGGGTTAAGAATAGGTTTTTCAGGCCCCTGAGACAGGACCAAGGCTAAGGTTTGTGGCTTCACAAGAAGGGGGACAGGAAAGCATTGGTGTTTGGATTTCTTGCTTAGGCAAGACAAAGGGGAACCCTCGAGCCCTCCCTGGGCCCCCTGCTTTGGCCCCCAAATCAAAGCCACTGTTTGCTTTGTCAGAGTGGCCTCTGCCAGGACTTGGGAAGTGGGATTCTTTGCTGGCCAGTGGGGAAAAAACACCGTGGGATGGGGAGGGGGTCTGTGTGCATGTGCACACATGTGTGTATGTGTGTGTGTACAAGGCTTTCTCTCTCAGCCAGGAAACAGACTTGTGGCTCCTCCCTCCACCCACATCTCCGCTCCCCGTGTGTGCCCTCGGAGTTGACCCAGTGCTATTTGTCCCCCTGATATAGGGGCCACTGTGTGTCTGGGTAGCGCCCGTGGCCAGGTGTGCTCTAGGCCTTCCGGGAAGGGTGTGATCATAGAGTCTGAAGTGCTGTCACAGTCCCCCAGCCCCCCAACCCTGGCCAAAGGTCTGGAAGTGATGAAGGGTGGGGCCTGCTGGGCCCAGAGGGGACTGGCCCTGGAAGTCTGGTCTGGGGAGGAGAGCTTGAACATCGCTTCAAGAAGCCAGGGGAGTGACCTTGGACAAGAGGAAGGCTGTTTTCTGCCTCCCTAGTGTGATCCTGCACAGAGTCCCTGCAGCCTCTGCTGTCCTCGCTCCCTTGGAGACTGCTAAGTGGACTGAGAGGTAGTTGGTGTGGCTGGGGAGACAGTTGAAGACTCACCCAGACCCCTCCTCCCAGTGATCCTGGGGGCTCCCTGTGGGTCATTTTGACTCCTTTTCATGTTGAGCAGGGATACTGCCCCGCCCCCACCATAGGTGTCCTCTTGTCTGGCCTGTGCTTGCCCTACCTACATGGAGCTCAGCTTCCTATGGCTGGTAGGCAAGCCTGCCAGGGCTCATGCAGCCTGAGGGCAGTTAGCAGGGCTTCCTGCCCCTCTCCACAAGTGGCCACCTTTGCCACAGCCTTTACTTGCTCTTGCTCCCTCTCTTTAGCTCAGAGGCAGTATCTGGGAACTGCAGGCCTGTCCTAACCAGCCACCCTCGGCCCCATGGGTATGCTGCCATGCCGTTACTGACAGGCAGTGTGGCCCGCGCTCCTCCAGCCCTGCCGAGCCTGGGGCATCTGGTGCTGCAGGAGCAGATGAGGAGCCTAACGCCCTGCTTAATTCCTGTGTGCCCGTCTAGCGCAGCAGCTGGCCCTCTTCCCGCCTAACGCCCCCCTGTCCTCCAGGACGGTGCCACCCTACCCCCCCTTAAGCAACGGACTCCACTACACCTTTGTCTAACACCTTCCAAGTAAGAGCCCTGCCTGGCCTGCCTCTCCCCTAGTGCTGAGCATGCCCCCCGCCCCGTCGCCGAGATGATTGCAGTGCCACCTGCTTCCTTCCTTCCCCTGGCAAAGCCGCCGCTGGGGAGACTGCCCTGGACTGGTGGGCGGGTGGGGGATGGGTGGTTTTTAGGAGCTCAACTCTTAGTGGCTTCGCTACAGTAGGGACTGGGTGATCCAGGCCCCCTGCTTCCCTGAAACAGAAGCTGGAGCTATACCCCTTCTACCCAGCTCTGTTTCCTGCAGGGAGTCCAGTGCCCTGAGGAACGATGCAGGCCAGGCTGCCAGCTTGGGGGTGGAAGTTAGTCTCAGGCTCTCAGGGCTCTGGCCAGAGAATGTAAAAAGCTGGAAGACTAGAAAAATCCAGGAAACTGGGGCCCAGTGAGGAGATAGAGGCTCACTCCAGGCCAAATGGAATTGGTGTCAGAGCAAGGACTAGGACTGCTCTTTTCGGTACTTGAGCACCTTAGGAGGGGGAGAAGAAGGGAAGCTTTGGGGTGAGGCCACCAGGGCACCTTGGCATTCAGAGTGTTCTGGTACCACCCCTTGTGGGGCCTCCCCATGAGAGCATTTAGTGATGAGAGGCAGGGAGGGATTAGGTAAGGAGCACTGGAGCAGGAGCCAGGAGGCCCAGCTTCTGGACCAGTCTTGGGGTGAGGTTGTGGCCTGAGCCCAGTTGCCTCACCTGGACAAGGGACGGTCATACCAGAAGTCTCAGTGGTCCTCTCCCTGACATTCCATCTTGCCATCATTTTGTAGGGTTTCCTTCTCTTTCCTTTGTGTGTACTTCCAGGTAGCATGGTTGCGTACTTGCTCTGTGCCAGGCATTGTGCTAAGCATCTCCTTTGATCCACACCACCACCTTATGAAGACATTCGCTCCCATTGTATAGGGGAGGAAATGGAGCTCAGAGACCTTGAGGGACTTGCCCAAGGAGTTGAAGCTCTAAGTGTCAGAGCCAGGGTTTGAACCCTTATGGTGCGAGTTCAGAGCCTTTGTTCCCTATCACTACCGTGGACTCATCTGGGCACCCCCAGGAGCTCTAGGTGTTTGAGAAGGGAGGGACAGAGAGTGTGTGTATTGGGGGTGGGGTTCGTGATTTTCAGCAGGTGTCCCCCAGGCTGGTGCCCTGCCAGCCTGAAGGTAGAAGGAAGAGGTTGGCCGGCTTGGGCCAGGCCCTTGGAAAGTGTGCATTAGAGAAAGTGAGTGAAGAACCACAGAAAAATGCTCCAGCCACATCCTTTGTCAAGGTCACAGGGACTTGTTGGGGCCACAGTAGGGTGTGTGGATTTCTCCTGGAGGTCTGAGTGTGGTGATGCC